>NC_135662.1:74980931-75318721 GCF_964188315.1 Podarcis muralis | reverse complement strand
GAAGGTGGTGGTAAAGGACCCCTGGCAGTTAAGTCCAGTCGTGAACGACTCTGGGGTTGTGGTGCTCATCTCGCTTTACTGGCCGAGGGAGCCGACGTTTGTCCTCAGACAGTTTTTCTGGGTCACGTGGCTAGCATGATAAAGCTGCTTCTGGCGCAACGGAACACTGTGACGGAAACCAGAGCACATGGAAACTCTGTTTACTTTCTAGCTTCAGAGGTACCTATTTATCTACTTGCACTGGTGTGCTTTCGAACTGCTAGGTTGGCAGGAGCTGGGACCGAACAATGGGAGCTCACCCTGTCATGGAGATTCGAACCGCTGACCTTCCAATTGGCAAGCCCAAGGCTCAATGGTTTACACCACAGCGCCACCCACGTCCCTAATAATAATAATAATAATAATAATAATAATAATAATAATAGTAATAATAATAGCAGCAAGAGGTGGGATGAGAGCTGAATTGGATCAGGACCAATTCATTTGCTCAGTTAACAGCACCTTCCTGCCAACTTTCTTAAACAATTGTTTTCTGTTGTGAGCTTAATCGCTTGGCTGAGCTTCCGTGGCTCCTACACACAACATCCCAACAACACATTTGCTATAGGGCAGGCAAATACATTAAAAATATATCATTGGGAAAGATATGTGCTTACTTTTCCCACTGAAATGAAAGGGACTGAAAAATATTTGGTCTTCCTCGTTTCTAACTCTTCTGGTCATTTTTGCCAATTCAGCATAATCCAGGAAGACCAAAATTTTAATAAGGAAGGGGGGAAATATATAACTTACCTTGAATATCATCGTAAACAATTAATAGGATTAGCAGGATTGCAATGGTACTTGTAGTTTAACATTGGACTATGGTGATAATGGAGATTTAATAGAATTGGATTAATAGAGAAGATGCAGGAGGGGGGAAATTAACACAAGGACCCACAAATAGGAGGAGGGAAGTCTAGGGGTATTTATGGAATTCTCTTTCTATGTTGGTTGTTGGATAATTGTTCGTAAATTTGAACATTAAATAAATTTGAAAAAAGAAAAAAGAAAAATATTTAACTCTGAGCAGAAAGTACTCCTTCTATTTGCCACCAATAAGCAGGGTGCACGAGATTCTGGGAAGAGAAGAATAGCCTTTGTGCTTTCTTCCCCATATCTTGGATAAGGAAAATAAGTTATGCAAAACCAAGCCAAAATATACAAATTTATGCAATCTGTAGCTACCTTCCTGACCCTGGTGCCCATTCAGACGTTGTTGAACTACTGCTCCCATCAGCTGCCTCCCAGCTCAGGTTGGTCCATTGTTTGGAATGATGGCAATTGTAGTCTGTCAACATCTGGAGGGCATCAATTTAGGGAGGGTTGACCTTGCAGAATCCAGCTGTTCTTTGTGCAGAAATTGAGTTGCCTTGATGCAGAATTCTGCTATATAGATATATTAAGTGCAGAGCTACGTTTGGCCTTGTTTATATTCATTTCACGTTACACTCAGTCACATTCATTCCAGCTGGAAAGCCTTGAGCAGTCATTAGCAATCATGCCTGTCCATATACAAGTTCTCCTTTGATGTTTCCAGGACTTCGCTATGGTAAGACCACCCATATCACATTAACTTGGGTGATCTCAACAGAGGGAAGGAGCAACTTTTCTTCATCAAAAAGCAAGAGAGGGCACAATTTTCTTTCCTGGAATTGCTGGCACCACCTGTCATCGTGTCGCATCAACTTTTGCTGTCACATGAAATGATATATGACGGCAAAATGAAATACTGTGTCTGTTTTGCCATCGAAAGCAAAATGGTTTTTCCAAGGTAGGTATCTGCCTTTAATTTGGAATGCATAAACTTGATCCAATCTGACTGCATAAGCAGGGACAGTCCCACTTCTTATCTTTCTGGATCAGCATGTATTCTGACTTACAAACATTTTTTCAGTTATTTCTGGTAAACTTTGTCCAAATCTATTTCAATCAAGTTTTCCTTCTAAATGCTGGATTTATATACTGTACACAGTATCTGGCATGCATGCGCGCGCACACACACACACAGAGTTTTCCATATACAGTCATACCTCGGGTTGAATGTGCTTCAGGTTGTGTTTGTTTATTCAAAGCCTGCCAAGGAGTCCAGTTCATTTTGTTGTTTCTTTAAATACTTTGTAAAAGGTTCCCATTCTTCTTTGAAGTCACAGTTGTCCTTTTTACGCAGTTTGTGCATCAATTTCACCAGTTCTGCATAGTCCATCAATTTATCTTGCCACAGTTCTTTGGCTTATTGCGGCTTTTCAACCAGATCCTTTGTTTATTTGGGAGGAAGCACCAACCTAATCCCATTTAGCTGGATGCAAGCTTCTTTGAATTCACTAGGACTTACATCTGAGTAGATCTAGTTAGGATTGCATTGTAGCACTTGCTTACACAGTGTTTAGTCAGCCTACCTGCTCTCAGATCACTTTACCTGCCCCCTGTCAGCTCACATTTTTTGTTTAGATGAAAGTGCCATTTGTTAAAATGGAACACATTCCAAATTAAGTGGGTTTGTTTTTGTTTAGTCGTTTAGTCGTGTCTGACTCTTCGTGACCCTATGGACCAGAGCATGCCAGGCACTCCTGTCTTCCACTGCCTCCCGCAGTTTGGTCAAACTCATGCTGGTAGCTTCGAGAACACTGTCCAACCATCTCGTCCTCTGTCATCCCCTTCTCCTTGTGCCCTCCATCTTTCCCAACATCAGGGTCTTTTCCAGGGAGTCTTCTCTTCTCATGAGGTGGCCAAAGTATTGGAGCCTCAGCTTCAGGATCTGTCCTTCCAGTGAGCACTCAGGGCTGATTCCTTAAGAATGGATTGGTTTGATATTCTTGCAGTCCATGGGACTCTCAAGAGTCTCCTCCAGCACCATAATTCAAAAGCATCAATTCTTTGGCGATCAGCCTTCTTTATGGTCCAGCTCTCACTTCCATACATCACTACTGGGAAAACCATAGCTTTATCTATGTGAACCCTTGTTGGCAAGGTGATGCCTCTGCTTTTTAAGATGCTGTCTAGGTTTGTCATTGCTTTTCTCCCAAGTGGGTTTAGGCAACAGTAAACAAATGCTGTCTATGTTAAAGTCTGACGGAACTGCAGCTTTTTCAGTAGGTGAAGGGAAGTAGAAGAATGTTAAGGAGAAAGAAGATGAAGCAAAAAGTATTTGAAAACCTAAAGAATCAGAAAGGAAAATGGAAGAGGCCAAGAATGGGGAAGAAGTCTAGTTTGAAGAGGAAAGAGAAGGGATGAGGCAACTGAAGATTGCCCTGCTTTTTACAATTTCCCCCCTCCCAAGATTGC
Organism: Podarcis muralis; assembly: GCF_964188315.1. Lineage (NCBI taxonomy): Eukaryota > Metazoa > Chordata > Lepidosauria > Squamata > Lacertidae > Podarcis > Podarcis muralis. The sequence goes on along the minus strand of NC_135662.1, from coordinate 75,315,397 downwards.
ACTTTCTCTCCATACCCCTTTCTGGATATCATAATTTCATCTGATTTATTTCACAGTGGTCAATATGAGAACATGTGTAACAATTAATATATGCATGTGGGATCTGTTAAATATAGCGAATTAGGGAAGAAAAGAGTGGGCATCTGTTGATACATGCCGAGCAGCTAGCTCATGTATTTAACTTCTTCTGACGCCCTAGACAGCATGATGTTTGAACAATTTCCTGAGGACTCGCTGTAATATTCATCAGCCACTATGACACATTTTCTCTTGGAGCAATGTCAGAGAAGGATGTCTTGAAAGGAAACCCAACTGCAGTGATTAAAAGAAGCATTCACACTCACATAAAAGCGGGTATCTGGAGATTCAGCACAGCACTGGAATGCACAATTGGTTTATTTTTTTAAAGAAATATTTTTCAAAAGGCAAGGAATTTTACCTTCAATCTATAATTTAACATACAGGGTTTTTGGGGGGTCTTTTTTAAAAAAACATATCTGTGACTGTTCTGGATTATCCTTTCTTAGAGGTATAGAAAATAATTATGAATGTGTTGCTATTCCATATGCTTTTAAAAAATCAAGGGTGGTTAAAGAAGAACAAGCCGTGCATCTGAAGGTACCCAGATAGGAAAGTTCCTGGTTGAAGGTGGCAGCAGAGCAGGAACAGTTGTGAAAATGAATGAAGACTGGATGTTTGTGGCCATAGATCTGACTGGTTATTCTCCAACAGTTTCTCAGGGGTAGAGCTCACCATTAACTGCTGCAGTATCACAGCTTCCTTCCTTGGTTTGTCCCCCCCCCCCCCCGGCTGTGTTGGTATCCCAGCCACCATTTTGCATGCTCCAGACCAAAGGTCATTCCAGGGCATTATGGGGAAATGGGGGGAATTGGCATCTACTGCACACATGCAAATACAGTGGTACCTTGGGTTACATACACTTCAGGTTACATACGCTTCAGGTTACAGACTCCGCTAACCCAGAAATAGTGCTTCAGGTTAAGAACTTTGCTTCAGGATGAGAACAGAAATCATGCTCCGGCGGCGCAGCAGCAGCAGGAGGCCCCATTAGCTAAAGTGGTGCTTCAGGTTAAGAACAGTTTCAGGTTAAGTACGGACCTCCGGAACGAATTAAGTACTTAACCCGAGGTACCACTGTAATAGTGGAAAATACTCTGAGAAACTTTGGAGAAGTGGTCTTTTTCTAGTCTGGCGAGAAAAAGAAAAATCTCAGAAATCTGAGTAGGGCAAAAGCAAAACCTCAGTGTCTTCTGAGAAATTTCAGTTCAGCACTAGAAAAACAAAACAAAAAACTACTCGACTTGGAGATGAATAAATGTAAGTTGCAAAAGAAACGGCACTGGTAAAAAAACAACAAAGCAAAACAAAATCTAAAAACGCCTCTTTGTTTTACTTCCTTGAAACTTATCCTTGCCACATATTTCTGATGCAATTCTGTTGTCTGGCCTCAGCTAAGGTCAGATGCTTAAACTTTGCTTGTTATCAGGTGATCTTGTGAAATGTCCAAAGCTGCTAAATTTGTCTACATAAACACTGGCATGGAAAGCATTTACAGTGTCGCTTGCAAAACTGTACTGTGCTTGCAAAACACACATTCTTGTGGACTGATTGCCAAGTGCATTTTCTGTCACAAAGCCAGCATCTTTCCACAAAAAAATCTTTCTCCTGGGAAATGTTATAAATAAATAATTGCTTATCTTTTGTGAAGCAGATATGTTTGTTCGGCAATTTGAGGATACAGTATTGACTTGTGGTCAATATGGTGATGGTGAACAAAATTGAATGCCAGAAGTGAAAAGGTCTTGAAACCCAAGTCTTGTTCCTTCTCCTCTAGTATGAGAAGGTTTAGCTGATGGATGGATTTCCTTTATATAGCACCTTTTGTGCCAATGAGCTCAAGCTGATATACATGGTTCTCTTTCTCCTCATTTAATCCACACAACATGTTTTTTTTTTTAAGGTAAAAGGTAAAGGACCCCTGGGTGCCTGGGTGCTTAAGTCCAGTCAAAGGTGACTACGAGATTGCAGCTTTCATCTCACTTTCAGGCCGAGGGAGCTGGCATTTGTCATGGACAGCTTTCCAGGTCATGTGGCTAGCATGACTAAACCGCTTCTGGAGCAACGGGGCACCGTGACAGAAACCAGAGTGCATGGAAACACCATTTACCTTCCCACCACAGTGGTACCTATTTATCTACTTGCACTGGCATGCTTTCGAACTGCTAGGTTGGCAGGAGCTGGGACCAAACAACAGGAGCTCACCCTGTCGCGGTGATTCAAACCGCTGACCTTCCGATTGGCAAGCCCAAGAGGCTCAGGGGTTTAGACCACAGCACGGCCCACATCCCCCAACAGTAACAACCATAGGAGGTAGGTTAGGCTGGGAGGCAGTGACTGGCCCAAGCTTCATGGCTGAGTGGGGATTTGAATCCTGGCCTCCCAAGGCTTATTCTGACCTTCTAACTACTACACCTCACTGGGTGTCAGGTTGAGGCCATAGTGTGTGGGTAGCCTTGGGGCCCAGTACAGCTATATCTGGTGCCACCTGGGAAATTATTATAAGAAAGGAAGAGCAGACAGCAGAATATTACCATGAAATATGTATTGTACAGCCCTAAGATCCTGCAATTTCTTCTAAGCTGTCAAAGGCTGCAGTCATATAAGTTCTGCCCAGAGGAGAAGGAGGACCAGTTAGCGGAGATGTAAACCTGTGCCACCATTGCTACTCCAGCTCCAACTCTGATGCTCCGATGGTGATAAGGGAAAACTGGTGGCATTGCAGGGGCATATCAGGTGGCAAGGCTTCAGGGAATCCTATCCCTCCCATGGTGGGATGCCAAGAAGCAAAAACAAACAAGCAAGCAGAGTTCTTACCAAGTAGTTTATTCAGTATTCCCAGAGAGACAAAGGAATGTGGTCTCTCTTAGTTAATGGCGTTGCTCCAAGTAAAGTCCCACCCCTCAGTCCCTCCTATTCTACGTCACCCCTGCGCCGCTGATTTGTGCTTTCTGCCTCTGAGATTTCTGTTCTGCTACCCTCAAGGCATGCTGGGTCCTGGGAGAGAGGGGATTAGGAATGCTTTCAAGAGACACTGAGTCTGTTAGCTGTCTTTACCCCAATGCTTATTCCTCCTGCTGCTCTCCTTCCAATATTTCCCAGCTTCTCCTCCCTGCAGCCTCTAAACTGTGACCTTCTGCAAACCACTGTTCTAAATCTATACTGTCCTCCTCTTCTCGGGAAGCTGAAGAGAGAGGGGTGGCGGTTCCCACTATTCCTCTATAGTCCAGCCCCTGACATCAGGGGAGGCTTGGGGTCTGCTTAGATACAAAGCTGCTTGTGATGGCCTGGGATTCGGATGCTGAACCTGAGGGATCCCAGCTTGCACAGGATTCCCTGCCTCCAGAACCAGCTGAGCTGGGGTTGGGGCATGAGCCTGAAGGATCCTCACCTGTGCTGGATCCTCAGGTGCAGGCATCAGTTGAGTCTGCTCTGGCTCCTGAGGTGATGGAGGACCCATTGCCTGCAGGTGCTCCACTCTCAGCCCCGTCAGAGGAAGCTGAGGTTGCCTCTGGGTCCGGTAACCCTCCAGCCTCTCCTGAGCTGCAGAGGCTCAGGGCAGAGAGGCGGAGGAAGCTAAGTTTCCACAGGAGGAGTGCTCGCCTCCAGGCTCGGGGCCGCCCTATGCCTCAGGGCAGATAAAAACCAGCCAGCCCCAGTCCCAAGATGCGGGAGCAACATTGTTGGTTGCTAGTTCCTGCCAGAGCCCTGTCCTGCTTTCCTGCCTGAGCTCCTGACCTTCCCTGGCTCCCTGCTTGCAAGCCTGTTCCCGACTTCACCCAACTCCCTGCCTTGCACCCAGCTTCAGCTACTACGGACTGCCTCCATGTTGCACCTTTGACCACGGACCGGACTTGGACCCCGCCTCTTGGGTAACCCACGGGACCAGCACACTCCTTCTTCTAGATGTGCCTTGAGATGTCTTGAGGGAATATGTCAGCCTTAGATCTTTTACGATCATCCCCCCACCCTGGTTGGGATCAATGCGAGGGGGTGAAGGTTAAAAGTGAACAGGGGATGCTAAAACCTGCCCCCTACCTTTTGCCCTACTGGTGCAAGCTTAGCAGGACTTAGATCCTGCACGAATTCTTCCTCTGCCTGAGTCACGCACATAAAATGCCCTAACTGAACTTTTGCTGAATTCATGATGAAAATTCAACTAACCTTCTTAAATAATAATCACAGGATCTAGTGTAAAAGCATCTGTATATAAATATGGAATAATAACAACCCCTTTCCAGTCTTGTTTTTCTCCAGTTCTATTCTTTTTTATGGGAAGAAGCAGAAATCACAAATTGGTCAGTGTTGTTTGTTTGCAAATATACTGTACCCCAGCTAGTTTTACTTCTGCATTTGAGTTCCATTTATAGGTTTTTATTTCTGCTGCATGGAAAGAACTTGCATTCGAAAGCTCTGGCAGCATGTTTTTGCTTGGTCATCTGTACAGTTCCTTTTGGTATATGACTAGTGGTGTGGTTGGGGGGGGGAGTGTTAGGGAGTTGGTGGTTTTTTTTCCAGAGTGAAAAGTTCATTCTATTTTTGACACAGTGGAAAGCCGTCTCTTCCTTCTGTAATTTTGAACCTGGAGCATTGCTTTTAATTCTAGAGACAAAGCAGCAAGTAGTGATTATACTCTCGTATTATAACATGTGCTGCGGCCGAATGCGGAAAAGTTGCCTCCAAATATGGAAATTAGTATCATAAAGTTTTTGCCAACGGAATGTGTGGGGTTGGCAGAATACGACTGTCAGCGGGAACCAGCCCGTTTCCCTCGAATGTGCTCTTCAGATCTGAAATTATAATGCTCTCTTGGAAAAGAAACCACTTTGCTCACTGGTGAATCTTTAGATAAGCGAATAAAGGAATATTCACATGAACACTATGGCAAAAAGGTAAAGGTACCCCTGCCTGTACGGGCCAGTCGTGACCGACTCTAGGGTTGCGCGCTCATCTCACTCAAGAGGCCGTGAGCCGGCGCCGTCCGAAGACACTTCCAGGCCACATGGCCAGCGTGACGAAACTGCAGCTGGCGAGCCAGCACCAGTGCCGCACATGGAAACACTGTTTACCTTCCCGCTATAAAGCGGTACCTATTTATCTACTTGCACTTAGGGGTGCTTTCGAACTGCTAGGTGGACAGGAGCTGGGACCGAACGACGGGAGCTCACCCTGCCGCAGGGATTTGAACCGCCGACCTTACGATCAGCAAGTCCTAGGCACTGAGGTTTTACCCACAGCGCCACCCGCGTCCCATGAACACTACGGTACAGGGGACTTAAAAGGAAATCCTTGGCTTGAACAAAGAACAAACCTGTATTGGTTTTACAGATTCTCAGCAGTTTGTGGCTCCCCTTAAAGATTCCTGAAAGTATTAGTTTGGTGAGCAGAAGTGGCTTGCTGTGTGGGATGGAGGTGGATACGTAGAATCCTAGAATTGTAGAGTTGGAACGGACCCCGAGGGTCATCTAGTCCAACCCCCCTGCAATTCAGGAATCTCAGCTAAAGCATCCGTTGGGCCTTCCGGAGGCCATAACAGGCCTCCAGAGAGTAAGGAGGCGTGCAGTAGGGTTGGTAGTGGAGGTGTGAGGAGCCACTCCAGGGCCCCTAGGGTAGGCTGCCCCTCTCCTGAGCTGGGCTCAGCAGGCTCCCTCAGGGGTGTGCTTGTTGAAAGCATATGCGCCTCCACTCGGTGTGTTGAGGTCAGGCACACATGCCTGCGTGGCCCAGGCGCAAAAATCTGTTGGTTCTCTGCCCCTTCATGGGGAATGTTGTGGCGACTGGAGCACCCACAGCCCTGCACACTCAGCGCTTATGACAGAGATGTTTACATCTCCCTGTCTCTCTCATAGGCCCAATCCATCAGACCCAATACTTATGTTCTCACAGGTTCTTACGTTTTGTATGACTACCACTACTAATTTCTTATTTAGATGCCACCCATCTGACTGGGTTACCCCAGCCACTCTGGGTGGCTTCCAACAAATAAAAACACAATATGACATCACTCATTGCAAACGTCCCTATACAGTGGTACCTCTGTATGGTTCAGGTTACAGACTCCGTTAACCCAGAAATAGTACCTTGGGTTAAGAACTTTGCTTCAGGATGAGAACAGAAATTGCACTGTGGCAGCGGGAGGCCCCATTAGCTAAAGTGGTACCTCAGGTTAAGAACAGTTCCACGTTAAGAATGGACCCCCAGAACTAATTAAGTTCTTAACCCAAGGTACCACTGTACAGGACTCCCTTCAGATATCTTCTAAAAGTCAGGTAGTTGCTTATTTCCTTGGCATCTGATGGGAGGGTGCGACTACTGAGAAGGCTCTCTGCCTATTTCCCTGTAACCTCACTTCTTGCAGTGAGGGAACCACCAGAAGGCCCTAGGAGCTGGACCTCAGTTTCTGGGCTGGCTCCAAGTGGGGAAAGCATGCCGACTCAACTAGGTCAGCCTCTACATTCATGACAGCATCCTTCAACTCCTAAATAAATAATTGTATGTCCCCTTTGAACATTTATTTCCAAGATGGACATTTGTTTCCAAGGTGGCATTATCACGCAGAGTCAAATTTATCCAGAGGAATTGTCTATTGCTCCGTAATCAAATTACCTTCTCAGGTGTTACCTGTGTCAACCTGACCTAAGTCAAGGAGTAATGAATTATAATGGAAAGGAATTTTGCAGGCAAAATTAACAAGTAGGTTTTTTTTTTAAAAAAAAAATTTATATTAAACTGAACTTGAGACCTCAATAATACATCAGCTTTAGTACATTTTTTTGTTGAAGTGATATTTTACAAATGATGTAATTTCTTCAGCTGCTTTACACAATGAACGGTTGATTTTAAATTTAGCTTTTTTTGATGCAGGTCCATAAAAGTTGAAGGCAGAAAACAGGTTACCTTGGAATTGTACTCTTCTTTTCAGGGCAGATAACCATTCCCCCTGCAAACATTAATTATCATGTTAGCGGGTACAGCTGCCAGGCACTGAGACAAAACATGCAGTTGTCCTTAGCAGCTTATTCTTAAAACAAACTATGTAAGCAGGACATGGGGGAAAAAAGATTCGGGAGAAAGGTATTCTTTTTAATGCCTGTGTGAGAGAGATTACCCTAAAGCTGGCTGGGTCACTGTGTTCTCCTCCTGAAGTAAATTTATAAAGGTCCAAGGCCGATTTTGTAACCTGAACTGTAATGTAACTGCATTTTAGAAGTCTCAGTAAAATGAAGAACAGCATTATTATTATTATTATTATTATTATTATTATTATTATTATTATTATTATTAATTCTAATTAAATTAGTATACTAATTAAATTTCTATATTGCCATTCACCCAAAGATCAAATATAAAAACACAAAAAGACATACCATAATAACAAAAAACCCAATACCCACCCTGGGGAGAGCATTCTAGAAGCAGAGAGCCACTGCAGAGAAGGCCTGTTCTTGTGTTGCTGCACTCTGGGCTTCTTGTGAAGGAGGCACACAAAGAAGGACCCCAGATGATCATCACGGGGTCCGCGTCGGTTCATGTGGAGAAAGGCAGTCCTTGTATTGCGATTCTGAGCAATTTAAGGCTTTATAGGCCAAAACCAGCAGTTTGAACTGAGCTTGGAAACTAATTGGTAGCCAGTGCAGTTGGGCCAGGATTGGTGCTATATGCTCAGCCGTCTGGCCCCAATGAGCAACCTGGCAACAGATTCTGTACCGGCTGAAGTTTCTGAACCATCTACAGAGGCAGCCCCACATATAATACGTTTCAGTAATCTAATCTAGAGATTATAAGAGGATCCAGTTATGGGTGCGGCTGGGCCACCAGCCAAAGCTGATGGAAGGTACTCTATGCCACTGAGGCCCCCTGAGCTTCAAGCAACAGTATAACCAAGCTGTGCACCCGTTCCTTCAGAGGGAATATAACTCCAGCATGGAGCCAGCATGGTGTAGTGGTTAAGAGCAGTGGACTCATAATCTGGTGAACCGGGTTCGCTTCGCCGCTCCTCCACATGCAGCTGTTGGGTGACCTTGGGCTAGTCACACTTCTCTGAAGTCCCTCAGCCTCACTTACCTCACAGAGTGTTTGCTGTGGGGGAGGAAGGGAAATGAGATTGTTAGCCACTTTGAGACTCCTTAAGGGGAGTGAAAGGCGGGATATCAAGTCCAAACTCTTCTTCTTCTCCTCCATCAAGAGCAGGTCACCTCTCATGCATCCAGTCTAGGGGGTCACCTACTAACAGTGCCTCAGTCTTATATGGATTCAGCTTCAGTTTATTGGCTTTCATCCAGTCCAGATACAAAGAAGTGTAGATGTTAACAGCATGAAGGATAAAATCGACCCCTGAGGAACCCTACATTCAAGGTTCTTTGGGGCCAAAAAGTACTCTCCAAGCATCACTCTCTGTAAATGGCCATCCAGCTAGGACTGGAATCGCCACTAAATGGTGCCACCCACTCCTAACTTGGACAGCCATTCCAGCAGGGTACCATGGTTTATGGCATCAAAAGCCACCAGGAGTTTGAGGAGCATTAGCAAGGACACATTTCTTCTCTCTCTCTCCCACCAGTTTCTGTGCAAAAAGCTGGGCTTAATTGAAAAAAAAAGAGGGCCCAGATTGAAATTGGTTTAGAAAATCAGTTTCCCCCAAGAGTGCCTAGATCTGGGCCATGAGACCTGTTCAGGAACCTTGGGCATGAAAGAGAGATTGGCGACTGACCAATTATTCCTAAGGTTTTGTGAATCCGGGGAGAATTTCTAAAGGAGTGGTTTCACCACTATCTCCTTCAATTAGGGACCCTCTTCCAGAATTTATTGGAGAGCAGCAAGAGCTGAGGCAGTGAAGAGCTTGGGATTCTGTTGCCATAGCAACTCTATTTACAGTGAGGAAGAAAGAAGCTCTGATGCAGTCATGTAATCTCAAAGGTGAAACGAGGATATCCTCTGTGTCAGAACCACCCCCGCCCCCAGGCCAACATTTGCTGTGATGCACTCCTCTAGAGTTTTACCACATCTTAATGGACCCCCTTTTTTCTGTTGGGAAATTATCCTGTGAGTTTCTGAATACTCATAGAGTGGAATTCCATGCTTTTCCTCCACTCATACAGGCAATACTAGGGATGTCGAATAATTCTGTGGGAGCGGAAGCAGGAGCAGAAATTATCGTAATGCACATGTTTGTCCCTTGTTGCTCTTGTTGGCTTCCGTCTGTCTCCAGAGACAATGGAGTGTGCCTTTGAAAGTGAAGTCAAACCATTGCATTAGCAGCACCAAAGTGAGCAAGCCTGGGGAGTGTGTATCTTCTTCTTCTCTGGTGATCACTCATAGCTGAGTAAGAGTGTCTTCCATGAACACAGTCTTAACAGTGAGTCCGTAAGTCCCTGTGGAGGCCAATTCTGGATCCACATGTCCTTCCACAGCAGGGACATAGGTTTCTAGTTAGGAGTTGATCACGGTGAGGGTTTCCAACCGTGCCTTCCTCTTAGCGCGTTTCTCCCTTTCTTCCTGAGTTTGAGCACCTTCAAAACCCATGACACCTTTGGTAAAGGCTGTTCTCCAATTGGAGTGCTCGCAGGCTAGTGTTTCCCAGTTGTGAGTGTTAATACTACATTTTTTTAAAAAGATTTGCCTTGAGAGAGTCTTTAAATCTCTTTTGTTGACCACCAGCATTATGCTTTCCATTTATAAATTTGGAATAGAGTAGTTGCTTTGGAAGATTATAATCTGGCATCTAAACAACATGACCAGTCTGTCAGGTTTGGAACTTAACAGGTTAAGAAGTTCCCATGATGCCTCAACATTCAGACGTCAGCTTGTAGAAGCTGGGAGGAGTCTGGGAGGAGTTTCTGTTCTGTTCCCCTCTGGTCGTTGAGGGAGAAAGACGTAGCCTGTAATGGCGGAAAGGAGCCCAGGAGAAATCCCTGGGGGAATGTCGGAATAAAGAGCTGAAATGGACAAACCTGGACTCTGTGTTTGTTTGGAAGCTAAGTGAAGGACGTGACAGTTCATCACCGCTGTGTTTATCTCTGCTAAGGTGTGATTGAGAGCTACGGGACGACGGAGCTGAGTGGCGCAGCTGAGGGAAGCGCGCCGGACCGGGCTGCCATAAATAGCTAATTGAGGACCAATAAATCAATTAGCGGGGTCCCAATATAACTATTGCCACAGGTTATGGGTAATCACCGCTTGTAAAACTGTCACTGAAGAGGCTGCCGGGATGCGTCTGAAGTCTGCGGTCGAAGGCAGAGAAATACGGCAGGAGTTTGGCAGAGTTTTTTGCCTGGTGTTGAGAGGCAAAGAGAGCTGCGGAGCTAAAAGCAGCTAACTGAAAGACACAAAGTGGCTGCCTGTGTTGCTGAGTGCTGGGACCAGCTGGAGCTCTGGATCTGAGAGCTGAGAGCAGCAAGGAAACGTTTCTCCACGGAAGGGAGAGCCAGAGGAGCTGAAACTGGTCCGTAAGTACAGCTTGGGGCCCCTTGGGAGAACGGAAGAGGATGGCAGGCTGCCAGGTCTTGGAGGACATTCCATGCTCACTTTAAGAAGTTGGGCAACCTGGCTGCTGACCTGAGGTCTACTGTTCTGGGTGTCAGGAAGCCAGAGGCCACTTGGCTAGTGCTCCAGGGAGTTTTATGAGGCTGGAGGCAACAGCAAGTGCTGGGAGATGGCTGCTTCAGAGCAGAAGGCAAGATGGCGCTGACCACCTTCGTGAGAGCCGGTGCACAGCTGGGAAGGGCTGTGGGCCCCAGAGGGGGGGCGAAAGGGCTATCTGGGAATGTGCTGCATTTGCTGGGAAGCTTCAGCAAAAGGCCAGAGCCCTGGAGAAGGAATACAAAAGCCTAGAGACGGCTGGAGCCCCTGTCCCTGATGCTTTAGCCACAAGGAGTGCTGCTGAGCAGGTGGGGGGGGCGGACTTTTCCAAAGGCACGTTCAGAAAGTTTTCCACTGTACGTGCTGGAATGAAGTGGAGGTTCAGAGGGGGCGGAGCTGGCAAGGAGTGCTTTTCCGGAAGAAGGAGAAGAAGGCCAGCTGGGAGCCCAAGCAGTGTTTTTCCACTGGAGCTCGTCTTTGCTACGTGTACAATTTGACGGGACGCTTGCGACGCTGTTGCCCCCACCGGAGCAGAGGGGCAAGACAGGATGTTGCCAAGGTCAGCCAGCTGGGTTTCCAAGGGAACCAGTCTGGGAGAGGAGGCCAGCGTGGGAACGCAAGGGAAGGACGTGTCTCAGACGCTGGGGAGGGTTGTTTTTCTTATCACTGCTTCTATGGCAACTGTGGAGAACAACTCCAGCCAGGACACAGTGACACGCTGGGTGTTTTGGTTTCTGCTATCAGGCAGCACCTGATAGGCAAGCCTGCAGGCGGAATGCGGAACTGCAGGGCTGTTTTCAACAGGACAGACTGTTATGTTCACAGACAGAGCACAAAAATCAGTCTGTGGTGTGGCTAACGTGTTTTTCTCTCCCTTTTACAGGAGGAGCAAGAGGTCTACGTTGTGCCGGGACTGAATTGTTGTCGGTTATCTGTATCTGCTCTAACGAAGCAGGGGTTCAAAAATGTGCTTTGAAAATGACACCTGTTCCATTTTCAGAGGGGGGCGACAACGGGTCAAAAGCGAAGAGCAAGAATAATTTCTTTGTTCTGGAGTCACCTCTGGTGGGTGGTGGGAATGCTGAAAAAAGCACAGGCGCAGTGTGCTAAGGTTCCCAAAGATGTGCAAAAGTTGCACAGGTGCACAAAAGGGTACAAACTCCGGAAATGTGGGAGGTCCCAAGGGTGCAGGGCATGCAAAGGTACTTGGTTTTCCCGGGTTTGGGAGGGTAGCCAAGGAAGCTTTTGAGCTTGTTCACACACAGATCTGTCAGGACCCATGAGGTATGAGAGTCTGGGTGGGGCCAGGTATGTGCCATTGCTGACAGATGGTCACAGCCAGGTTGGCTGGTGTCTCTCTCTCAAATCACAGGGGGAGGTGGCGCAACTGATCAAGGATTGGGTTGCGGAGGTGGAACTAAGGTTTTCCACCAAGGTGCAAGGGTTCAAGAGCGACCGAGGGTCACAGTTTACTGGGTCTGCTCTGGAGGAATTTTTCAAGGAAAAGGGAATACGTCACCAGGTGACGGGTGCAAAGTCTTCTCAAGGGAGAAGGGGGGCTGTTGCTGAACCCGGTGACGGGGATCAGGTCCAGAATCAGGGTTCAAACCCGGTGATGGGGACCAAGTCCAGGGTCAGGGTTCAGGGCAGGTGTGGGCATCTCCAAGGGTTGTTAAAGGAGTGTCCAGGTGTGAGGCTTCATCTCCGGTAATGGAGAAAGCTCACAAACAGGGTGTCAAGTCAGAGGGGGAAGAGTCTGACGGAGAAGACACAACTGCTGGCTCTAATGGGTCAGTAGGGTATCAGGTCACAGGTGCGTGAAAAAGTGTCGCACAGTGTGATTCTGGGAATGTTGAAGGGGTTCAACAGGTGCCTGGGAAAGATGCCGGGAAGGGGCACAAGGCAAAGGGGAAGGTGTTGAACTCAAAAAGGTCTCGTCAGAATGGTCTCGGCATAGAGGGGGTGTCAGGTTTGGAACTTAACAGGTTAAGAAGTTCCCATGATGCCTCAACATTCAGACGTCAGCTTGTAGAAGCTGGGAGGAGTCTGGGAGGAGTTTCTGTTCTGTTCCCCTCTGGTCGTTGAGGGAGAAAGACGTAGCCTGTAATGGCGGAAAGGAGCCCAGGAGAAATCCCTGGGGGAATGTCGGAATAAAGAGCTGAAATGGACAAACCTGGACTCTGTGTTTGTTTGGAAGCTAAGTGAAGGACGTGACAGTTCATCACCGCTGTGTTTATCTCTGCTAAGGTGTGATTGAGAGCTACGGGACGACGGAGCTGAGTGGCGCAGCTGAGGGAAGCGCGCCGGACCGGGCTGCCATAAATAGCTAATTGAGGACCAATAAATCAATTAGCGGGGTCCCAATATAACTATTGCCACACAGTCCAAGGAAGTTGATGTTGAAGAAGCATTGCTTCGAAACCGGTGATCTCTGCTTCTATTACCCTGGCATTAGTTCTCCTGTCTTCCCAAGTGATGTGTAAAAATTTTCGGAGACACTGTTGATGGAATCTTTCAAGGAGTGTATGGAGGTCCAAGGCTGCCCAGATGACAAGACCTCCCTCTTAGCTTTGCTGAAGTAAAGCACAGCACTATATTTGACACCAGATTGGCTGCAGGAGTTGACAGTAGGTGGCATGCAAGATGTCATCTAACCATCTTTGGGACTCCACTCAGGATTTGTGTAGGGCAGGCATGGCCAAACTTGGCCCTTCAGATGTTTTGGGACAACTCCCATCATCCCTAGCTAACAGGTCAGGAATGACAGGAATTGTAGTCCCAGAACATCTGGAGGACCGAGTTTGGCCATGCCTGGTATAGGGTATACTCCTAAGCCCTTTCTTCTCTGAAATATCTCCTGCAAGGCAGCGGAGCTTTAGGATGTTTCCTTCTTCTAGATGGTCTACCTTTCCAGGTTCATGAGCCCCGTCTGCCCCTCATTTCTCTCTACAGCACATGCAGAAACTTCCTTCTTCAGTGTTGGATGCACTATTGATCCCATCTGTTCAATCTTCACATGCAGAGCGATTCCCTTTCTCACCAGGGCTAGCATAGGTTTTTTTTTTTGTCTTTTGGAATCAGAATGATAGAATCAGCACCACAGAACCATAGTTCTACAAAAAGTAGAACTGCATGTTACATGTGGCAAAGGGATGGCACTAATACTGCAACCATATATGGAGGACTTCCTCTTCCTGGTAACAGGTCGGACTCTTATCTCATGTTCTGTAAAATCATTTGTCTCTATTACTGCCCTGGTGCCACATTGTTTCCAGGGAACTGGCTAATCAGATGATGGGGAAGTGATATTACCCATTGCCCTAATTTCCCCCTATTACCTTAGTGCAACATTAACAGTTCTTGTTGGGAGATGATATAGAAGTTATTTGGGTCTCAGTCATGACAGGATGCAGTTGAGATGTACATTTCTGACATCCAAATGAGTTTTATAGGTTGTACAGGAAATGCATATTTTAAAGTTACTGTTTCTGTTATACTTCGATAGTATACGGCTGCCAGGAACTATGAAAATAGATTGCTCATCTGGCATGCTCTCAGGTCTTTTATTCTTTTTACAGGGAATGATTATCAAAAAGAAGTCTAGTAACCTCTATAAGTAAGACAAATAGACTGAACCAAATGCTAATTAAGGCCCATGACTTACAACACCTTCGTGTTTTACATTGGGCTGCCTCTGAAGATGGTTCAGAAGATTCAGCTGGTGCAGAATTTGATGGACAGGTTGCTCACTGAGACAAGATGGTTGGAACCTACTATATTGATCCTGGCTTGATTGCACTGCCTGTCAATTAGTTTCTGGGACCAATGCAAAGTGCTGATTTTGAGTTATAAAACCTTAAACTACTCAGGACCACAATACCTCAAGGACCACCTTTCCCATATGAACTGATCCGGACCTCCTGATCATTGTCTGAGACCCTTCTTCATGAAAGGCCTGGAGAGTGGCAACATGACAAGGAGCCTTTTCTGTGGTGGCTTCTCACTTGTAGAATGCTGTCCCCAGAAAGGCTCACCTGGCACCTTCATAACATACAGTCCCTTGGGAGGTGATGAACTCTCCTTCCTTGGAGGTTTGAAGCAGAGGTTAGATGGCCATCTGCCATGGATGCTTTAGCTGAGATTCCTGCATTGCAGGGGAGTTGGACTCAATGACTCTTGGGTCCTTTCTAACTCTACTATTCTCTGATTCTATGATCTTTAGGCACCAGGCAAAAACATTTCTCTATAACCAGACCTTTGTCTGATTGATAGCCTATAAAATGTGTTTGTGGAAGGGGGGATTATTGGTTTGCTTTTGCTTTGTTGTGTATTTTGTGTTCTCATTTTGTATTTTATGTTGTGAACATGATGTGGACTATCCAGTGATCTTCAGCTGAAAGGTGGTATACAAATATAACAATGTTGTTGTTTAGTCGTGTCCAACTCTTCATGACCCCATGGGCCAGAGCATGCCAGGCACTCCTGTCTTCCACTGCCTGCCACAGTTTGGTCAAACTCATGCTGGTAGCTTAGAGAACACTGTCCAACCATCTCGTCCTCTGTCGTCCCCTTCTCCTTGTGCCCTCCATCTTTCCCAACATCAGGGTCTTTTCCAGGGAGTCTTCTCTTCTCATGAGGTGGCCAAAGTATTGGAGCCTCAGCTTCAGGATCTGTGCTTCCAGTGAGCACTCAGGGCTGATTTCCTTCAGAATGGATAGGTTTGATCTTCTTGCAGTCCATGGGACTCTCAAGAGTCTCCTCCAGCACCATAATTCAAAAGCATCAATTCTTTGGCGATCAGCCTTCTTTATGGTCCAGCTCTCACTTCCATAAAATATAACATTAATTTTATTATTTATACCCCACGCATCTGGAGTGTAAATAACAACACCTTATTCACCCTGTGCTGTTCTTTCTGTTGCTAGCTTCTACAATGAGATTCTCTTCCCGAGACAAATTGCTGTTCTTATGAAAACACACTGAGAAGTATGTTTCATCTGTGGGCATGCAGAAAGCTGCATGTTCAATCCCCAGCATTTGCAGGTAGGGCTGGGAAGTCTCCTGCCTGAAACCCTTGGAATTATAGAATTGGAAGGGACCACAAGGGTCAATTAGTCCAGCCCCTTGCAGAGCAGGAATCTTTTTGCTCAATATGGGTCTTGAACCTATGACCCTAAGATTGAGTGTCTCATACTCTACCAATTGAGCTATTGATCTGGGGAGTCACTGCCCAGACAATACTGAACTAGATAGACCAAAGTTCTGTCCCAGTTTAAGACTGTATCCTATGTTCCTAACTTCCCACCTGGTCACTATTATTGTGCAGCAAAAATAATGATAATGCTATGGATACAACAGAGAGTCTGGCTTTCATTTTGGGTTTTGATTTGATGTCTGGAACGTTCTCCTTTGTAACCGTTTCTGAAATTGTATTAACATGTTTCTTTGATATATGGGCGAATCTGTATGCTGGCAAGTGGCTGTATTTGTGGACCCAAATCAATGAAGAATAGCAAATGCAGACACATTGTATCAGTTAGGAATGTATCAATTAAGGCTGCAACTTCTGCATTGCAGGCCTATTCATGGCTTCCCAGAACTCATCTCCATTGAGTCCAATGGGCCCCATTTTGAGCTGCATTGAGGATTTCAGCCTGTCAATGAATGAGTTACCTTAATCTGCTAAAAAAAACTTTGATGGATTAGAAGGGTAATAAAAGGTAAAGGTACCCCTGCCCGTACGGGCCAGTCTTGACAGACTCTGGGGTTGTGCGCCCATCTCACTTAAGAGGCCAGGGGCCAGCGCTGTCCGGAGACACTTCCAGGTCACGTGGCCAGCATGACAAAGCTGCATCTGGCGAGCCAGAGCCGCACACGGAAACGCCGTTTACCTTCCCGCCAGTAAGCGGTCCCTATTTATCTACTTGCACCTGGGGGTGCTTTCGAACTGCTAGGTTGGCAGGCGCTGGGACCGAGCAACGGGAGCGCACCCCGCCACGGGGATTCGAACCGCCGACCTTTCGATCGGCAAGCCCTAGGCGCTGAGGCTTTTACCCACAGCGCCACCCGCGTCCCTATTAGAAGGGTAGCCCTCATTAATTAAGTAACAGCTTTTTTTTTAGTGTTACTTTAATTTCACAACTGCACATCTCAGTTGGTTAGAGCATGTAACTATAGAAGCATAAAAGGCATGTGTGTATACATTTACATACACTGAAAACATTCCTCTTCTTTCTGAAACAAAAGAGATACCTCTTCTAAGATGTTATATCATACAATGGAGAGACTTCTGCGGTTATTAAATGACAACAATAAAACACACACAAATAAAATCCAAAAGTGAATACCTACCAGAAAGCATGACTCTGAAGAACAGAATACGCCATTCATTCACAACTGAGTTTGGAACTGCGATGATCTTTAATTCTTTTTTTACCCCTTCCATTAAATTAAGCTACTGCTGATGAGATCATCCAGTCTAACAGTGCAGGAAATGGAAATCCTTTATTCACCCCAAGCAGAATCAGCATCTCTTTCGCTTTGTCTGAACAGTGCCTCAGACCTGACCTTGATAAATCAAAGTGAGCTGAAGCAGTCCTTAAGGTTTTCATGTCCTTCCTGGATCATCTGGCAAGGGCGTGGATTTAATTAATTGATTAAATCTGCATAAATGTGCATAGAAGCAAAATACAACGATGCATTTGTGCAGCTAAAGCTAAGGCAGTATAGCCCTGTAACCTGCCTGGGTGGGAGATCACCTATGAACCAGACACAAGCTGCTTTCAACTCTTTGGAAGAAAAAATGGGTGCAAGTGCAGTAATACAAATTGGGCAACACTCACAATTACAGCCTAGCCGCATTTGATCAAAACTGCAGTCTTAGTGTTGGGAAGATATTAAACCTATGCAACACAAGAGCTGTCTCATATCCACTATAACAAATTGATAACAGTGGTGCATTTATTGTGCAACAGCAGAACTACTTAACAGCCAAATTAGAAGATATGTGGCATTGCATCTTGTTTGGCATGGAAAAGATCTTTAAATGAAGAGAATTATCAGGCGTGTGCATGATTTGGGCCAGCCGTGGATTGGATTGCAACTCCATCATATTATCCAGAGCTCTAGAGACATTGTTTTGCCTAGAACCACTGCTCATCCTGGGATCTGGGGTGAGTTTTCATCTGTATGCTGCTCTGCGTCACAGGTGTCTAGTGAGACAGATGGGGCTCATCAACCTGGGGCTCATCTAGGAGAAGGAAAACTCTGATCCTAAACTTCTGATGCCTTATGGGATATCTTTGGGAGAAGAAAAGGCTGTGTAAATCCTACACAAATCTGGGGTGGAGTCCCTAAAACAGTTGGATGGTGCCTTGTACACCTCTTTCTGTCAACTCCTGCAGCCAAGCTGGTGCCAAATATATAGCCCTGCTTTCCTTTGGACCTCATCAGTGAGGCCGAGATGAGGAGCCTGTCATCTGGGCAGCCCTGGACCTCCATACACACTGCCCAGGCTTGCGCTCTGGGGAGGTCTGCTAGCACAGTAGTGCTACCAGCACAGTAGTTTGATTTTGGTAAAGGGCTGCGGGTGGCACTGTGATCTAAACATCTGAGCCACTTGGGCTTGCCAATCAGAAGGTCGGCGGTTCAAATCCCCGCAACCGGGTGAGCTCCCATTGCTCTGTCCCAGCTCCTGCCAACCTAGCAGTTTGAGAGCACGCCAGTGCAAGTAGATAAATAGGTATTGCTGTGGCGGGAAGGTAAATGGCATTTCCGTGCACTCTGGCTTCCGTCGTGGTGTTCTGTTGTGCCAGAAGCAGTTTAGTCATGCTGGCCACATGACTCAGAAAGTACTCTCCCTTTGCCTATAGAGCGAGATGAGCGCTGCAACCCCAGAGTCGTCTGCGACTGGACCTAATGGTCAGGGGTACCTTTACCTTTAAGGAAAGCAGGGGCATTCTGGGATCGAAGCCGAAACCGGGACAGCTTCCATTAAACCAGGACTGTCCCTGGGAAATAGAGACACTTGGAGGGTCTGCGATCACAGGAGATGTATGTAAAAGCTTGAAAAGAGAGAGAGAGAGAGCCAGTTTCTTTTTGCTGCGTGAGATCTTCCCCAGCTTCCCTCTGAGATGCTGAAACAATTTAGCTCTTTCTGAGACGCCAAAGTAGTCTCAGTCAGCATGGATGGATGATGCCCTGGAGGGAAGGCAGCGTTTCACTTCAAATATGGATTCAGATAATGGCTGCAGCATGTGGCAGTGAGTCTGGAAAGTCTCCAAACAGCAGTCAGCAGAAGCAGGGGGCTCTCCCATTGGGGGGACAGAGAAAGGAAGAGGATTTGCATTGAAGAACGGTTTCCCAAATATATTTGTTTTGCACAGAGGCTGCTTCACGAGCTTGGCGAAACGTTTTGAATCTCGAGGCAAAGATTTTGCATCTATCTCAAATTACGTTAAAACTACCCAGGAAGTCACTTACAAAAGGAGGGGGGAAGCAGAAGGAAAAAATGTGTACATCTAAAGGTGCACTTGCTCTCCCTTCAAAGTCACCTTGCCAAAGCAGCAAGATGCCTACAGATTACAGGTATTTATTCTGCGCCACTTCACAAATGCTACATTCCTCCAGGAAGCTAAAGCTTTAATGTTCTTGTGTCGCTGGAGTCCATTGATCTGGAGCTCAAGGGATGCACTTAGGGCTGAGCTCAATGAAGTCCTAGTTCTTTCTCTTTCTAAGTCATATTCATTACCCCATCTAAATGGGAGAACATTTCTCTTCTGGTTCTAGCTTTTAGTGGTTTTTACTGCTGCAATTCAGGGCAATGCCTTTTTATTTTCAACAAACAAAATCTATACAGCTAATAATAATAATAATTCCACTAAGGGAATGCAAGAAGGCAACATCACACATCACAAGTAATTTTTAAATAAAGGTAAAGGTAAAGGGACCCCTGACCATTAGGTCCAGTTGTGGCCGACTCGGGGTTGCAGCGCTCATCTCACTTTATTGGCCGAGGGAGCCGACGTTTGTCTGCAGACAGCTTCTGGGTCATGTGGCCAGCATGACTAAGCCACTTCTGGCGAACCAGATCAGCGCACGGAAACGCTGTTTACCTTCCCGCCAAAGTGGTACCTATTTATCTACTTGCACTTTGACGTGCTTTCGAACTGCTAGGTTGGCAGGAGCAGGGACCGAGCAACAGGAGCTCACCCCGTCGCGGGGATTCGAACCTCCAACCTTCTGATCGACAAGTCCTAGGCTCTGTGGTTTAACCCACAGCGCCACCCGTGTCCCTATAATTTTTAAATAGAGACAAGCAAATCAGTTTTGGTCTGTGAATTTCTGTTTCTCTCGGTTTCTAATTTTTCCAGTTTTAAGTTCAGTTTGCTACCTTCCCTTACCACTCTGCAGTTTTCTTAAAAAATAAAAAAAGTCCTCATGAAAATTGATCCGCATTTTGGAGAAAATGTATCCTGATATGCACATTTCTGTATGCAACTTTGCCTAATGTACTCATTTTTGCAAAGCAGTTTCCCTGACATAATGCATGTTAGTATGCTATTTTCACGACTGTATAGATGTTTATGCACACTTTGTCCTTGGATATGCATTTCCCCCCCAATGCATTACATGGCTGGAGAACGACACTGCAAAATTTGGAGAAGTTTTAAAGTTGGCTGTGATTCAGTTCACGTATTGTTTCGGAAAGTGTGACTTGGATAATTTTGCCTTTAAAAATGAACAGAACTTAACTTCTCCCCCATCTCTGCGTTTAAATGCACAGGTTAATCAACAAGTCTTTGCTCTCTGTCTAAATCCTAGTGATGAGATAGCATGGGACTAGGCCTCCCCAGGAAGCTGATTTTAGAAGTGTGGTGTCCATACCCACCAAGTGTCCCTATTTTCCATGGCCAGTCCCAGATTTACAGAAGCCATCCCAGTTTTTTAATTTGATCCCAGAATGCCCCACGTTTCCTTAAGATGTCTTTATTTTCAAAGGAGATATGTCAGGGGGCATGGAGTTATGTGACCCCCAAGACAAGGGGATGATTCACTATACATCCTTTAGAAGACATCTGAAAGCAGCCCTATATAGGGAAGTTTTTTAATGTTTAATGTTTTATTATGTATATCTATATGTTGGAAGCCACCCAGAGTGGCTGGAGCAAACCATTCAGATGGGTGGAGTATAAATAATTAAATCATCATCATGGAATAAGATGTCCCTATTTTCATTAGAGGGTATGGGTGCCAGCACCAAGTATAACCTGCCTAGAGACCATCAAGAGGCTATTTATTTATTTATTCATTCATTCATTGCATTTCAGGCTATATAAACCAATCAATATTTAAAGATTACCTGAGCAATGTAAGAAAAAAAGAATATACAGCATGTATCATGATCAGGAGATGATCAGTGGGGAGAAGTTCAGTAGATCTCTTCTTGCAGATGGGAAAGGAAATGGATTCTGTTCTCTCTTAATGTTTGGCAGTATTCATTTTTCTAAAAGAAAACCTATCTGATCCCTGGGCTGAAGATATCTTGACATGGATGTCATGTATATAATTATTGATTAAGCCACAGATACAAGGACCATGTGAAATGTGTGAAGGCAAAGTAAACATTGTAAACTGAGCTTGAGGCTGTCTTGGCTATATTCCCCAGACAAATACTGTACTTGTTCTCCTCTAGTGAGATGGATATTTGCTAAGTCAGACTCTCACTGGAATAATTAATCGCTCTGCTGCAATTCTACTTGAAAAAAGCAGCTTGTTTTTGAAAGCCAACGATTAGGCCTCCAAGGTTTTTGGGAAATCACTTATATCCACCCTGTGATTCATAAAAAAATGTTGCTTTGAAAGAAAAGAAAAGAAAGGAGTAGGAGTTACTTTCAGTCAAGCAATTGCACTCATAGCTAATCGGGAGACCTTACAAAAAGAAAAGAACAGCACATTTCATATGTATATGCAGATAACAGACTGTTGCTTATAATGAGCACTCACACTTTACATTGTGGGTGCTCTTTGCAGGATCGCGTGTGGTGCTACAGTTCTTAGGGAGCTTACTGGCAAACAGGGGCTGGCTTGCCTCTCAGTGTTAATTTCTGGAGGTTCACGCCCAGCCTCAGTAATCAGTCAGTCGGTCAAGTTTATTGTTTATAGCCAAAGGCTGCTGCAATGTATACAGTGTCATTCAATAAAATATATACTAGTTTGATACATAAACTTAAAACATTTACATTGTCAAAACATGACCTAATCTGCACAAAACTCCTTAATATACAAATTGAAACATTAGACAATAAAATTTATAAGCTAAAATCACTGCAGGGCCACTAATATATTAAAAGTAATATTAAATAATACAATAGACAATTATGTACAATGTTTAGTGAGAAAGATACAGCTTGGTGTCGATGGGGTCAAATAAATTCATCTCCTTTACAGTTGATAACTATCTCGGCTATACAGTGGTACCTCAAGTTACATATGCTTCAGGTTACACACGCTTCAGGTTACAGACTCCGCTAACCCAGAAATAGTACCTCGGGTTAAGAACTTTGCTTCAGGATGAGAACAGAAATTGTGCTTCGGCGGCGCGGCAGCAGCAGGAGGCCCCATTAGCTAAAGTGGTGCTTCAGGTTAAGAACAGTTTCACGTTAAGTACGGACATCAAGGAGACGTACTCCTGCATACAACCGAAGGCTGCAACCCAAAGTTCTAGAAAAAAGATGGCCACTTCCCAGAATTTCCTCTGAACATTTTCCACCATTTTGGTCTGTGGTGACCCAGTTACCCCGTATTCTATTTAAAACAAGAAAAGGAAGATTTCTCTCTCTGACTGATTCAAGTCTGTGCTGGAACAACACAGGAATGTTGTTTAATTGGAATAAAATACCTTGTTACTTTGATCCATTGATATCTTTGCCTACCGTTCAATTTGACGTGTTTCCTTTATTTCTGTTTGATTAAACTAGAAAGCAGACGTTCATGAAAAAACCTCCCCTCCCCAATTTTAAAACTTCGTACAAATCATAAATTAATGGAGGACTAACTTTTAATTAGGAGTAAATTATTAAGTGATATAACCAGAGAGAACCAATCAAAATGTGACTGGAGATTTGAAATGAGATTAGGTTTTATATTAGGGAAACACTCAAATAAGGGATACTTTCTGACACTTGATCTTGTTCTTATAACTTACAGTGGTACCTTGGGTTAAGAACTTAATTTGTTCTGGAGGTCTGTTCTTAACCTGAAACTGTTCTTAACCTGAGGTACCACTTTAGCCACGCTGCCGCCGCACGATTTCTGTTCTCATCCTGAAGCAAAGTTCTTAACCCGAGGTACTATTTCTGGGTTAGAGGAGTCTGTAACCTGAAGCGTCTGTAACATGAAGCGTCTGTAACCTGAGGTACCACTTTTTACTGGTTTTCCTCAGTGGATATTTTTCCCCCTTCCCCCAACAGCACCTTCCCTGAAGGCATGCTGACTTTATGTGTTTGGGAGATGCAGAGTAGATCTGCGCTCTTTGAATTTTCTTGGCAGACTTGTCTTTTTTGTTGGAATAAGCAACTGTGTTTAATCAATACTGGATAATTCCATGCCTTCCAGCATTTCTCTGATGAAAATAGGGACGTCCTCAGGGAAAGCGGGACATTGTGGGATTGAAACAGTTACCATCACCTGGTCACCCACTGCCTTCCCTACTATAGTGAGATGCGTTTCCATCTAAATTATACTAATCATTTCTAAATATATGCCTATACAAATCACCACATACCAATTTCATACAAACTGGTGTCCTCATTTTTGTTGATGCAAATCCTGGGAGTGGTTGGAGAAATATATAATTCACGTGGATTGCTCAACAAAATAGGTTCCTCAGGTCATGAGGTCTGCAGTTTAAACTAGGGATTCCCTAACTCTGAGAAAATAGTCAGCCTTGACATCAGAACCTACCATCCCAGCTTACACCTGCCCTGAATCTCTCAGTGTGCAACCGGTGGCCCCCAGTGTTGGACCGCCATTTTAATTGTCCAAAATTATTCTTCTTCTTCTTCTTCTTCTTCTTCTTCTTCTTCTTCTTCTTCTTCTTCTTCTTCTTCTTCTTCTTCTTCCCTATACCCAGGGGGATGCGGGTGGCACTGTGGGTTAAACCACAGAGCCTAGGACTTGCCGATCAGAAGGTCGGTGGTTCAAATCCCCACAACGGGGTGAGCTCCCGTTGCTCGGTCCCTGCTCCTGCCAACCTAGCAGTTCTAAAGAACATCAAAGTGCAAGTAGATAAATAGGTACCACTCTGGCGGGAAGGTAAACGGCGTTTCCATGCACTGCTCTGGTTCCCTCGGCCAATAAAGCGAGATGAGCGTCGCAACCCCAGAGTCAGCCACGACTGGACCTAATGGTCAGGGGTCCCTTTACCTTTACTTATACCCAGGGGTTTCAGGGTGGTTCACAGAATAAAATCAAGATATAAAATCACAAAATACATAAAACAAAAACAACCCAGTAGCCCCTCCCAAAAGAACATAGGATGTAAAAGGGCATAGGATGTCAATCAGATGAACCAAAGGCCTGGTTAAAAAGGAACATTTTTGCCTGACGCCTAAAGTTTTCTAATGAAGGCGCCCAGCGAACTTCCCTGGGGAGAGCATTCCACAGACAAGGAGCCACTGCAGAGAAGGCCCATTCTTGTGTTGCCACCCTCCGGACCTCTCAAGGAGGAGGCACACAAAGAAGGGCCTCAGAGGATGATCTCAGGGTCCAGGTAGGTTCATATGGAAAGAGGCGGTCCTTGAGGTATTCTGGTCCTGAGCCATTTAAGGCTTTATAGGTCAAAACCAGCACTTTGAATTGGGCCCGGAAACTAATTGGTAGCCAGTGCAGTTGGACCAGGATCATTATGCTCAAACCGTCTTGCTCTGGTGAGCAACCTGGCTGCTGAAATCTGTACCAGCTGAAGTTTCTGAACCTGAAAAAATGCCCCTAATTTTGGGAAATTAAAATAGCAGCTACCTGACCTCCACTGGGGCCTGTCCAGCACTTTTTTGGAATGATGCCGGTGGGTACTGCTGCCATCATGCTGCCTGGTGAGCCCACAAGTGGGGGCCACCGACTTTGGAAGGGGAACCCACATAGAATCATAGAAATTTAGAGCTGAAAGGTACCCAGAGGATAAACTAGTCCAACCCCCTGTACTGCAGATACGTTAGCACTTTGCCCGAAGGCTCCCTCAAACCTTGAGCTGGTATTACTGTAATAATAATAATAATAATAATAATAATAATAATAATAATAATAATAATTTATTTATACCCCAGCCACTCTGGGCGGCTCCCAATCGAGTGTTAAAAATAATACAGCATTAAATATTATAAACTTCCCTGAACAGGGCTGCCTTCAGCTGTCTTTTAAAAATAGGATAGCTGCTTATTTCCTTGACATCTGATGGGAGGGCGTTCCACAGGGAGGGTGCCACTACCAAGAAGGCCCTCTGCCTGGTTCCCTGTAACCTCACTTCTCGCAATGAGGGAACCGCCAGAAGGCCCTTGGCGCTGGATCTCAGTGTCCAGGCTGAACGATGAGGGTGGAGACGCTCCTTCAGGTATACAGGACCGAGGCCATTTAGGGCTTTAAAGGTCAGCACCAACACTTTGAATTGTGCTCAGAAACGTACTGGGAGCCAATGAAGATCTTTCAGGACCGGTGTTATATGGTCTCGGCGGCCTCTGCTAATCACCAGTTTAGCTGCCGCATTCTGGATTAATTGCAGTTTCCAGGTCACCTTCAAAGGTAGCCCCACATAGAGCGCATTGCAGTAATCCAACTGGGAGATAACTAGAGCATGCACCAGTCTGCGGGCAGGTAGGGTCTCAGCCTGCATACCAGGTGGAGCTGGTAAACAGCCGCCCTGGACACAGAATTAACCTGCGCCACCATGGACAGCTGTGAGTCCAAAATGACTCCCAGGCTGCACACCTGGTCCTTCAGGGCCACAGTTACCCCATTCAGGACCAGGGAGTCCACCACACCCGCCCGCCCCCTGTCCCCCAAAAACAGTACTTCTGTCTTGTCAGGATTCAACCTGTAGGAATAGGGAACAAATTACACCACTTAAAGGAGACCAAATAAGGAAATGGAAGGTACTCTCCTCTGACTGCTAGGAGTAAAATACTGATGAGAAACTCATTTGATCATTCCAAGGAGTTTCTGGTGCAGTGAAGCTCAATGACTTATGCTGCTTTTTCTGGAACATTAGATAACTGTCAGTTGAGGATGGTGATTTTATGATGTGAAAGATCTCTTTGACTAAAGATGGGAAAGAATTCCCTTTAGATGAGTACTTTGCATGGCGAAAAATATCACTCTTTGCAGTAAGAGTTTAGTCATGACCAGTATGACATTTTTTTAAAACATTCCAAAATAATTCCAGCTTCCACAGAAGTAATTAGTTATGACTTCTGAGTTCTGGTAAGAGCAAAAAAGAAAGAAAGAAAGAAAGAAAGAAAGAAAGAAAGAAAGAAAGAAAGAAAGAAAGAAAGAAAGAAACCCTATAGATTGTCTTGACTAGGAAATAATTGGCTGGTTTTAATAAGCAGAGAAGGTTCTTCTTGCACATTGTTAAAGCTGTCTAAAAACTTCTGTAGAGACGTTTCTTGTTTTCATAAGTCTTGAGAATCCACAATGTCTAGTGGAGCGCAAGTATCAGAAAACATGTGGCATCTCAGCAGGAAAACAAATTTTACTCTGTGAAATGTTGAGACTGTTATTTGGTAAAGAGACCCCCTGCCCCAATTGCTCAGTAATATTTTGGTGCTTGATAATTTCTCAATGAATTAGAACTCTACCAAATCTGCCTGCATTTTTCAGAGTTTCAGCAGGATGAATCTCTCACTGTAAAATCATTTTCACTTCCATTTGACTATGCATAACATCCATGGTCTTGTTAGATAGTAAAATTCATGTTAAATTGCTGCTTTAGGGGTTGTTTTTAAAAGTCTGGACCGGATTAATCCATTTTGCATTACTTTCTATGGGAAAGTGCACCTTGGTTTTGGAACGCTTTGGTTTTGGAACAGACTTCCAGAACGGATTAAGTTTGAGAACCAAGGTACCACTGTACTATCAGGAATTTCATACAGAGTGTGGGCTGTGTTTGTACCTTTCCTTTTCCCCGTCTCCAAGCAAGCAGCAAGCAAGCAAGTTGGTAACTATTTCCTGTCTCTGTTGTCACCTTGTCCATTCCCCTGACATTAGTGGTAGCATTATTTATCCTTATGATTCACAGATATTGATGCAGTTTATAGAAAATATCTTCACACGTAGACAACTAGCAGGCTAGGTTACTAGAACCATTCGTCATCACATTTAATTTTCTATGGGTAGGGATTAAAAGAAAAACATTTTGTTTTTGAGGACCACACAGTCAAGAATGAGCTGCTTGGCAAAGCACGTTCTCCTTCATGGAGAGCACATGTTGCGGTGGGGTCTAACAAGACATCCCACTGTTGCTGGGCAGGTAAAGGTAGTTGGCCACCATTGCGATTGGGCTCCTCTTGTCGTTGGGGAGAATTTGATATTGCCATTTTATGATTGACAGCCAAGAAGGTTTATATTTCCTGCGCGCAGCATTGAATTTCCTCTTTTCGCTGTGCGCATCGTATCACCTGCCCACCCTCCCTCCCTATATTTAGGGTTGTTCACATTGACCTTGCTATGCCTGTCATGGGGTCATCTGCTTTTGGGGCAGGGGCCTGGTAGGAATTTTGTCCATTTGGCTGATTGGCTGGTGCCATTTGGTTTTTGCCTACTGCGTAGCAAATCATCACAACTTGTAAAGTTGCGGTTAGGCATTAGTTTTATGAATTGGTTGGTGGAGGGGCATGGATTGGCTGTGCCTGCCCCTCCAATGCTGCTGCTGCAAGGGTTTTCCGTTAAAGGAATCCAAGGGCTCGCCATGCTTTTGTCTGAACCCCTGTCAAGGGGCTAGGGCCACGCAAGAGCCCCTGGGAGCATTTGGGGAGAGGTGAGGGCATGGTTGCCAGCTCCATCTTTCTCCCCAAAATGTTTTTTGCAGGCGTGCGAATGTCAGTCTGTCCCCAGGTGGGGACAGATAGTCGCAACCAATGCCTAAGCAATCACTCACCTTTTTTGTATTTTAATAAAGTTGTGGCCAAAATTATGCCGAAAACCTTAAACAAAAATTCTGTGTGAATTGTGTTTTATTGGGGTGGCTTGGGGACCTCGGCACGCAACCTCTGTAGGCTTCCTCTAAAGGTGTATACAGCCACACACTCTTGTCTGAAACCAGAGGTAGGTTTCCCTGAAATCTTAGTCTCCCCTTGTGGTTGCCTGGATTATTTCCATTGTTAAACTGCCCTGGCTCGCTGGTGAGCCAGAGCTGAAAAGATCGCCCTGTGTATTCTCAAATTACTATATTCTACATGGATTTCCTGCGGCCTTTGATCATAAAAAGATGGGAGCCTGTGGTTTCTCCTTTGTTCTCCAGTGTCTTTCCCTTTTGTACACAAGCGACTGAGTCACTGCTGAGTAATCCCAAGGGTTGCGCTGTCTAACAATGGGCAGAATCAGACACAACAACAAAGCCATCACCCCACCCCCACCCCTTTTTAAAGGCATTGCATGCATATTCAGAAGTGCCCCAGCCTCAAAAGGCCATGTGCTTACATTGTCGACTGTATGCACCACTTGGCAAAAGGAAACTGACCTTCAGCTGATGACACACACACACACACACACACACACACACAGAGAGAGAGAGAGAGAGAGAGAGAGAGAGAGAGAGAGACTGCTTCTGGTGCTCTTGCATATGCATGTCGATGCCTGCGCCACAACTTGGCAGCAAGTCATTAGAGGCATACAAGGAGGCGAGGCAATGACAGTGAAAGGGGGCAGGTCCTGCTGGAGGGGGACGTTGCCATTGCTATGTCAAGAGTCTGACTACGGGCAAATTTAAGAGAGCTGTTAAGCTGGAGTCATTGCAGCAGAAGAGCATGCAATCTGTTCGTGAAAGGAACTGGTAGTGAAGAAACTCTGCTTGCTTTAACTCACCCACTGCTGTAGGAGATAAAGGCTCGCTTCCTAGACCAGGAATTGCCAGCTTCTAGTATTCTTAGGAAGAGGTTCAGTGTATTCCAGGAAGAGGTTCAGTGCTAGAAATATAAATCAATCTTTTCATGGGAGGTCAAGCTGCACAGTAGAGCATACCCTCCAATATTCCTCCAATGAAAATAGGGACATCCTAGTCAACAACAACAACAATTTTATTATTTATATCCCACCCATTTGACTGGGTTGCCCCAGCCACTCTGGGTGGCTTCTAACATATAAAAAAATCAAAATAAAATATTAAACATTAAAAAACCTTCCCTTTACAGGGCTGCCTTCAGATGTCTTCTAAAGGTTGTATAGTCACTTATCTCCTTGGCTCGCCCTGCCTAGGAAGTAGTTGCCAGGATTATATGTTAAATAGATTTGGGATATTTGTTTTGCGAAGTGTTGTCCAGGTGGGGATCCGCTTATTCTGGGAAAGGCACCAGTGACCAGTCCATCTATTCTAAACACAGTGTTGGTCTCGCCTGTTTATCCTGTTTACTCTAAATAGCAGCCACTTGGGGGCTGGATGGGAGAAATCATATCTCCCCCCCCCCTGCAGCTGCTATTTGTTGATGGGTCAAACTATGCATTTATTGTAATAATTTTGGCTCACAGATAGCTGCTATACTAACAAGTACACTGTAGTAACATTACCCTTGGATAAATGATCACTTGTATCTTCTTTAATTCTTTTTTTTATAATAATTTTTATTACTTTTCAATTGCAATAATAGCCTCATTATAAGAATGCCAAATTATAATACAATTACTAATACCAGTCATTCATATACCAAATTATATAATTTAGGTGGCCCCCGTGTGCTAGAATTGATGGTTTGCTGCTTTACTTTATTTCTGCGTTCGAAAATCTTTTTATTTTCAATTACCATATTTTTCGCTCAATAGGACACACTTTCCCCCCTCCAAAAATTATGGGGAAATGTGTGTGCGTCCTATGGAGTGAATGCAGGCTCCTTGGCTTCAGCAATAGCAACGCAAAGGCTCCAAAGCACAAAGGGAGCGCTCCCTCCACGCTCCAGAGGCTTTGCATTGCTTTTGCTGAAGCCTGGAGAGCAAGAGGGGTCGCCTGAAGCCTTTGGAGGCTTCAGGTTCCTTTTGCTGAAGCCGGGAGAGCAAGACTCTCCTGGCTTCAGCAGAGAGGGAGAGCTGCGCAGCGCCCCTTCAGCCAAGCGGGAGGAGAAATGGAAGGGGCTCCGTTTCTCCTGTCGCTTCGCTGAAGGGGCACTGAGCAGAGAGGGGGAGATTTTTTTTTCTTGTTCTCCCCCTCTAAAACAAGGTGCGTCCTATGGTTGGGTGTGTCCTATAGAACGAAAAATACGGTACACTCCGGTCAAAATAACAATTCCTTATGCAACAACTGCAATATTAACAACTTCCATTTGTATTGACACATTAAATGATTTATAAAACTACAGGTGAGGCACTCAAACTGCATCCTTGTTCTTCCTGTGTGTGGCAATTATTCTGTCCGTGGTGTTTCTTCCTGACCTTGTAAAATATTATGTCTATCTTTTCCCGGTCGTTGCTGTCCTCCATCATGCCTTGGGTGGAGCTAATATCCCATTGCTGTTTCTGCAATTCTCCCCTTCTTTAATTCTAACCCTGAAATGAGCGGGTTTCCTTTTGAATAAACATGGTTAGGATGGGAATGTCCAGATACAACCCCGATCCTAGAGAAATTAGTGACAAAATCTCCCACTGACATCAATGCAGCAGGATTACATGTTAAAATATCCAGGTCCAGACAGAGACCACCTGCAAGGCACAAACCACAGGAAAAGACTCGCCTCTTCATGTCCAGCTTGTGAACCTACCAAGTCATCTGGCTATTGGGCGTACAATGGAGGATGAAAGGACCTGGATGTGAACTAACAAGGCAATAGCCATCAGGAGCTTCTCTTTATATGCAAACAAAAGTAGCCCTGATGTTACACCTGCCATCTACCTACAGCTTGGCCTTTTGTCAATATTAGCCGGTTTTCTCATGCTTCAGCACCATTAACATCCGGCAAACAATCTTCCCATGCACAGCTCGTGTTTCAGGTTTTGCATAGGAGAAATGCACATCCTGTCATATTGCAAGGCTGAACTGAAAACAGGACTGCTGCTAATACTTTTATAAACTGGACTGGGCTTTAGGGACTCGGTTTGTTTGCGATTGGCACTAATTCAAAAGCATAATATTTTCAAGGTACAAAATGGCCAATCTGCTTGAGCAATCAGATCTTCTCAACGTCGCTGCTCGATGCCGTTTCATAACTCTTTGCAGACCATTAGAGGATATTAACAAAAACACTGCTCTGATCTCAGCAACAGTAGCTGTTAACAGCAGGAGTGCCCTTCCTGGAGATATTGATTTCTTTATCTGGGGTCTATTCTTAAGTGAGGATATAGACAGAACTGTTAATCAGAGATAGACAGAGAGAGAGCACATGAAACTGTCTATTTCTTGGGCTGTAAGATATGTTATTTATAGCGTTCATGCATCAAAAGATATTCTGCTGTAACTCTTTGAAAGGAAATATCTAGGGTGGAATTCAACTACCTTTTATTGATAAATAAAAGAGACTTAGCCATGTTTATTAATTTCAATGGGTCTTCTCTGAGGAGATCTAGCATTGAATTCCATCCTCAGTGTTGAATTTATCTTTGTGAATTTACGGGGTGAGTACAAGATGATATATGACTGGATGAAATGGTGAAGTGGTTGGCAGGAGCTGGGACAGAGCAGGGGATTCAAACTGCCAACCTTCTGATTGGAAAGCCCAAGAGGCTCAGTGGTTTAGACCACAGCGCCACCCACATCCCGAGGATCCAATCATACACTGTGTGTATGGCTAGAGTGTGGGAGACCAGGGTTCGAATCCCGACTCTGCCATGAAGCTCACTGGGTGCCCTTGGGCCAGCCACCATCTCTCTGCCTAACCTACCTCACAGGGTTGTTGTGAGGATAAAAAGGGGGGGGGACTACGTACACTACCTTGAGCTCCTTTGGAAGAAAATGTGGAATAATAATAATAATAATAATAATAATAATAATAATAATAATACCCCACCCATCTGGCTGAGTTTCCCCAGCCACTCTGGGCAGCTTTCAGCACATATAAAAACATAAAACATCAAATATTAAAAATTTCCCATTACAGGGCTGCCTTCAGATGTCTTCTAAAAGTTGTTTATTTCCTTGACATCTGATGGGAGGGCGTTCCACAGGGCGGGTGCCACTACCAAGAAGGCCCTCTGCCTGGTTCCCTGTTACTTCACTTCACTTCACACAGTGAGGGAACCACTAAAAGGCCCAGGGAGGTGGACCTCAGTGTTCGGGCTGAACAACAGGGTTGGAATTGTAATCAACACAAACACACAAACTCAGGCAAAAATAGCACTAAAATAAAATATAATCAGAAGGAATGTTCAACAAACAGGTCATCTGGCAACGCCTTATGACAATTTTATACCACACTTCAATGATGTTGCTCAGACTTCAAATGTTCAGCTATCTTTTTAGCTCTTACAACAGCTCAGTGAGGCAGGGTGGGATTTACCAAGGGATGTAAGGTTTTCAAGCAGGGATGGGAAAACTTAGGTACGCCAGGTATTGCTGGAGGGCAACTCTCATCATCTCTTAACATTAACCGTGCTGACAAGCTGAAATGTATGCAGAGGAGGGCAACCAAGAAGAGTTTGGATTTGATATCCCGCTTTATCACTACCCGAAGGAGTCTCAAAGCGGCTAACATTCTCCTTTCCCTTCCTCCCCCACAACAAGCACTCTGTGAGGTGAGTGGGGTTGAGAGACTTCTAAGAAGTGTGACTGGCCCAAGGTCACCCAGCAGCTGCATGTGGAGGAGCACAGACGCGAACCCGGTTCACCAGATTACGAGACTACCGCTCTTAACCACTACACTGCACTCTCTCACCAAGATGATCAAGTGTCTGGAAACCAAGCCTTATGAGGAATGGTTGAAGGAGCTGGGAAAAGGGCAGACTGGGAGGAGATATGATAGCCATCTTCAAATATCTCAAGGGCTGTCACATGGAAGATGGAGCAAGCTTGTTTCTACTGCTCTGGAAGGTACGACTCAAACCAATGGCTTCAAGTGACAGGAAACGAGATTCTGACTAAACACCTGGAAGAATAGTAAGAGCTGCTCAACAGTGGAACAAACTCCCTCGGGAGGTGGTGGACTCTCGTTCCTTGAAGGTTTTTAAGCAGTGTTTAGATAGCCATCTGTCATTGATACTTTGTTGTTGTTTAGTCGTTTAGTCCAGTGTTTCCCAACCTTTTTTGGGCAAAGGCACACTTGCTTGATGAAAAAAATCTTGAGGCACACCACCATTACAGCCCTGTGACGTCAGCGCGCAGCATCACGCCGGGAGGGAAGGGCACCGGGGCGCTGCTGCTGCTGCTGCCGCCGCCACTCCCGGCAGGCATGGGCCCAGCTGAGGCGGCGGCGGCTGTTGTGGTGGTGGCGGCGATAGCGGGCGGAGGAGGGGGCGGCGGCGGGGCCGAGGTGGCCGGCGGCGGCGGGGGAGGCGGCGGTGGGTGGAGCAGGAGGGCGGCCGAGGCCGGTGAGGGAGTAGGGTTGCCCGGGGCTTGAGGAGCCGTCGCCGGGAGTTGCTGCTGCTGTTGTTGCTGCTGCTGCCCGGACATGCCGGCCTCCTCCTCGTCCGCTGTCTCGCGCTCCTCCCTTTTGCGCGCGCTGCCCCGCCGCCGCCCCATTGGCCGGGTCCTGTCAGCTGATCCTGTGTGTGTGTGTGAGGGGAGAATGGAGAGAGAAACCTCGGCACCACCATCGCGGAGCCGCCCCCGGCTCGACGCGGATCCTCGCCGCCGCCGCCCCGCCTCTCGCCGCCCAACTCGCCCGCCTCCCTCCCGCGGCACACCAGGCAACGCCTCGCGGCACACTAGTGTGCCGCGGAACACCGGTTGGGAAACACTGGTTTAGTCATGTCCGACTCTTTGTGACCCCATGGACCAGAGCACGCCAGGCACCCCTGTCTTCCACTGCCTCCCGCAGCTTGGTCAGACTCATGTTTGTAGCTTCGAGAACACTGTCCAACCATCTCATCCTCTGTCGTCCCCTTCTCCTTGTACCCTCCATCTTTCCCAGCATCAGGGTCTTTTCCAGGGAGTCATCTCTTCTCATGAGGTGGCCAAAGTATTGGAGCCTCAGCTTCACGATCTGTCCTTCCAGTGAGCACCCAGGGCTGATTTCCTTAAGAATGGATACGTTTGATCTTCTTGCAGTCCATGGGACTCTCAAGAGTCTCCTCCAGCACCATAATTCAAAAGCATCAATTCTTTGGAGATCAGCCTTCTTTATGGTCCAGCTCTCACTTCCATACATCACTACTGGGAAAACCATGGCTTTAACTATACGGACCTTTGTTGGTAAGGTGATGTCTCTGCTTTTTAAGATTGATACTTTAGCTGAGATTATGTAGAGGGCTGGACTTGATGACCCTTGGGGTCCCTTCCAACTTCAGTTCTATTATTCTAATTATTTAAAGATGAAGAACCATAAGAAAAAGCAGGATCCTTGTTGTTAGGTTGTGGACATATCAGACGACACAGCGATTCTCCAAACAGCTCTTGTTTATTCACAGGCCAGAACTGAACTGAAGGATTCAGCCAGCCTGCTTATATAGAGCTCCAGTACAACGTAACTGCAACAACTTTCTGTAACTATCCAATCACTGAACGTCACTTTCGATCCCTTATTTGCATATGTGGACCTGAACTATCTACAGTATCCCCCTGCTGGCCCAGGGCGAGAACTTCAGTACATAACACTTGTCATTGCACTTGGACTGCAGACTGACAAGATACATAGGTCACTGGATCAGTTTCGCCCCCACAATGGTGAGATGTATCTCTATTTAATTATCTCATGCATGTCAGTCTTATACATATTTGCAACATCTTTCCTCTTGTTTTGCAGTAATACATTTGTTCTCTTTTGCAACGCTGTCATCTATCTTCTGGGCATAACAGCCACACCACAAATCTTCCATTTCTAGCTATAGCTATTTGGTTATGTTTTAAAGCTCCAACTTTTATCCTGTAGATAGTCATACTGAATACAACAGAAGGAACCTTGGCTGGTCCGTTTCATCATTTTTAGGGAATGCCCACTGATAACATTTCATTTTCTAGAAATCTGCTATGAGAATTTAATTTCAGCCGTACTCTTATCTGAACATGCTTGTAAATAACAACCTCCCTTCCAGCACCTCCATTAGGGCTCATATAAATGGAAATTTCTTTTAGTGAACACAGCCATTTGAGCTGAACTGCATGATCCTTTGCCTCTGGGGAGAGTGGAAAGCTCGCTATTTTTCAGCATCCTATTTAATTTCTGTTTCAAATGAGGATTCAGTGTTCTTGGGATCCATTTATTTGCATGTACACCTTGACTGAAATGACAGCTTTTCAGTTAAATAGGATGAACTATGTAAAAAGAGGTAATAAACTCAAGGCTAGCCATTAAAACAAAGGCTCGCTTTAAAGCAGGGAAATTGTATTGGTGCTCATTCAGTCCTAGCTTTCGTTGCCTCCGCCCCATCAGTGTTTTTTTGTAGGACCAAACCGCACATAACGGGATCTCGTGATATATTTTCTTTTTCCTAAAAGCAGCCATGGGGGGGATGGGGGGCGTGTGATCAGGGCTGTGGTGTGGAGAGCAGGATTAACCCTTTCCCAGTCCAGGCCAGCTGTATACTAGCTACATCTGGTATGCTGGCTGAGACCCTACCGGCCTGTGCACTGTCTCGCCAGGGTGGTACATGCTCTGGTCAGGATGAGGTGGGGCAAAGTGGTGGTGAGGGTCTCCCATTTCTGCACCCACCTTGGCCCAACCTCAACACTCTCCCCTTGCCCCATCTAAGTAGGCTGCAGTTCCAGTGTTGACAGAAGAGTAGCATCATTGCTCCACCAACATACCCCCCCAACATTTCTCCAATGAAAATAGGAACGTCCTATTTAATAATAATAATAATAATAATAATAATAATAATAATAATAATAATAATTTATTATTTATACTCCACCCATCTGACTGGTTTCCCCAGCCATTCTGGGAAGCTTCTTTCTTGTTTTATATAATTTTATTAACTTTTCTGTTTTACAATTTAGAACACTCATTTAAACAACCTTAAAATATCAGTGACTTCCCTTCCTCCATGACGGGGTGAGCTCCCATTGTCTGTCCCAGCTCCTGCCAACCTAGAAGTTCGAAAGCACACCAGTGCAAGTAGATAAATATGCACCACTGCGACGGGAAGGTAAACAGCGTTTCCGTGTGCTCTGGCTTCCGTCATGGTGTCTTCTTGTGCCAGAAATGGTTTCGTCATGCTGGCCACATGACCCGGAAAGCTGTCTGTGGACAAATGCCAGCTCCCTTGGCCTGAAAGCGAGATGAGCGCTGCAACCCCATAGTTGCCTTTGTCTGGACTTAACTGTCCAGGGGTCCTTTACCTTTACCTATAGTTGGATCCAACCAGAAAATAGTGAGAGTTCGAAAGCACCCACAGAGAAACAGACGTGCCCTAAGCAAGCCAGACTCTTTACAGCACCAGTTTTTATGAAACTGCATGTGAAATGAACATTCCTTGCATTACAAATGTGTAAGATCCTGGCAAGTCTGAAGTAGTGATACATTTCTCTTTGGCATCTGACAATGGTCTCATCCACACCATATTGTGCAGTTAAAGCACATGTCTTCCCCCAAAGAATCCTGGGAGTTATAGTTTGTTAAGGGCGTTGGGAATTGTAGCTCTGTGAAGGATTCAACTATAGTCCTCTTCCCCCCCCCCCCCGGGTGGTGTGTGGGGGGGGGAAGCCATGGCTGCTAAAATGGTTAGAATGTGCTTTGAATGTATGTCTACAGATGAAACCAACATTATCTGTGTGGTTGTGATAATTACCGCCACTTGAGAAATATAAAGAGAAGCAAGCAAACTCTTTGGTGCTGCGTTATGTAAACTGTTAAGTCTTACACCTTTTTGTCAACATCCTTTAGGGAAAGAATTAAGCCTGCATGTATGCGTGCGTGAGTTTTCCATCCCTCAAATATCATCCCGTTTTGCCTCCTTCCCCTAATGGCATAATTGAAGTGCTCTGCAGAAGTGTAATCACTGGAACTATTCACAGTGGTGAGTAGGTTTTAAATAATCAGATAGGAAATAGGAAATGGGCCCTTCTCTGCAGCTATACGGCTCTGCTCATTTACTAGCAAATCTGCAAATGAGCAATAAACAGGATTTCATTAGCTGGAAAGCAGCAATGTATCATTCAAAACTTAATTCGGGACTGCGGTTTTGGAATGGGCTTGCCATAAAGGTGGCTGGCGTGCTATTAAGGTTGTGTCTTTTCCAGCCTAGCACGGCAGCAGTCTATAATTTCTCTTGATACGTTCTAATTGATGGATATAAAACCGGGCTAGGAGGAAAGAGTGAAACTTAAAAAAAGCTAACCTTCTAATTAAATACCGAGCAGAACGCATTTCTCCAACCTATGCTACTTCTTACTTTTGTGCTGTACAGTGGTTTATTTATTTATTTTTAAAATATGGTTCTGCATGTTCAGTTGCAGACCCGAGTCTGGAAACACGAGTTGTCATCATATGTGGTGGTCGTGTAAGGTAATGAAAGCTTTCTGGGAAATGATATATAATGAAATGAAAAAAAAAAAGTTTAAAATAACTTTTGTTTAAAAAACCCAGATGCTTTCCTATTAGGAATTGTAGGCACCAACATCCCAAAGGAGCAGAAAAGACTTTTTACAGTATGTACGCGACAACAGCCACACGGATGCTACTAGCCCAGAGATAGAAAGAAGAAAGAGTCCCTAATAGACAGGAATGGCAAGCCAAGTTGATGGACTATGCCAAAATGGCAAAGTTGACTGGAAAGCTCAGGAACTAAGAGGACAAAAACTTCAAAAAAGAATGGCTAAAGGAAAATATTTTCACCAATATATGCCGTTCAATGCCTACTTTACGGGAGATGGGTGGCACTGTGGGTTAAACCACAGAGCCTAGGGCTTGCCGATCAGAAGGTTGGTGGTTCGAATCCCCGCAACGGGGTGAGCTCCTGTTGCTTCGTCCCAGCTCCTGCCAACCTAGCAGTTTGAAAGCACATCAAAGTGCAAGTAGATAAATAGGTACCGCTCTGGCAGGAAGGTAAACGGCTCTTGTTCGCCAGAAGCAGCTTAGTCATGCTGGCCACATGACCCGGAAGCTGTACGCTGGCTCCCTTGGCCAGTAAAGCGAGATGAGCGCCACAACCCCAGAGTCGGTCACGACTGGACCTAATGGTCAGGGGTCCCTTTACCTTTACCTATGCCTACTTTATCCATGTATATGCATTTTTATGCACATTACTTGGCCGGAGGACAGCACTGTAAAGTTCAGAGATGTGTAAATTTCCAAAGATGGCTGTATTTCAGTTCATGTTTTGTTTCAAAAAGTGCAGATTAGGTAGATTCATTTTAAAATGTGAACTGAATCAAATTTCTCCCTTATCCGGACTTCTTCCTATCATATTTTAGCTATTTGATGGCAACCCAGGTTCCCAAATACAGATTTAAAGCCATTCACAATAAATATTTTTTTTTCTAACTTGCTGGTCAGACATAATACTTTCATTTTTTCCAGCCTGCCACGATATAATTTATATTTTCTCTCCCACCTCATTGCCCTTCTTATAGCAGCTCAGCAAAAAACCCCCACACAAATAAAATGAAACATCAGTCCCAAATTTGGAAGTATTGTTACTGACATGGAATAATGCCTTTTGGTAAATTGACCTCAAGGGGTGCATACTCTAATATTGTCATAGATAATATGTTATCAGCATATAATTAGCAATGAATTCACCCAGAAAAACTGTAGGTTGTAAGTTGATATTGTCACGCAAGCTGCAATCCCTGGAGCCAAACCCTCTAAATAAATCCCCCGCTCCCTAGTGTGGGATGCTAAATAGAACTGAAATAGTCAGGTTACCTTATTTCAATCCTTTTCTTATTTCATCACCATTATTATGCTTTTAATGCCTTAGCTCAGTGTTTCCCAAAGTTGGATAACCAATTGTTTTTGGACTACAACTCCCATCATCCCTAGCTAGCGAGACCAGTGGTCAGCGATGATGGGAACTGTAGTCCGAAAACAACTAGAGCCTCAACTTTGGGTAACACTGCTAACTGAATAAATAGTTAACCATCTGCCACAATGAACAGCCATTTTTGACAATTTGGCAGGTAGAGTTTAGTGACCAAGCACCTGGTTCATGGGAGTTTGGCCCTAGTTTCATGACATCATATTCCTGTTTTAGAAAATTCTAAGTAATAAAAGTGTTTTCAAGATCTGCCTGTGGTCTTGGAGAGCTAACCAAGACCTACCCATGTATACTCAGATTTAAGTCCTGTTCAGTTCCGTAGGGCCGCCATGTAAACTTGTACATTTACTAGGGAAAAATCTCCATTGAGGTCAGTGGGACTTATTTCCAAACAAATATGCACAGAATTGCCACCTTGGTCAGCAGTACAGTCTCCCATGTCAGCACAACCCTCTTCCCCATCTTCCTATCTTCTTTTAAAAATATATCCCTTCATCCTTTTTCTTAACTGATGATCACCTTTTCTTCTTCTTTGGTGATCACTCATAGCCGAGTAAGAGTGTCTTCCATGAACACGGTCTTACCAGTGAGTCTGTAAGGGCCTGTGGAGGCCAATTATGAATCCACACGTCCTTCCACAGTGGGGACATAGGTTCTGGGTGGGAGTTGATCATGGTGAGGGTTTGCCAAGCGTGCCTTCCTCTTGGCGTTTCTCCCTTTCGTCCTGAGTTCGAGCGTCTTCAAAGCCCATGACACCGTTGATAAAGGCTGTTCTCCAACTGGAGCTCTCACAGGCCAGTGTTTCCCAGTTGTCGGTGTTTATACTACATTTTCTTAGATTTGCCTTGAGAGAGTCTTTAAACCTCTTTTGTTGACCACCAGCATTATGCTTTCCATTTTTAAGTTTGAAATAGAGTTGTTGCTTTGGAA
Organism: Podarcis muralis; assembly: GCF_964188315.1. Lineage (NCBI taxonomy): Eukaryota > Metazoa > Chordata > Lepidosauria > Squamata > Lacertidae > Podarcis > Podarcis muralis. Next base: position 75,275,551 of record NC_135662.1, on the reverse strand, counting down.
GATGATCATCAGGCATCCAAACAACATGACTAGTCCAATGAAGTTGATGCTGAAGATCACCTATTATTGTTTGAACAAATCAAGGAAATCCCCTTTACAGTGGTACCTCGGGTTACATAAGCTTCAGGTTACATATGCTTCAGGTTACAGACTCCGCTAACCCAGAAATAGTACTTTGGGTTAAGAACTTTGCTTCAGGATGAGAACAGAAATCATGCAGCGGCGGCACGGCAGCAGCGGGAGGCCCCATTAGCTAAAGTGGTGCTTCAGGTTAAGAACAGTTTCAGGTTAAAAACGGACCTCCGGAACAAATTAAGTATGTAACCAGAGGTACCACTGTATTTCAAAGAAAGTCTATCTTCACTGTGTTCTCTATATAGAATTCTTTCCTGTATTGCCAGAGTAAGAAGTTCCATAATCCAGTAAATGTTGGCACTCCCTTTATGGAAACACCTGTTTTGGGATCTGAGTTTTACCCCAGGTACCCACACTGCTGCAGGACCTAGAATCATAGAGTTGAAAGGGACCCCGAGGATCATCTAGTCCAACCCCCTGCAATAAAGGAATATATACCTGCCCCTTACGGGGATTGAACCTGCAACTTTGGCATTATCAGCACCACGCTGTAACTAACTGAGCCTCAAACGTCAGCACCATATTGCCTAGTCTCACAACATTAAATGTCAGATTTAAATTACTTGCACAATAATTGATTAAGTCTAGCCTTAACTTCTTACCCATATTTCTCTGTTGCTCACAGCATGCCAATTTAATGTGATACAAATGTGCTTCCTGCAGTTACCTTACTGGAGAGAAAGCCAATTTTTTTCCTGTCTGTCTTCTGCTGAAGTACTATTATACACATAAACTGGTTTAGACTCAATATTGTTCAGTCCAACGGGGGCAAATGTGAGCAAAGAAGGACTGTACACACACAGTGGCAAAATCTCCAAATGAATCCGAACTTCAATGTCTAAAATCCCTGGTAGAGGACAAGGATCCTGAGATCACCTTAAGGGTAGCCAAATTCTGTGCGATTGCCATAAAACTTAGGGAACAAGCTGTGCTATCGTAATGATTAAGGCCTTAAATGATAAATTTAGGTTATATGTTAGTGACTAAGTTTTAATTTATATAGTTTTTAATTGTTGCTATATATGTATTGTCCCTGTTATAAAAGGTAAAGGTAAAGGGACCCCTGACCATTAGGTCCAGTCGTGACCGACTCTGGGGTTGTGGCGCTCATCTCGCTTTATTGGCCGAGGGAGCCGGCGTACAGCTTCCGGGTCATGTGGCCAGCATAACTAAGCTGCTTCTGGAGAACCAGAGCAGCGCACGGAAATGCCGTTTACTTTCCCGCCAGAGTGGTACCTATTTATCTACTTGCACTTTGAAAAGCTTTTGAACTGCTAGGTTGGCAGGAGCAGGGACCAAGCAACGGGAGCTCACCCCGTCGTGGGGATTCAAACCACCGACCTTCTGATCGGCAAGTCCTAGGCTCTGTGGTTTAACCCACAGCGTCACCCGCATCCCTGTCCCTGCTATACCTAATTGCAAATTCAAATGTATTCCTATTGTGTTTTATGACTTCCTTGATATTGTATGTGGGCTGGAACTAGTCTCTGACTGAAATAATAAAATTTGCACAATGGCAGAGCTAGCTGCTCTGGCACCCGGAGCGGCATGCACCTGGGGGCGGGGCGAGGATCCCAGGGGTGCGTTGCCCATGACGAGAGTCCCAGGGGGTTGGCACGGTGATGTCACCCCCCTCAGGGATGACACCCGGGGCAGACTGCACCCACCACACCCACCTTGCTCTGCCTCTGTACATACATATGCCTGAGTTCAAAAGTCAGACTCAGAAGCCTGGCCAGATTCGCCTCAAAGAGTCAAACCACTTACCGTTGACTTGCAGGGAGGTGTGACAAACATATCCAGCCTCTGTCCAGCTCTTCTTACACCTGAAGAAATGATCTGTGGTTATTGGTTATTCAGGACAATCTGACTGGTGCTAAGCAGGTAGAGCACAAGACTCCTAATCTCAGGGTAAGAAGAAGAAGAAGAGGAGTTTGGATTTGATATCCCGCTTTATCACTACCCGAAAGAGTCTCAAAGCGGCTAACATTCTCCTTTCCCTTCCTCCCCCACAACAAACACTCTGTGAGGTGAGTGGGGCTGAGAGACTTCAGAGAAGTGTGACTAGCCCAAGGTCACCCAGCAGCTGTATGTGGAGGAGCGGAGACACGAACCCGGTTCCCCAGATTACGAGTCTATCGCTCTTAACCACTACACCACACTGGCTCTCACACTGGTAAGGGGTTTGAGCCCCATGTTGGCTGAAAGATTCCTGCATTGCAGAGGGTTGGACTAGATGATTCTTGTGGTCCCTTTCAACTCCACAATTCTAGGATTCTATGTGCAGCCTGCAACTCTTACACTGGGAATTTCGGTCTGGGAAAATGCATACGTACAACACATTCATCCATGCGTTTCTCTCTATTGGAACAGGACAATCCTATGTAAGCTATCAAAAATCCCTAGCACTGCAGATACACTTCTTAATATTTTTGTGTTAGGTCAATGGGCTGTGTGTGATTCTTTTTTCCCCCTTCTTCTTTTTAATGGAGTGAAAATGCCAGAGCAACAACTTCTTTGTTTGGCACTTCTTTCGATGTGTTTACAAACTGGTATTCATTTTATTTTTTTTGTCTCGGCACTTCCAGAATAAACACAAGGGATTTCTTTGCAGTGGATGAATAGCTTCAGGGTCTAGCATCATGTGTCTGAAATAAATCTAATGGCCAATGGAGCAAGGATTTATAAGCTGAGCTGGGGCACTGTCAGTTATCTTTAGCTCGTGCTTATGAAATCATGTAGATATAACACAACGCTACCCCTGCGATTTTTGTGCAAAACGGATGTAAGGATGCAAAGATGCACTCGTTACTGAATATGAGAGATAGTGACTTCTTCTTGTTTCAGTGTATAAGCAGAACTGAATGAAGTGTTTGTGGTGGAGCTCTATCCTCTACTAAAATGAAGACACACTCCTCTCTCTCTCTCTCTCTCTCTCTCTCTCTGTGTGTGTGTGTGTGTGAGAGAGAGAGAGAGAGAGTGCATGTATAGGAGCCAACTCCTATAGGCCGCGAGGGCCCTGCCCCCGCAATAAAATATTTGTGGGGGCTGGGCCCCCACAAAGTTGATGGGGATTCCCATTCAAATGATGTGTGTGCACTGGGTCATGTGATCAATTATGCAGGGTGGGGCTTACCTGCCCCCCCACAATATTTCGTTCAAGTTGTGTGTGTGTTTGTGTGTGTATACATGTCAGGATGCTGTCAGAGGCTCCTGGCTGGTTGCCCAGGAAAGTATAAAGACAAGGAAAAGTTTCTTACCGTCCTTTTTTATTTCAATCTTTCCAAAGAGAGGCTATAGAACCCAGCCTCTTGAATAATGGAATTGCCCCGAGTGAATCTCCACCCCACCGTCTCTCCTACTTCCTCATTCGTCACTTCTACAGGTGCTGCTACATGCCCTCTGTCTTTGAGATCTTTGCTCTCCTACTTTTAAGGCTCACAGGGTTCTGGGAGATGGAGGGTCTGGGATGCTTTCTAATGACAACGTATCAGCCAGGTGTTGTTCTGGCTCTCCCATGATTTCTCAGCTTTCCCCCTCATCTGCCTCTGAGCTGTGACCTCCCTCGAACCCCTGTTGTAAATCTATACTGTCTTCTTCCTCTTCCTCCTCCCCGGAAGGGTCAGGATGGGGAAGTGGTTTCCACCATTCCTCCTTTGCCCAGTCCCTGACATCACTTGCTCATATTCTTATGCTTGCTTCTCTTTTCTCTTCCTCTCACAGCTGAAGTGCAGCCTGTAAATCCCTTGGGTGGGCAGGGACTACTCTTGCTTGTGCTAATTTGTAAAGTGCGTTGATGCACACTGATAATTACAGTAGCACGAGGAGTAATTATACCTGTCCTGAATAGACTTGACTGTAGGCTGCTTCATACGTGATGTTTTCCTTGCTCTGGGCTGGGGAGGACAAAAACACCTTGTGTGTCACCTCTGTCATAGTCAGGCCTGCACCCAATTTTGTTTTTGTAGAATCTCATTTGTCCTCAGCAACCAAAATTATATTATCAACATATACAAGCAGAAAAGTTGTTTTCCTTCATTTGCAAGGAATTGTACAAAACAAAGTGACACTAATAAAGAAAAGTTGGAGGGTGGCAACAGAAAGCAAACTAAAAATGCTTTTGCAGTTCATCAAAACTATCCAGCAATATCAAGTTATAGGAAAACTGGTGCTATTAACAGTTGTCCTTCTAGTTGGTTAATTGGTTTGGCAACTTCCATGCACGTGACGTGTGATGCTAATTATTTTCCCCAAAAGTTAAATGATAACTAATCAGAAGCAGCTACAGGAGAGCTATGAGATTAAGGTGGGGGTCAGATGCCTTGTCAATCCCAGCAGGTATATAAGAGGACAACTCGGCCTGCCCAGCATGGAAGACTTGCGTATAGTACGCAGATCTGAAAGGGCCACAAAGGGTAAACCACCCAAAAGATATGCTGAAGAGTTTGCTAAAACAGTAAAAGCAGATACAGCTGTTGTTAGTAACTCAGAGAAGGTTTGGGAACCTTCAAGCTTCCAAGAGGTCCAAAGTTTAACCCCAGAGGATGCTGAGCCAGAGTGGTGTAGTGGTTAAGAGCGGTAGTCTCGTAATCTGGGGAACCGGGTTCGCGTCTCCACTCCTCCACATGCAGCTGCTGGGTGACCTTGGGCCAGTCACACTTCTTTGAAGTCTCTCAGCCCCACTCACCTCACAGAGTGTTTGTTGTGGGGGAGGAAGGGAAAGGAGAATGTTAGCCGCTTTGAGACCCCTGAAGGGGAGTGAAAGGCGGGATATCAAATCCAAACTCTTCTTCTTCTTCTTCTTAAATGTCATGAAGGCTGAACTTGATTCCTTAGAGAGAAACAAGACATGGGAACTAGTTTCAGGCCTGCCTAGGCCACAAAACATTAATAACAGTTCAGTTTAAACATTAATAACTGTTCAGTTATTGCAAAAGTTTTTCAGTGTTAATTTTATGCATTTTTAAAAATCACCATGGTATTTAACAATAATATCTTATGTCCTTTACATAAAAAAAGAAGAAGATCATGGCCACTGGGCCCATCACCTCCTGGCAAATATAAGGGGAAGAAATGGCGGCAGTGAGAGATTTTACTTTCTTGGGCTCCATGATCACTGCAGATGGTGACAGCAGTCACAAAATTAAAAGACGCCTGCTTCTTGAGAGAAAAGCAATGGCAAACCTAGACAGCATCTTAAAAACCTTGCCAACAAAGGTCCGTATGGTTTTCCCAGTAGTGATGTATGGAAGTGAGAGCTGGACCATAAAGAAGGCTGATTGCCGAAGAATTGATGCTTTTGAATTATGGTGCTGGAGGAGACTCTTGAGAGTCCCATGGACTGCAAGAAGATCAAACTTATCCATTCTTAAGGAAATCAGCCCTGAGTGCTCACAGGAAGGACAGATCCTGAAGCTGAGGCTCCAATACCTTGGCAACCTCATGAGAAGAGAAGACTCCCTGGAAAAGACCCTGATGTTGGGAAAGATGGAGGGCCCAAGGAGAAGGGGATGACAGAGGACGAGATGGTTGGACAGTGTTCTTGAAGCTACCAGCATGCGTTTGACCAAACTGCGGGAGGCAGTAGAAGACAGGAGTGCCTGGCGTGCTCTGGTCCATGGGGTCATGAAGAGTAGGACACGACTAAACGACTAAACAACAACAAATCTTTAGAGGAGAAATTGTGAACTGTAGAATTTTTAATACCCGTCATCAAACTTGGCTTCATTCAATTTTTTTCATAACACTCTTCCATTTTCTTCTAGTTGTGCGGGTGGGGGTGGGGAGGGGCCTCAGAAGTGAAGTAGCCTAGGGCCTCTCTTCATCTAAATCCAGCCCTGGGTTAGGCCTCCTGTCACATATTTGCAGCCTTTGCAACTTCATCCTTCGTGGCTCCTTTTTGTGCTTAAAAACCCTGCAGGAGATCCCATCGCAGACCTCCCACTTTCCTGCTGAGTCGTATCCCAAACCTATGCTCAGAAATGAGCATACGCACGCATCCTTCTTAACCACTTCCCTTTACGAAGATGTGCCGTTCCCCCAAAAATCTCCTCCTAGTTTTGTTGCACATAAATAAATGAACAAATACATAAACAGGATGCAGCTCTAGACTTTCCAAAGCCCAAACCAGCCTCTGCTTTGTGCAGCCGACTGAAGAGAGCCCTCCATATTGCGGGCATGGTTAATGACAGCGGAAAGAAAGCATCAATTTTGTTGAGCAGCATTAGAATACAGGACCTCCTGCCGCGCTCACCAGTAACTTGCTTTGCACAGCTGCTTTCTCAGCTGGGAGTTCTAAATCAGCGCTGCGAGAAGAGACAGAAATGACCATTATGCATTTGCTCGTGATGGCAATTTGCCTTGCAGTTATGGAAAGGTACTGTTCAATTAATACTCTAACCTTCTGCTTTCCTACAAAGCGCCTTCCTTTCCCCTTTCTCAAAACAAATTCAGTCTGCTGAGCTCATGGCTTTATAATGCTGCTGCTGGATTGGATTTTTAAAATTTGTTTTCAGGTATAACAGGTTGTCTTCAGTGCTAGTTCTTCTCAGATGACTGGACCTAATTTAGTCAGGTACAGTGGTACCTCGGGTTAAGTACTTAATTCGTTCCAGAGGTCTGTTCTTAACCTGAAATTGTTCTTAACCTGAAGCACCACTTTAGCTAATGGGGCCTCCTGCTGCTGCCGCGCCGCCGGAGCACGATTTCTGTTCTCATCCTGAAGCAAAGTTCTTAACCTGAAGCACTATTTCTGGGTTAGCGGAGTCTGTAACCTGAAGCGTATGTAACCTGAGGTACCACTGTATATTATTTTCAGTGAAGACAGGAGTGCCTGGCGTGCTCTGGTCCATGGGGTCACGAAGAGTTGGACATGACTAAACAACAACAACAACATTATTTTCAGTGTGTCTACTCTGAGTAGGAGTGGCACTGAATGCAACCTAGTGAGTGAGATTCAGCTAAAGTTGCCTGCAGCTGCTAACCATATGGTTAAATGGCTATTATACGGTTTGTGACATTTTGAATTCTCCCCGGTGTGCACACATCTTTGTTTCACAGCCCTCTATCTTTGGATTATTGCAGAGCTTATATGCAATATTTCCTCCTTGGACTTTATGTTGGCATACATAGAGGAACTGGCACCAAGTGGTCTATGGTCACTTCAAACCAAGTTGGGGTCGCAATCTTACACGCATGTATCTTCATAAGTCCCATTGAGCTCAGTGAGGTTTGCTAAGTAAACATGCACAAGACTGCACTGTGTGTTACAAGGTTTCATATTTCCCTTCCATAGGCATATGGCGATTGCCATGCTGGGCCAGACATATTGTCTAGCCTATCAGCTTGCTTCCAACAGCGATGAGCATTGGATAGCTCTGGCTTCAAAGAAGATGAAAGAAATTAAGCGGTAGGTGGGACAATCCACTCCAGCTGAAGGTTTCATTCTAATCCTTTGGATGTAAGTGTATTGATTCAAAGAGTGAAGTGGTTGTTTGGTATAATTTCTCCTAAACCTTTCAAAATGGTTTCCAATACCAGGGTTTGTTGTTTTTTTTTTTTGGGGGGGGGGGTCTACTTTAGCCCTTTGAGTATCAGTTCAATCTCTTTCAATCCTCCCAAAATGGTAGCCTTGTTGACAATTAATGTGAGGCAATAACAATGCTCTCTACAATTTTGAGGGTATGCCAGCACTGGCCTGCAACCTTTTTTCCTCCAACCCTAAAACTAAGCTCTGGCCTTCGTTTTCTAACTCTGAATTGAGGGAAGGCCTTACCCATTTGATGTTTGGCCCAGAGCTTTTGCTTTCTTAACAGCCCAGTACCTTCCCATTGTTCTCTTAATGGCTCATCACCTTTCCTTTGTTTTCTTAATGGCTCATCTCCCAGGTGATCTCCTGAACATGGGAAGCTGGGTCCAGGGTTTAGGAGTACCCCCAAACCTTGATTAAATTCTGAAACCTACTGAACCCAGGAATTTAGAGGAGTTTGGCAGCCACAAATTCCCCAGCTGGGGAAGGCGGGGTACAAATTAAAATTTATTATTTTTAATAATACTAACAACACCAGTCCATAACAACCCCAAAAATCTGTTCCCTTGTGGCTAGAACTTTCCTTTTTAGGAGAACAGTGAGGAAAGGGCCTTGATTTGTTCTGGAGAAAGGGGAAAACCAGGTGCTCCAGATTACATTCCTGATGGGAAATGACTGCTCGTGAATGAGAACAGAGAAAACAGGACCTGTCTAAAATGAGAGCAGGGTTTCCACTTCTGTTTTGTTGCCAGTATAGAAGGGGGGAAAGCCCCACAAGATTTCCAGAGCTGTGCTAATATTCTTTCTCAAGCCACATCCCTGAAAAATTACTAAGGGCAACAAAAGCTATATTTTTGACAAAGTGTCCAAGGTAACTATTAGAGAGCTCCTGATACACATGTACCATATTTCTCGCCTGTCTAGCACACACTAATTTACCCACCTGTTCTAGCCTCTATCGGCTGCACAAATTAGATTGTCTCAGGGGAGGTTGTGCAGCCGATTGGTTCAGCCTTGCTACCAAGGCAACCATTTTCTCTCCGCTATGTGATTTAGACACTGCTTTACAACTCAGGTTCGGCTGGCAAACAAAGAAGCAGCAGAGTGGGGAAAGACATTGGTTCTATGTTTGAACACAGAGGCGGTCTGTATTTAATGAATATTCACAGTGGAATTTTATTCGGTAAAAGTGGAGAAACTGCATTTCCTATATGTGAGGGAGAGAACACCTCTCCACACAATCAATTCTTTACAATATAGCAGCTATATAGATAGGCTAATGAAAGATGAATGAAACATTAGGACTACCCCCTCCCCCCCAACCCAAAAAAGTGAAGGAATCTTAAAGGGAAACAAATTAATATATTCATTGCCTTACATTTTTCGTGCAATGAGGATTACATGCACAGTTGTCTTGATCAAAGTCATTTGTGTAGAAAAGAAACCTTCATTTGAGAAAAACCCACATGTTGCAAGCAAATATGCCTTTGTCGCATTTATCCTGTCTCCTGTCTTTTCAGGACATGGGGACAGGAATAGTGTGTTCCACTCAGAAAATTAGATTCCTGAATCCAAATATTTAGTGATGTATTTAAGATTTATATGTCAACATTTCAGAACTCTGGAGGCTTCCAGCTCTTGGCTTTAGGCTCCTCCTCTCCTCTTTCTAATTTTGCCTTCGCCTCTCTGGCCATCTCCTGTACTCCAGATTTCTCTGGATAAGTCTGCTCTGATTTTCTTGACCACTCTCTGATTCCTTGGGCTTGCTGCCTATTACTTTCAATGGCTCTCCTGCCCTAACTCATAGCTGTCAACCTTCCCTTTTTTTGCGGGAAATTCCCTTATTCCAGCGCCATTTCCTGCTGCTTCCCGCTGCTATCCCGGATTGTTAGATATCCTGTAGATTGTCCCCAGGACAGGTGAGGCTGCTGATCCCTTATTTTCAAATCTGAAAGTTGACAGCTATGCCCTAACTGCTCTCTCTTAACATCTGAGCAGATTATCCATTGACAACTGGAGACCACTGCTGGCCTCTCTCTGTGTGTCATTAGAGTCACTTGCAGTCCTGTTTACATTTAATTATTAGGATTTTTTTTACTTGTAGTTAGGATAATCCATTCAGTTCAAGGAAGGGTATTTAACAGTGGCCCTAAAGCCACCTTCTTCAAAAAGGAAAGCACCATTATCATTTGTAATTTCCATTAATACCCATGGAACTTTGCATGCTGAGCTGGTCTCTGCTGGTTGGCATAGTCGCGTTGACAAGCTTTGCATTGCAATTTATTTTGCATCTTTACTCATGTCTCCAGTTACTTTTAGGTTAATGTAGAATTTATTTGTAGTGTGGTGAGAAGCAATTTGTTTCCCCCAATTTTACGGTACTTGAGCTTTGTATGTATATAGTTAGCAAACATAATATCCATTACTGTAGACTGCTTGTCTGCTTCTTCCTACAGCTAGTCCCTATGGGTCTATTTACTGAACATGCCCAGCACCATAAATAGAACAATCTCTCTTGATATATCATCTGGCAAAAAGAGAAAACCGGGATGAGTAGTTATGAGCCTCTTCAATTGCCATTATGGGGAACTATGAGGTAGGAAGAGAGGAATCCAGAAACAATGCAATGGGGAACTTGGCATACACTTTATGCGATGCCTTCACTAAGAGGGGAAGCGGGGGCAAAAAAGATCTAGTTTATATATTGCAGAAGAACCAAGTGTTCAAAGATTTTCCTGGATCGAACTACTTTGGTCTGTAGATTGGCAGTTGTGTATTCAAATGCTATATCATGGAAAGCTATATGTAGAAAATGAACAGGTTGTATTAAATGGCTTGGATTAACCTTCTCTTTGTCACATGATTTTTCTAGCTGCAAGGAATTGTATTTTTTTATAGAGGAACATTCAACGTCAAACCCATACCTGTAGCCTGAGGCGCAATAGCTCAGGAGAAGTTTTAACACTTAATGCCAATGGAATTAAAAACAGAGGGTCGTATATTAGGGCTTTTTAATGGAGCAACACATGTCTCTAGTTGTTGATTCTTTGAGGATGGACCAGGAGGCGTTGGTCATTTCAGATTCACGTAGGTGGCACCAGAGAGAGGTGAAGAGGAACAAGTGACAAGTAGCTCACTCTGTTTCAGTGTGGTGTAGTGGTTAAGAGCAGCAGACTTGTAATCTGGTGAACTTGGCTCGCGTCTCCGCTCCTCCACATGCAGCTGCTGGGTGACCTTGGGCTAGTCACATTTCTCTGAAGTCTCTCAGCCCCACTCACCTCACAGAGTGTTTGTTGTGGGGGAGGAAGGGAAAGGAGAATGTTAGCTGCTTTGAGACTCCTTCGGGTAGTGATAAAGGGGGATATCAAATCCAAATTCCATCATTCCTGACCATTGGCCTTGTTGTGTGGGGCTGACTGGAGCTAGAGTCCAAGAAACACCCCTGCTCAGTCTCCATTTCTGAGCTGCTGTGATCACTTGAAGAAACAGGGCCAATCCTACCATTAGGCAGAATGAAGAAGTAGAGGAAGCTGTCCCCAGTGCTGAAGTAAGAACCAAATAAGTCAGCTTCTGTATGCGGAATCGGGGAGAGATGCCAACTTGTCCTTTTGCCTCAGGGAGCAATATGTGAAGGGAATGCACCTTTCTTCCAAAAAAATAACTGAATTATAAAAAAGGAATTTAAAGAAGACTGCAACCCTAAGCAGACCAACTGATAACTAGCTGAGATTCCTGCATTGCATGGGGTTGGACTAGATGACTCAATGAAGCCCTTCAAAACCAACAATTCTATGGTGACCAATGATAATATCATTTTGGTGTGAGGTGAGGATATTTATAGCAAGAGTAATAAAAAGAAATTGTTACTTAGGGGAATTGAATTGAATTCTAAATTATATTCTGGAAACGTGGGAGATTACAAGGGGTAAAAAAAGAAAAAGATGTACCGTGCTATATTAGAAGCAAAAAAACTTGTTTTGATGAATTGGAAGAGCCGCAAAAAGATTCCAACGAGCACATGGATTGATAATATGGACAGATTAGCTACATACGAACGAATTGCATGTCAACGCAAATTAAGAATGGATAAATATGAAGAAATCTGGAAGGAATATTTAAGCGATAAGGCGGATAGTGGTGGGAAGTAGGGGGAGGAGAGAGAGGTGGGAAAATATTGTTAAAAAGGTGTATTCATAGGTATATCAGTGTATTCAAATCTGAATTGTCAAATTGTGTTATTAGTGTTATTATGGTTTTTGTTGTATGTGTCTTTTGTGGTGGTTGTTTGTATTGAAAAAATGATTAAATAATTTTTTTTTAAAAAAAAACCAATTCTATGATTCACATCAGAGAAAATGTGTTTAAGAAAAGAGTGTAATAAACTCCATCTCCACCTCCCCACCAATCTAAGCCAAGCTTCAACCTCCCCAAAAGACTTCCCCCCATGTCTGTCTCTCTGTTTGTCTATCTTGCACATTTAGTACAGAACTGGGGGAAAATATGAAATAGAATTGTGAGTAAGCTTCTTACTGCTATATCTTGCAGAACTCGCAAGACTATTTCTAATGTTGACCTCTTGCTGCAAAAGTCTAAGTGTATATGTGCACATTATAAATTATATTATCCTATGGACTCTTATTGTTTTTGCATTTTGCACTTAAACATTATTTTTCAGCTGCTTTCCGTGGTGAAGCCAAAAACAATGAAATACTGATTCATGCGTCAAATCACATGGTCAGCAAAGTAATGTGTGATGCAGGTGGAACTCGTAGGCTGCATTATTAATATCTCTGGACTAATGTACTCAAGGGAGCCGTATATAAAGTTGTGCTTATACATCATGTTGCAGCACAGGCTAATACTTTTTTCAACTCCAGCCTGAAAACGCCTTCAGAATGCCTGCATATTTGTCTTACCTTCCTTCAAGTGTCTTCGTACGCATATCTGTTCATCAAGTTATCTACTACTGTGGATAGGGCTTCCTTATCAGCTGAGGGGGGAGCTGTCTCTGTTTATAAAAAGGTAAAGGAACCCTGACAGTTAAGTCCAGTCGTGAACAACTCTGGGGTTGTGTCACGGTGTTCCGTTGCACCAGAAGCGGCTACATGTCGGCCACAGGACCCAGAAAGCTGTCTGTGGACAAACGCTGGCTCCCTCTGAAAGCAAGATGAGTGCCACAATCTCATAGTTGCCTTTGACTGGACTTAACCATCCAAATTCCTTTACCTTTACCTTTTACCTAATATTTCAGTTTGAAAGTGTAAACGTATGTGATGTTTAAATGCTTCCTTAAGGGAAAAACCAATAATACAAAACTCATTTCTGTATTGTAAGCGAGATAAGTGCCACAACCCCATAGTCTCCTTTGACTGGATTTAACCATCCAGGGGTCCTTTACCTTTTTTACCTTTACCATGCTATGAAGTTTCCCATAGGCATCTGGTTGGACAAGATGTTAGACTCGAGGAGCCTTTGGCCTGATCCAGGAGGCTTTTAATGACCTTGTGTTCTTAAGACTTGAATTCAAGAGGATTTCTTTCTATAGGGCAGAAGCTCAGAGCAAACACAGCAGTAAGCCTGATAGGAGCCCAGCAACCCTGGTTATGTTATCTTTGAGAAGCTGTTATGAATGAATGTATTTGTGCAGTTGTTCTGGTGTTTAGCACCCATCTCATTCTCTGTGTAAATGGCAGTTTGCAGGACATGAATGCACACAATATAAAACAGATACAGTTAATCATGTTCATGCCCACTATGGTTTCATTTTTTTTAAACAAAGAAACAAGGTTTCTTGCCTGTTCAATACCTTGTGACAGCATTTTGGTCTGTGTGGAAATCTGCTCTCTTAAGTTCTTCAGAAGCAATATGTATGCTAACCTGTCAACCACACTTTTGTTCATTGAACACAGTTGCTAGGGAAACCAGCTCCTTTATATGTGCTCAAGGTAGCCATCTTTTCCTACTCTGTCTCAGGGAATTGTAGCCAGATTCGCAGCCCCAAATTCAAGACCATATACTGCAGCTTGCTTAACCCTTAAGTTGGCCAGAAATACGCTACAAGACCTTAAGTGGTGCCCACAGCTAGGATGTCTCTCTCGGCACAACCATTGTTAGCTCAATTGCTAGTAGCAGAGCTGAGCTCTATGCTCTCTGTGCATCTCTGTCTCTATCAGTAGAGGCTAGGCCACCCTCTGTCAGGGGAGATGAATATGCTTTGCTCCTCCCGCAACACTGTCCCCCGATGCAGTGTTTTTATTCATAGGAGCAAAGGGCAACCATTCTGCTAAATGGGATGCACTCAGGTGGAGGGATATGTCAATTGCAGTTTCTCTTGGTTTCCCATTTTTCCAGTCTCAACATCAATTCCCCACATCAGTTTGGGCAATTTTTTAAAAGCTCTCGTGAAAATACTTCAGCATTTATCATGGATTTTCTTCTCAATGCACACATTTTTGCAAAGCAGTTTCCCCCAACATAATGCATTTTTGTATTTTTTAAAAATACACATATATGCATTTCTATGCACACTTATCCTAGTATGTGCACATGGTTAGAACACAGCATTACCACATCTGGAGAAGGGTGAATTTTGAAGGGAGACTGTATTTTGGTTCATGTGTGATTTTGGAAAGTGTGAATTAAGTAAGTGGGCATTTAAATGCATACTACGGTAAGTTGAATTCCTCCACTGTGAAGGACATAACTTTTCTCCCATTTGACTGTGCTCCAGCTTGCAGACAATTAAGTCTTTCTCACAGAAGTCAATAGGAATCCTTCAAAACCAAGCTAGACCATTGTCATGAGTTCTGTTTTTCGGTCACCCTAGAGCAGAGATGGGAGCCTTCCTTTTTATGTCAGGTTCCACATACCTTTGGGATTAATCTGTCAGGACCACACATCTAGGGCAGATGTGCCCTGTTTTCCCCTGCCACCACTGTTGCCACCACTTGCACCACCCGCCCTGGCACCGGTGAGATCTCACCCGAAATCAAATGAGATCTTGTGCACTCCAATGCTGCTGCTACCACTGGGGCTTCTGCTGCCTGAAGCAATGGTCTCACCACACCTAATGGTTGAGCTGGATCAGTGGTAGACTAAAGCCAGCAGTGTGGTGGGGTGGAGGCCAAAAGCCTGTTATAGTAAAGGTAAAGGGACCCCTGACCATTAGGCCCAGTCGTGGCCGACTCTGGGGTTGCGGCACTGATCTCGCTTTATTGGCCGAGGGAGCTGGCGTACAGCTTCCGGATCATGTGGCCAGCATGACTAAGCCACTTCTGGCAAACCAGAGCAGCGCACAGAAAAGCCGTTTACCTTCCCACCAGAGCGGTACCTATTTATCTACTTGCACTTTGACGTGCTTTCGAACTGCTAGGTTGGCAGGAGCAGGGACCGAGCAACGGGAGCTAAGCCCATTGCGGGGATTCGAACTGCCGACCTTCTGATCGGCAAGTCCTAGGCTCTGTGGTTTAGACCACAGTGCCACCCGCATCCCTAAAAGCCTGTTATAGGTGGAACCAAAACAAAAAAATGAGTGGCACCATTCATTTCCTTCTGTCTTCCCCTTTTCTCTTTCCCTCTCTCTGCTTCTCTCTCTTACTGCTTGATTTCTGTATTGATCAGGGAGGGAAAGGCTCCACTTTTTCCTCTTTTCAGCAAGACACACAGCAGTCACCCGCTCTGTTCCTCCTCCAGTAACTTGCTTGGCTGCAGCAGGACAGGTTTGAGAGATGCGGGGCAAGGAGGTGAGGCAGGAATGTGCAGTGGACCAGATATGGTCTGAGGGTTGGTAGCCTTCCTCACCCCTCAGAGTTTGACGGGACCAAGGAAATTCCCCATTTGTTATTTGATCTTGGCTGCCATGTTCTCCTCCTTCCAGCAGTGAATTTGAGCAGGATCCCTTTAGGAAAGCCAGCTCCACACCCAAAGGAAACACAATGTGTTTATTATCTGCATAGCAGTGAGGTGATTGGCAGGCGTGCTTTGTCGTCTCAGCAAAGCATCCTTACAAAAGCAACTGTGCCTGCTGAACTTCTTCCTCGCCACACAAGCTGTCAAGATGGCTTCCCTCAGCAGGTCAGGGTTTTTGCTGTTGCTGGGGTGGCGGCAGCGACAAGGTGGCATGTATGACATCGTATCAAATATAACTGGAGAGAGCGAGAGCCAAATCCGTTGTCTGAGCACAAGGAAGGAGATGTGCAGGCACATCCTGAAAAAATCATCTTTCTCCTTCACAGCTAGGAGTTAACGAGGGAATTGTCTGGATTTCTGTGGATGTATTTATTTATTTTTGGTCACCAACCATATGCTGGGGGACAAGAGCAGCAAAGAAAAGGCTGCTGAACGAGAGTGTTGATTTTTCATGTCACAAGGATGCGTGCTCTTCAATTTAATCCAATACAGTCACTTCTGGCTAATCTTGAGGTCCCAGAGCCATCTGTTCTGTTGCACCAGATTCCATCTCCTGAGAGGAGGGGGTTGGGGGGTCCCTGGAGATCCTTCATCTCCCATGAACTCGCATGTCAAGCCAGAATGACATCATATTTTTTGCAGAAGCTTGTTTTGGGGGTGGAGAAGCATCTGTCCCACCCTTTGCGTTGCCTTCTCTGTATTGCTCTGGGATTTGATCAGCCCAAGGCAAGCAGCTCCTCTCCCCTCTTACTGAGGAACTACAATCCCAATCCTTTCCAATAGCAGTCATGCGACAACACAGAGAAGCATATTGATTGACATTAAGGAGTCATTTTATTTCTTATTAACTGTTTCCCTTTCTGGGTGGAGATGCCCAAAGTGGGAGACAAAGCATATAAAGAAGGACACAGCAAACACACACACACACACACACACACACACACACACACAGCGACAACAATCAGCCATGGTTAAAATTTCACTCAGAACATTGAAAACTCAGCACAAAAAAATAGCATACTAACACCGTCAAAATAATGCAGAGAGGCCAAACTAAAACACCTCCCTACGCAGACCAAAATAGGTAAAGGTAAACGACCCCTGGATGATTAAGTCCAGCCAAAGGAGACTATGGGATTGGGGCGCTCATCTCGCTTTCAGGCTGAAGGAGCCGGCGTTTGTCCACAGAAAGTTTTCCGGGTCATGTGGCCAACATGTCTAAATCGCTTCTGGCTCAACAGAACACTTGACGGAAACCAGAGCACACGGAAACTCCGTTTACCTTCCAGCCTCAGTGGTACCTATTTATCTACTTGCACTGGCTCCTGCTAGGTTGGCAGGAGCTGGGGCAGAGCAATAGGAGCTCAACCCATCATGGGGATTCAAACCTCCGACCTTCTGATTGGCAAGCCCAAGAGGCTCAGTGGTTTAGACCACAGCGCCACCAGCATCCCCCAACAGTAACAACCATAGGAGGTAGGTTAGGCTGGGAAGCAGTGACTGGCCCACGCTGAGCTTCATATTTGAGTGGGGATTTGAATCTTGGTCTCCCAAGTCTGAATCTGACATTCTAACCACTACACCTCGCTGGGTGCCAGGTTGAGGCCATAGTGTGTGGGTAGCCTTGGAGCCCAGTACAGCCATATCTGGTGCCACCTGAGAAATTATTATAAAAAAGAAAGAGCAGACAGCAGAATACTGTATTACCATGAAATATGTATTCTACAACCTTAAGACTCTGATTTAGACCACAACGCCACCCGCGTCCCCTACACCAAAATAACCCATAAGCAGCAAGAGAATCGAAAGCTTTTCGGAAAAGCCGAAAAGAAAATTGTAACACAGAGGGCAGTGAGGCACATAGAAGCTCATCAGATGATCTCAGCGGGTGGGCAAATTTATGCGGGCAGAGGTGGTCCTGGTCTTGCGCTTTTTAGAGCTTGAAAGAAGATAAGCTGCACTCTGAATTGGGCTCAGAAACACACAGGGAGTGCTTCTTCTAAACCTGAAGCTGCTAAATGGGCTGTGTCAGATGTGTTCATGGGCAGCTACCCTAATGATACTGTTCATCCTGCCCGACTTGTTACCTAAGCTTGAATTCAGCCCAGCAGCTATGTATGGTGGTCCAGCAGGGGCTTGACAGATGTCCTACAAGGACTGTAGAGAGTGGGGAGGAAGGTTGTCGCACGCCCGACAGCTCGCAGTAGAAAGCTGGTAGGTTTCATTTGCTTTAGCTGGTTGTGAGTTATCCAGCCCTGATTCCAGGCGTTCCTGCATATTTGAGGCAGCTTATATTCACGATAGATGCAGAATATGCTCCCCCCTGAAATTCTTGCAGTTGGTTTCCCCTTCGCGAACATGAAAACCTTGCCTTATTTGGCACTCTCACCTGATTCTGACACAGAGGTGGCTGAGCAATCTCTGTAGCCAGATGGTCACTGTTTGCTTACATTACCAGGCTCTCTTTCTCCCTTCCCTCCGGCTGGGAGATATTCAGTCACTGATCCTTCCTCAGATTCGCCACTCTCAAAATCGGCATGCATTATCTCAGCCTTCCTCACATTGGCTACACACAAGGTACCCCCCCCCTTCATGTTGAGTTTCCCCACCATCACATTTCCTACAATCTGTAATGCAAGTGTACTACACAGTGTACTATCTTGAGGTAAATGTGCAGAAGGGTGCATCTGTGTATATCTCTCTGTGTGGGGGAGCGTTTCCCAGATTAAAAAGGATTAAAGCCCACAGGCATAGCAGGTGGCTGTGCTTATCAATTTCTGAAACAGATACACCATATTCGCAGGTGTGTTTTAAGAGTAACCAATTATAATTATCTATACAGTGGTACCTCGGGTTACATACGCTTCAGGTTACAGACTCCGCTAACCCAGAAATATTACCTCGGGTTAAGAACTTTGCTTCAGGATGAGAAAAGAAATCGTGCTCTGGCAGTGCAGTGGCAGCAGGAGGCCCCATTAGCTAAAGTGGTACCTCAGGTTAAGAACAGTTTCAGGTTAAGAACGGACCTCCAGAACGAATTAAGTACTTAACCTGAGGTACCACTGTATCTGTATCTATCTATATCTGTGCCATTCTGAAGACTGCATACGCACATGGCCCCCTTGTTGTGGGCTCATTTCAAGGGGTTTGGGGGATGGAGCAGCCTTTGGGATTCACCATATTGTGTCTATAATTAGATGCTCCAGATTTCTTTCTCCGCTTTGTTTTCGCCTGCAGGAGTCCAAGGCAGAAGGCAAAAGCTAATTTTAGCCCTAGCATGAAGAAGGCAGAGCAAAATAGGCTGAAGTGGAAACTCAAACATGCTGAAGATGTATGAAATTCTGTATATGGCGGTGGTGATTCTTCCTATTCTGGCTTTGTGCATTCTGGCACCTCACCTAAACGTTCAACACATGACAAAATGCAATTGAATGACAGAGTAGACTCACTGTGTGTTGCATCTGAGGTGATATGAAATGTCTGTGGTGTTGGGTCTCTCATAGTCCACCAAGTGTTGAACATGTATGTGTGTTACGTTTGTCTGATGCCTGTGAAACCCAAACCACATAGAACACATTTTATTACCACCCTAGAACTGACCTCTTGTTCTACATTTACTTTTGATACACTACTAATCTAGTAAGATGCACAACTGATCAATGAGGACAGCTAAAAGAACTGTGAATAAATGCAGCCTTCTTTCCTAGTGAAATTCTTTCCATGACGTGACCCTGAGGCTGTATGCATTGCCCTGTTTCCTTACCATTGAGCGAAAACAATCAGATATCCTGGTTTGCATGTCAGGCTAAGCCAAACCATGGTTCACTTCTGATGTGTGAGTGAGTGGGCTTTCATATAGGAGATTGTGGCTGCTTCGCTCCTCCCCAGTCATTCTGCTCCTGTGCCACCATGAGCTAAGTCATGGCTTGGTAAAGCTTGTTGTCAGAACGCAGGCTCATGGTTTAACTTTCCTGGACAAACCGCAAGCCATCAGTTGTTGTATAAACTTTGGTTATAGCTCATGGTTGGTCGGGAGAGAAGTAAGCCCTGAACCTGGGTGTAGATGACACACTAAGTCAAGCCATGGCTTAGTTCAGTGCTGCACAGGAGCCAAGTGACCAGGGAGAAGAAGAAGGATCACTCCCCACATTAAATGGGGGGCGCCCTTTGCGTGGTCGTGCGCAGCCCCCTGGACCCTATGCAACACCATTAGCACAGGCTTGGCTTTGCCTCCCCCCAGGTGGGATACCTGGAGGTCTCCTCCTACCTCAGTCAGTTGCCCAATCCCACCTGGGGAGGTGTTGCCAAGGTGATCAGGCCAGGTAGGGAGAGGGACTACCTGCCCACACAATAGGGCTTACTCCACAGGCACGCGGGCACTGCTACGTCAAGGTCACTGTTGAAGGGCCAGAAAGGAATTCTCCTGCATTGGCAGGTTTGCCTTTCCCATAGCAAAACGTCACAACTTTGGCGGTATCAGGCCTTGGGCGGAATCCTTTAGTCTATCTTCCTGAATGGGGGAGGGCGTGTAGCGGTGACCCACGCCCCCTCCTCTTTGCAGCGGCAATACCAGGGTTCCCCGTTAAAGGGTTGTTTGAGGGGAAGCTTTAGCCGTACGCCTAGAAGTCATCATTGCTCTCCCCTGCTATTGCTGTGTAATGGGGGCGGGCTCTCTCTGCTTGAACGGCGGGGGACTGGGAGGGATAAATGCCCAATGCCTGAGCCAAGGTCTACCCACATCTGAAACATAATAAAATTGTGGCCAATTTTAATTCCACAGCACGTTGTCTTGAGTCGTTATTCCACACGGGGGCTGCCCAGGGTTTGGGGGACTCCACCTGTCCACACAAAAAACAGCTGTGATCTCCTCTCTTGGAGCCAACATATCCACTTCATGCTATGCCATATATAGGTGTTCAACTGAATGTGCTTGCAATCTCACTTCAGATCTTCTAACCCAATGTGCAAATGTCTTTTTTTATATAAAAAATTGATTTTTATTAGTTTTCAATTGCAATCCAATAATAGCCTCATTAGAACAATACCAATTTATAATACAATTATTAATAGCAATAGTTCAAGTACCAAATTATATAATTTAGGTAAGGTGGCCCCCCACGTGCTAGAATTGACGGTTTGATTATTTCCTTTATTTCTGCAATATTATTTGCAATGTTTCTGCAATATTAATAACTTCTATTCGTGTTGACACATTAAATGATTTCTAAAACTACAAGTGAGGAACTCAAGCTATTGTCAGGAGTTCAGCCTACACTCAGGTAGGACCCTGGCAGAGACAGATGCCCAACTGGCATGTTCCCTCCCTCCTGGTCGATCATTCGGGAGCTTCATAAGCGTTTTTCAGCCCGAACATCACAGCGACCGATGCCAACCGACACCGGCACACTTAGGGATCCGCAGAGTTTGCGCAACTTGTGTGACAAACCTCAGCAACTCAGCATTTTGGCTAATCTACTTTATTTACATATAAACACACACAGAGCACTGCAACATGGCTCCCTCTCTCTCTAGCATCAGACAGCAAAGAGAAAAAGAACAAAGGACAATAGTCCCACTTCACGGAACACAGTAACACAAACATCCTGTCTCCGTCACATCCCACTCTGTGGAGTCCAAACATATACCATCATGTGAAAGACAAAAATCCCATGACTGCAATCATAGATCAGGAATTCTAACAGCTATATCCTTGTTCTTCCTGTGTGTGGCAATTATTCTGTCCGTGGTGTTTCTTCCTGCCCTTGTAAGATGTTACATCTTTCTTTCCCCCGGTTGTTGCTGTTATCCGCCAGTGTGCAAATGTCTAGGACCGAGGTGTCAAGACTGGCATGCAAAAGCCTTTGCTCCCTCTGTGGATAGATGTGTGTCAACATATGGTCAAATCACCCTCAATGTCCACCCACTGAGATCCTCTAACTGATGATTCCGTCTATTAATTGTTTTTTATACTGCCTTTCACGACAAGGAGCGCTCTCAATGCTGTTTTCAAATACAGTGGTACCTCAGGTTAAAGACGCTTCAGGTTTCAGACGCTTCAGGTTACAGACTCCGCTAACCCAGAAATAGTACCTTGGGTTAAAAACTTTGCTTCAGGCTGAGAACAGAAATCACGCAGCAGCGGCACGGAGGCAGTGGGAGGCCCCATTAGCTAAAGTGGTGCTTCAGGTTAAGAACAGTTTCAGGTTAAGAACGGACCTCTGGAACGAATTAAGTTCTTAACCCGAGGTACCACTGTATATTCTGTGTAATGAGTTAGCTAGTTCTAAAGTAAACCCACATAAAATACTACCCCGAAGCTCTCTGAAACTTGCAGAAAGGTGCTCTACAATATTTGGGGCCTGCACAATTTCACCCTCAGCCAGAAGGGATGATGGGAGATGGAGTTGAGAGGTTCCTGGGGGGGCAGAGATTCCTGATTTCTTTTGTACATCAAGCCAGTCAGAGCAGGCAGCGCTGCCCTAAATAGGCTACTAGTCTCTGACTCATCAAAAGGCATATGTTCAAGAAACATCCCCTGCCTTTCTCACTAATCCTACTTGTATGGAAGCTGGTTGTAGCTTTTCAACAGTGTACAAGAGATAGTGTATTCATGCTGAAAGGCAAGATGTTCATTATTGTGTCACATGCTCCAGAACCCAGAAACTGGGGATATGCCCCAGTGCACCTGTTAGCTCTACCAAATAACACTTAAATGTTCCAATACATTATAGCTAACACTCAATAGGGCATTTGCAAAATGCTTTAGAAAGATCAATTTACCTTCGCCGCAGCTCTGCAGAACAAGGCAAGCTTGCTGGAATGACTATTATGAGATGCTAACCGTTAATTGTATTATCTTCAGGGAATAGTTATGCTTGTTTATCCAGAAGCAATAATTGTGGCTGCTAATACCTGGAAAACGAGAATGATTTTCATCTCCTACTTCAGTGGAAAATGACAGCCGGTTAATCATATTAAACAGCAGCTCTCTATGTTCGACTTGCCTTCGGAGGTTGGGCGAGAGGTGAACATGATATCAGGGCAGGCTACAGGCATTTTTAAGAGAAGTTTAAAATAAAGCAATGAAGCCAGAGCAGATAAGCAATGAATGACAGACCCATTCAAACTCAGCTCTGGCTTAACTGATTTGTGGATAAAGATGATTGGAAGGTCGGTGGTTCGAATCCCCGTGACGGAGTGAGCTCCCGTTGCTCTGTCCCAGCCTCTGCCAACCTAGCCGTTCAAAAGCATGCCAGTGCAAGTCGATAAATAGTTACCGCTGTGGCGGGAAGATAAACAGCTTTTCCGTGCACTCTGATTTTTGTCACGGTGTCCCGTTGCACCAGAAGTGGTTTAGTCATGCTGGCTACATGACCCAGAAAGCTGTCTGTGGACAAACGCCAGCTCCCTCGGCCTGAAAGCGAGATGAGCGCCGCACCCCATAGTCATCTTTGACCAGACTTAACCATCCGAATTCCTTTACCTTTTACTTAGTATTTCAGACTGAAGGTGTAAATGTATGTGATTTTTAAATGCTTCCTTAAGGGAAAAACCAATAAAACAAAACTCATTTCTGTATTGTATCAGAGTTTTGGCATAATTTTCACCAAAATGTCCTACATACAGGATTTTATTCCTATTGTTAATAATAATTATTATTATTAACATGACGGAGTATTTAAAAATAGAACTTGCCATCTGTAACTGTGGACTTCCAAATCCTATAATGTATTTTGTACTGTATAGAATATATTTACTGTGATTTCCTAATACCTAAACACCTAGTAGGATCTTGCCTGATTATTAATATTTTGAATGATAGCTGATAGAAAAAGCACACACCCTCATTAGTAGTTCTCGATGCTATAGAAAACAATCACATCTTTTATTTTCCCATCTTGCTTTCACTCTAGAGGAAACCTTTATTGGTTCCCTACCTAATGAAATGTTTTAATTGCCTTAGGGAAAAATATTAGTCAAGAAAAAAAAAGAACTCTGATTCCTGTAATAGAAAAAAGTCAACGCCTAAATCTAAAACATGAATTCGTAACAGAAATTGAAATTTCTGTTATGTTTTGATCTAAAAAAAGAGCAAATGAAAATAGTGCCTTTGATCTCTAACAGAACAGTAGTAACATGAAAAAATAACAAACCTAACAGGGTATTTAAATTTAATAAGAAACTATTTGTGCAGAGTATACTTTCGCTGTAATTTAAATTGCTGCTGCTGATGTATTCATCTTACTAATTAAAATTGCAGCATACGTCCCCCTCCCCTCCCGCCCCTGTACAGCCAGAAGTAATTGGATAGTCTTGTGAAGTCTGATGAACGAGATCAAAAAGTTCTGTTAACAAAATTTGACAATCAACCTAATTTCCATGAATGGAAATAGTACTGTTGCTCTTGTTGGTACAGTGCTTACACCAGAGGTATCCAACACAGTGCTCTCCTGAAGTTGTTGGGCTGATGGGAGTTGCCACTCTTGTGTTTGGTAAATTCAAGTGATCACTGGCCAGAGTCTTGTAAAAATGCGAAAAAAACCTAAAAGTGCTCCATTCCTCTATCAGCAGCCTACTTCATTTGTATGCTTTGTTGCGTTACTGTTTATTTACATGCTGCAAGGTGTCTCACAAAATCAAGTATGAACAATCCCCACAAAAATGTCGGAGAGAGCCAATACTTGAGCAACAGCTTCTCCTTATAAGGGTCCTCATGTGCAAAGGAGGACAATCAAGATGATTGATGGGTCTGGAAACCAAGCCTCATGAGGAATGGTTGAGGAAGTTGTGCATGCTTAGCCTCAATAAGAGGAGATGGAGAGGAGATATAACAGCCATCTTCAAATATCTAAAGGGCCGTCATATGGAAGATGGAGTGAGCTTTGTTTTCTCCTTCTTTGGAGGGTAGGACCTGAACCAATGGACTCAAATGACAAGAAATGAGATTCCAGCTATACTTCAGGAAATACTTTCTGACAGTAAGAGCTGTTCAACAGTGGAACGGACTCCCTCAGGAAGAAGAAGAAGAAGAAGAAGAAGAAGAAGAAGAAGAAGAAGAAGAAGAGTAGTAGTAGTAGTAGTAGTAGTAGTAGTAGTTTGGATTTGATATCCCACTTTATCACTACCCAAAGGAGTCTCCAAGTGCCTAACATTCTCCTTTCCCTTCCTCCCCCACAACAGACACTCTGTGAGGTGAGTGAGGCTGAGAGACTTCAGAGAAGTGTGACTAGGCCAAGGTCACCCAGCAGCTGCATGTGGAGGAGCGGAGACGCGAACCCAGTTCACCAGATTACAAGTCCACCACTCTTAATCACTACACCATACTGGCTCTCTTCTTCCTTGGAGGTTTTGAAGCAAAGGTTGGATGGTCATCTGTCATGGATGCTTTACTTGAGATTCCTGCATCACAGGAATCACCAGTTCCCCCTCAGTGCCATTCTAGCTCTACAATTCTATGATTCAGTGAGGTGGGGCAAATCACGTGGAAATGTCTATCCCTTGATGGTACCAGCAGTCTGTACTGGTGGCTGCAGAAGAGGGGCAGAATGTTATCTCCTTCTTGCACCAATATACTCTCTCACTCACATGCAATTCTTGTTACCTATGGTCAATTCTTGTTACCTATGTTACCACCTTGATAAATCAAGGTGGATTTATCAAGTGCTGGTCATTTATCAAGTAGTTATGAGAATCTTTTCACTCCACCTCATCCCCAGATTTCTGCTCACATACAGACATGTGGTAAAATGCATCTTGTTTGTTTCTTTTTTTTGCATTCCAGTTTAAAAAAAACCCAACTTGGCAGCTGTAGGAAGTAACTTTGCAAACCAGTTTATTCTGCAGAATTTTCATGTTGTAAGCAGTTGCAATTACTGACATTCTTTGCTTTATTTTCCTTTTTTTATTCTTTTCAATTTACTGGCTTTTAAACACACAGTAAAGTGTTCTCTCTCCCCCCCTTTATAAAAATAAAAAACAAAGAGCCAAATATTTATTGTTAGTGACATATAATATGTTGCAGGAACATGTAGCCTACGCTTATTTCTCAGCAAAAAAAAGGCTTGTAGAAAAGAAAACCACAAGAGGAATGGATGGTTAAATTGGAAAAACCTGTATTGTGTCTGTTGCTTCTTTATCTCATTTCAAAAGATGCCAGAAATCATTGCTTTACAATTCCTCAGGGAAATATTCCAATATTACATTTTGCAGTTCGCCAAGGAATTTTGCAATGCAATCATACACCTCAGTCTTAAACACATTTATTGGAAGTAGTTCTTCTTGGGGCAAGCTGCTTGCTAAAAAGCTTGTGGACACCCCAATCTTTCCTATTGAGAGACCAAGTTCCTGTAGGGCACAGCAATAAAATCCCCCTGACCACAGAAATATATTGCAATGTACTAAAATAAGTGGCCAGTGGTGCATGGAAGTGTAATCTTATCATATTTATTTAAAATATTTATAGGCCGCCTTTTTGAGCAAATCTCTCCCAAGCATATTTGGAAAAGGGCTTAAATTAAACAGCAGTATTAAATGCCTTGAAGAAACACATTTTAAACCACACAATAGCCTTCCTTCAAATAAGGTCAATCAGTCTTTTGAGTATATCTCAGTTATTCATAGCTTTCTGTCTTAAAGCTGAAATCCAGCTTTCATATTTTAGGAAGCAAAAGTGACACTATTTTATTTTTTATGGTGCCCCGTACAGCGCCAGACCATGGCAAAACTGTGTTTCAAGTTTCCTCCTTCACTGATTGAAGGATTTTTTAAAACTGCTTAGATTATTTCTACTTGTGCTTAAACTCTTCAAAAAATATTTATATGCAAACACTACATTTTGGGATTAAGATAAAGGTAAAGGTAAAGGTACCCCTGCCCGTACAGGCCAGTCTTGCCAGACTCTGGGGTTGTGCGCTCATCTCACTCAAGAGGCCGGGGGCCAGCGCTGTCCACAGACACTTCCGGGTCACGTGGCCAGTGTGACAAGCTGCATCTGGCGAGCCAGCGCAGCACACGGAATGCCATTTACCTTCCCGCTAGTAAGTGGTCCCTATTTATCTACTTGCACCCGGGGCTGCTTTCGAACTGCTAGGTTGGCAGGCACTGGGACTGAACGATGGGAGCGCACCCCGCCGTGGGGATTCGAATCGCCGACCTTTCGATCGGCAAGTCCTAGGCGCTGAGGCTTTAACCCACAGCGCCACCCGCGTCCCATGGGATTAAGATAGATGGATCATAATATTGAAAAGTAAGGAGGTGGCCCAAGTCCAAACTATTTGGGCAGGAAAGGATGGTGTTTGGCACAAGAACTTGTTGCTGCACAAGCAGAACAGTGGGAAATGCCGTATAAAATTTTAGAGGGGAAATTTCCACAAGGTGTGCAAGCTGAGTTGTCTCAGCATCTAATCTTTAGTTGGCAGTGCCATTAGGCAGGGACCAAATGTGGTCTACCGCTGGAACCTGCCTAGAAAGGGCTGGTTTCTCCATAACTTTCTTGAGTCTTCTTCTTTCTTTGGCGATCACTCATAGCCGAATAAGATTGTCTTCCATGAACACGGTCTTCACAGTGAGTCCGTAAGTGATTGTGGAGGCCACTTCTGGATCCAAACATCCTCCCACAGTGGGGACATAGCTTTCTGGGTGGGAGTTGATCACGGTGAGGGTTTGCCAAGTGTGCCTTCCTCTTAGCTCGTTTCTCCCTTTCATCCTGAGTTTGAGCATCTTCAGAGCCCATGACACCTTTGGTAATGGCCATTCTCCAAATGGAGCGTTTGCAGACCAGTGTTTCCCAATTGTCAATGTTTATACTACATTTTTAAAAGATTTGCCTTGAGAGAGTCTTTAAATCTCTTTTGTTGACCACCAGCATTACACTTTCCATTTTTAAGTTCGGAATAGAGTAGTTGCTGTGGAATACGATAATCAGACATCTGCACAACATGACCAGTCCAACAAAGCTGATGTTGAAGAATCGTTGCTTCTACACTGGTGATCTTTGCTTCTTCCAGTACACTGGCATGAGTTCCACTCTCACATATAAGAAAATGGCTGCGAGTGCTGACTGGGATAGATAGAAATCATAGTCCAAAATATCTGGATAACACCAGGTTGGGGAAGGCTGGTTGACTTAATACTGGGCTAGCCTTGCCCTAGGTGGATACTGAAGCACTTCGTATGTGACAAAGCCCATTCCTCATGCTGTGATCTACTATATGTGAGAACTATTTCACACAAGCAAGCTATTACTGATCAAGGCTTGTGGCACCTTGTTCTGAACCTTTGCCACTAGACAGATCTTTCAGAGTAGAGGCTTAGGCCTGCGTTCAGAATGCATTAAGTCTTGGGTTATCTGGAAGTTGTGAATAACTCAAGTCAGCTCTTATTCTGCTGTCAAGTCTCTGCAAGCTGATTCAATCCCTTTCACCTTTATTGCGTTGGATTTCTGCCTAGTATCCAAAGGCTGCTGCCAACCAGATAGTTTCAAAGCAGAAGAATCTTCAAAAGGAGAATAATAATAATAATAATAAACAACAACAACTTCAGTACAATTTTCCAGAGTTCAATGGTCATTATGGACCAAAAAAGAAAGGTTTGCTTCAGCATCCTGTGGGCATTCTAAAAGTCTGTGTGTTCTAGCTGGAGGTCAGAACCAACTCTTTGACTCTTCCACAGACTTGGTGACTTGGTAAAACCAGTCCACTTGCTATCTCCTAGCTGCTTGCTATCTCTGGAAACCTTGCAAACTCCTAGTCTCTGTTCACACTTCAGGGCAAGTGGGGAGGACAGTTCTCTTGCATTGCCAATGGCCCTCAATAGCCCTATATTGTTTCTTGATGGCCCTAGCTTGGTCAGGTCCTTTTTCTGCCTAGGCTAGCCCAGGAATTCCTCTGCAACTGGAATTTCTCCTGTCACATCCCAAATAATCAAAATCCTACCATTTATTAATTTCTAGGGTCCCAAAATCTATAACAATATTAAAAACATAAATATTTAGATGGCCTTTATGGTCAAAAAGCTGCTCCAATTGTATTTGACTCCCAGTAAGTTATAAAAAATGGATAAGACACGTACAAATATCTGTTGAAAATGTAAAGAAAAAGAAAGCATCTTTTATCCTATGTGGTGGTCTTGTAAGGCAATAAAAGCATTCTGGGAAATGATATGTAATGAAATGGAAAAAAAATGTTTAAATTAACTTTTGTTTAAAAAAAACCACCACCAGAGGCTTTTTTATTAGGAATGATAGGGGCTGATATTCCAAGGGAGCAGAAAAGACTTTTTATATATGCGGCGACAGCCACACAGATGTTGTTAGCCCAGAGATGGAAAGAAGAGAAAGTCCCTTCCAGAGACGAATGGCAAATTGAACTGTTGGGACTATGCTGAAATGGCAAAACTGACGGGAAAGCTCAGGAACCAAGAAGACCAAAACTTGAATAGGGAATAGGAAAAATTTATAACTTATCTTGGAGACCACTGTAAGCAAATGGAAACAATAGCAGGAGTACTATGGAGACAATGATGTTACATAAAATATGGATTATTGGAAAAGATGCAGTAGAAAAGGTTTAATAAAATGACCCATGGCTGGGAGGTGGGAAGTCCAGAGATTCAGAGGAATCTGTAAATGTGGATATGAATGGTTGTATTGTTATGATTATAGACTTGTAAAATGGAATAAAACTATTTCAGAAGAAAAGCTGCTCCACATGGCTCATAATATGGGTGGCGCTGTGGTCTAAACCACAGAGCCTAGGGCTTACCGATCAGAATGTCGGTGGTTCGAATCCTCGCGACAGGGTGAGCTCCCATTGCTCGGTCCCAGCTCCTGCCAACCTAGCAGTTCGAAAGCACATCAAAGTGCAAGTAGATAAATAGGTACCGCTCTGGCGGGAAGGTAAATGGTGTTTCCGTGTGCTGCTCTGGTTCGCCAGAAGCGGCTTAGTCATGCTGGCCACATGACCCGGATGCTGTCTGTGGACAAACGCCGGCTCCCTCGGCCTATAGAACAAGATGAGCGCCACAACCCCAGAGTCATCCGTGAGCGGACCTAATGGTCAGGGGTACCTTTACCTTTACCTGTACAAACCTAAAAGCCCAGATTCAGCTAACCTGGTGTGCAATGAAAGGCAGAGAAAGGGGTCCTCCTAGCACCGTGGGGCTTCCTCCTTCTCCCCACTGTTCACCCCACC
Organism: Podarcis muralis; assembly: GCF_964188315.1. Lineage (NCBI taxonomy): Eukaryota > Metazoa > Chordata > Lepidosauria > Squamata > Lacertidae > Podarcis > Podarcis muralis. The sequence continues at coordinate 75,245,791 of NC_135662.1, read as the reverse complement.
GAATCTGCCCTGGAGGCTCATGAGAACCCCTAGAACAGCACACACAGGAGAGGAGAGGGAGAATTGTTCTGTCCAGCAAGCAGAAATTCTTGCACAGATGGAACAATGAGAGACTGTGGAACTGAATTCCTTCCCAGATAATCAATAAAACCCAGCTGTAACAATGCCACTATACACAGCCTCCCCCAAATACCAAAATATAGTACCTGGCTAGCACATATATGTACCCAAGAAGACGAGGTGCTCATTTAAAAACAGGAATAAATTTATTTTATTTCATAAGGAAGCTCAAAAAGTAGATGCTGCGTAAAAATTGTGCTCATAATGGCTGCTTTGATTCCCTGGTCCTTGCAATGAATGGTTAGACAAGCCACAGTTCCCGGGTTAATAGGTAAGCAATCTTATGCAACTGCAATCAATAAATAATTAGGAGAGAGTTCCTGCCTCATGCCTTCTGCTTTTTAAATACTGTAGTAAACGTTGTTTTTCCTTCTCTAAGCACTCTTTGGACAGATACCTTGATGTCGTTTCTGGGAATTTCCATATTATGATTCAAATACCTGGAGGAATAATTGTTCACGCTCCAGTGGGCCTGCGCACTACTCACAAAAGCTAAAAATAGAACACGATTTCTTCCAGCATCTATGAACATCTGAGGAGTACGGAGTTGGTCGTGCTACGTTCTTGCGCCTGCACCGCATCGCATACATTTTCCTCTGGTGCTTTCTTTATTAATTTGAAAGCTTTTATAAGCAGCAAATTAGGTTAATCGGGGTTCCACAGCGTCACCAGCCACTTTCTGAACAGCACAATCTACTTCTCTCTCTCTCTTAAAAATAAAATAAAAATCTCATTCACGGTTTCTTGTTGTTAAGTATTGATTCCTCCTGCTGTACCAATTTCAGTATACAGTTGTACCTTGGTTCTCAAACGCCTTGTGACTCGAATGTTTCGGCTCCTGAGCACTGCAAACCCGGAAGTAAGTTTTCCGGTTGGCAAACTTTTTTGGGAGGCCGAACGTCCGACGCAGCTTCTGATTGAGTGCAGGAAGCTTCTGCAACCAACCGGAAGCTGCATCTTGGTTTCTGAACGTTTTTGGAAGTTGAATGGACTTCCAGAATGGATTCAAGAACCAAGGTACGACTGTATTTGAAATCACTAGCTGGGTGCATCACTGTGTAATATTGAAACAAATGATACTCTTACCCTGAGAAGAAGTTGCTTTGGGCATCAATTTCCAGAGGGGGCATGATTTCCTCACCTCAACTATCTGTCCCCATTTAAAAATAAGAATACAGTGGTACCTCGCAAGACGAATGCCTTGCAAGACGGAAAACTCGCTAGACGATAGGGTTTTTTGTTTTTTGAGCTGCTTCGCAAGACGATTTTCCCTATGGGCTTGCTTCGCAAGACAGAAACGTCTTGCAAGTTTGTTTCCTTTTTCTTAACACCGTTAATACAGTTGTGACTTGACTTTGAGGAGCAACTCATTGCACGCGGTGTGGTAGCCTTTTTTGAGGTTTTTGAAGACTTTGGTGATTTTTGAAGCTTTTCCAAAACTTTTCCGACACCATGCTTCACAAGACGAAAAAAATTGCAAGACGACAAAACTCGCGGAACGAATTAATTTCGTCTTGCGAGGCACCACTGTAAATGAATTCCAGTCTAGAGTTCAGATGCAAAAATATGTAAGGTTGACAAGTGTGGTTCTTGTTGTCATTTACACTGTGGGTGCAACAAGGTTCCAGGGTGGGTTGCAACAGATTAAAATAGAATGTTAAAATTTTTTCAAAACAACTTATTATAGGGTGAGTCTTAAAAATATACGTTTCAGGTGTCAAAGTTGAAGAGGTGTGTCTTCAGCATTCACTGAAAAGTAAGCAGGGAGTTCCACAACCAAGGGATAGCTCGGTCAGTAGAGCATGAGACTCTTCATCTTCATGTAGGGTTCTACATTCGAGCCCCACATTGAGCAATAGATTCCTACATTACTTTGGGTTAAACTAGATGACCCTCATGGTCCCTTCCAACTCTACAATTCCATGATTCCATGAACCCAAATTCTGGAGGGGCCACATAGAATCATAGCATTGGAAGGGACCCTGGGGATCATCTAGTCCAAGTGTAGGAATATGCAGCTGTCCCATGCAGGGATCGAACCTGCCACCTGGGCACCATATGTGCTTTTTTATGGTGAGAAACACTGGCCTGCGAGCGCTCCAGTTGGAAAACAGCCTTTACCAAAGGTGTCATGGGCTTTGAAGGCACTCGAACTCAGGATGTAAGGGAGAAACGTGCTAAGAGGAAGGCACGCTTGGCAAATCCACACCGTGATCAACTCCCGCCCAGAAACCAATGTCCCCACTGTGGAAGGATGTGTGGATCCAGAATTGGCCTCCATAGTCATGTACAGACTCATTGTTAAAACCGTGTTTATGGCAGAGTGATTGCCAAAGAGGAAAGAAGATGAAGACATAATGGTGGGGAAGGAGGTGGGAGACAGCGGCAGAAGAAGTCGCTCCCACACGCTGGTCCCTCCCCCTACTTGCTGGTGAATACCAGCACTTCATTTTCGGGGGGGGGGGAGCACTAAGCACCTAAGGCTTACTGGGAAATGATATACAATGAAATGAAAAAGATGTTCAAAATAACGTTTGCAACCCCCCCCCCCCAAAGACTTTCTCTTGGGAATTATAGGGACAGAACTACCTAAATTGTATAGAAACTTATTCATGTACAGTGGTACCTCGGGTTAAGTACTTAATTCATTCCGGAGGTCCGTTCTTAACTTGAAACTGTTCTTAACCTGAATCATCACTTTAGCTAATGGGGCCTCCTGCTGTTGCTGCACAATTTCTGTTCTCACCCTGAAGCAAAGTTCTTAACCCGAGGTACTATTTCTGGGTTAGTGGAGTCTGTAACCTGAAGCGTATGTAACCTGAAGCGTATGTAACCCAAGGTACCACTGTATGCCACTACAGCGGCAAGAATGTTACTTGCCCAAAAATGGAAGGAATAAAATGGATACCAAAACTTACAGAAAACGCAGAAATGGCGAAACTTGCCGGAAGAATAAGAAATCAAGATAACAAACTTCTTATAAAAGAGTGGAAATGGTTCATTGAATATTTACGGATAAATTGTAAACAGATCAAAAATGCTGTAATAACCTGCAGTTACATAAGAGTGTATTTTTTTTAAAGAAGATAAATAAATGAGTAAGTTAAGTGAATTTGGATATGCGGAAGATATTAAAAATAAATTTAAGGAACTGCAGAAAGAGGGGGAGGAGGTCAAGTTTTAAAATGTCAAAATGATTGTAAAATCAGTGAAATGTAGATATCTGAAAAGTATAAATATTTTTTTAAAAAATCATAGAGCGCCACCCTCTAACCCTTTGAGCTGTCCATGTACAAACAAGCTACATATTAAAGGGCTGGAACTGGGAATGTCCTTTCCTGGGCCTCTACCACCCTTAGCTTTTGAGCGCAGTACAACTACCAGGCTCCCTCTGCCAAATGCAACAGCTGAGAGGGTCTGCAACTCCATTTTTTGATTCCAAGTATAAGGAGGGACATATGGACTCCTAAGTTTTGAACCCCCTCCTATTCTTGAGAGGCTGCTTAAGTGGTTCATTAGTGTGGCCCTACAGTCCCCGCTCTTGCCACCCCATTTGGTATAAACAGCATGGAAGCGAAACCTTTTATTTTGCTACATTAGCCAGCTGGTGCGCTGGGGAGCTGCTCTTGCTGCTGTTATTTCCCTGAATAGCAAAGGAAGTACAGTACATATGGTTCAGTAAGTAAGATGCATTATTATGAAAGGACTAGAAAGACCTGATTTTTCTCAAGTTTTTTTAAAAATTAAATTACACTTGACATTTCTGGGTCTAGCAGTCCAAAAGTGCTGAAACGAGATATTACATCCCAGCAGGAAGTTCTGTGTTTTGTTTCAGAACATGTTGTAACTACTTTCAGGAATATATAGTAGAGCACCTGGAGGTTGTTATCCACCGTAAGGATAAGTTTTGCTCACAAAGGTTATGGTATAACGCACACACAAACCTCTGTTGAACCATCTTTCTCCATTAAGAAAGGCATATTATTTGTTAGTGGTGTGTGATCTCGTTTGCACTTTCAACTCTGCTCTCCCAAATTTGTCTTTGTTCGGGTCAGTTTTCACTTTCACAGAGGTTTCCTGAACAATTTAATATCACTTTAAGAGGCAAGGTTGAAAGAAGAAATCAAACATGTTGCAAATCGATTGCTAGACAAAAATAATCAAGATAAGCCTGGCACAGACCCTGAACTGCTAGATTAAAGCAGAACTGTTCCTTTGGAAGCTTGTTTAGACCAAGTTAATGGCCTTTTAGGTTTCCTCCACATGAATAGGAGTTCACTTTTTGAATAATAAGAATTATATGTCACAGGGTGCAGGGTATCAGGATTTTAGAGATGCTTAGGTGGGGCATGGTTAAAAATGGTTGAGAACCACTGCTTTAGATGTTATGAATTTTACTAAACCTGATTATCAGGCAGATACTACAAGACCTTAGCTCTCATGGAAATTAATTACGAGTTACTATGCTAAACCTGAGTTTAGCTCACATCTTCGATTTTAAAGCCATATCCTGCCAAAGCATTCTGTCTGTCAACTTTATTTTCACTCAGTATTTGTTGGAAGGGAGCTTGGCTCCCTCAATGCTGAGGGGACAGAGGAGACCAATCGTGGAGCTGGGTGTGGCACAGCTTCAGTTTCTAGCTCCTTCAGAGTGCTCAGCCTCCTCCACCCCACTCACCTCACAGAGTGTTTGTTGTGGGGGAGGAAGGGAAAGGAGAATGTTAGCCGCTTTGAGACTCCTTAAAGGGAGTGAAAGGCGGGATATCAAATCCAAACTCTTCTTCTTCCTCTTCTCCAGATGATGCAGCGTTGCACACGCATCAAACATGTGATGTCACACACACATACAATTGACTGAAGCTTGCCCTCCCTATCAGGTAATAATAATAATAATTTTAAAAAATTGTTATTATTTATATCCCGCCCGTCTGGCTGGGTTTCCCCAGCCACTCTGGGTGGCTTCCAACAAAGATTAAAAATACATTAGAATGTCACACATTAAAAACTTCCCTGAACAGGGCTGCCTTCAGATGTCTTCTAAATGTTAGGTAGTTGTTTATCTCTTTGACGTCTGATGGGAGGGGATTCCACAGGGCAGGCGCCACTATCGAGAAGGCCCTCTGCCTGGTTCCCTGTAACTTTGCTTCTTGCAGTGAGGGAACCGCCAGAAGGCCCTTGGCGCTGGACTTCAGTGTCCTGGTTCTTGCTGCCCTCCCATCCCAGGAGATTATGGTCTAATCATATGTACTTTCATTCTCCAAAAGTTCACGCAGCAATATAAATATGTATCAGACAAATAAGGGGTTCATAAGTTAGTGAGTCAATTATGGTTGATTCACTACTTCATAGGAGTTCTGATTGGCTGTAGAACATCTGCTTTGCATGCAGAAGGTCCTAGGATCAATAACTGACATCTCCAGTAAAGGCTGGGAGAAATCCATGTCTTCTTCAATCCTGGAGAGACACTTTCAGTTGTAGACAGTACTGAGCTAAATGGGCCAATTGCCTGATGCCGTTCAGAGCAGCTTCCTATAGTCTTGTGACTAAAACCTTTATTACATCTGTTGTCTTTGTGGCAACGCCAGTGCCAGAGGGCATGAAAGGCATGTTGAATCTGCTACTTGGCCACTTACCTGTGGCAATTGCTCCTTGCTACGGATAGGACGGTTGCAGACTGCATGGCAGGCATATTCATTAGCTTAACAAGACTGTAATTACTTGTTTTGTTGCTGTGCAAAAAGTAACAGACCCGTAGGTGGGCTTCAAAGGATGGGTGAGATATTTTCTTTTTGGTTTCAGAACGGAGCTCCTTAGACTGCACCATTTCCCTCTTTGTCAGCTCTGCCCTTTTGTGGCAATTTAAACCAATAATTAAGACTAGAGGGTTGTCGTCATGAGCTCTGCATGGAGTCGACTAATAGATCTATTTGCCCTTATTAGCTTATTGTGTTAGCTTGTGTGGCTCTGAGGCTTAGCATTAAACACTAGAAGATATAGTTTACCAGGGTTCAAAGAGGGGCTAGACAAATTTGCAACAGAAGAGGAACCCAAATATTTTGCTGTTGTTGTTGAAGCAAACTTGGAAGCTACACAGTTGGTTTTCAAGTCCAATAATCAACCCTTTAAGGCAAGATATAGCAAATATAAACCCTCTCTGGCAATCAACTGATTTGTTATATTTTAAATGAGGGAGCATGTGTATTCAGTGAGGATGAGAAGATTTCCCCCATTTGTTCCCGAAGCACAGGTGTGTATTGCTAGAATACTGTAAAACATATTTTGGGTATTAGGTAAGGGGTGGTTCCTCTGGTGGTGTAGTGGTTAAGAGCAGCAGACTCGTAATCTGGTGAACCAGGTTCGCATCCCCGCTCCTCCACATGCAGCTGCTGGGTGACCTTGGGCTAGTCACACTTCTCTGAAGTCTTTCAGCCTCACTCACCTCACAGAGTGTTTGTTGTGGGGGAGGAAGGGAAAGAAGAAAGTTAGCCGCTTTGAGACTCCTTAGGGTAGTGATAAAGCAGGATATCAAATCCAAACTACTACTACTACTACTCCTACTCCTCCTACTCTTCTTCTTCTTCTTCTCCTCCTCCTCCTTCTGCAGTAATTTGTCTTCCCCATATTTTGAAGAGCAAAAAAGAGGACACATTTGCCGACTTCTACTATGGATCGCTATGACAACTCTCATTTTACATCATCATGAAAAAGAGGACATTTGGCAACCCTACCACTCAACTCTTACCTCCGGCTCCTAGAAGCTGACAGCATGTGACAGTGTCACACCCTGGGCCAGCTAAACTAGGTGAGGGTAGCCGATGGGGGTCAATCCTTCAATGAGTTAGTGGCAGGCACTGGAGGATTGAGTGGACAAGAGCAATAGTGGGCCCAATGGTCAAGTTTCTGCATGTGTCATAGACGGAAATGAGGGGCAGATAGGGCTCATCAATTTGGGAAGGTAGCCCATCTAGGAGAAGGAAAACTCTGATCCTAAATCTCCACTGCCTTGTGGGATATCATCAGCAAACCTTTTATTGGCATCACATACAAACATCCATAGCAAATCAATACAGAATTCCCACCTTCCCAGTGACACAAAACATTTGTCAAATGAAAGAGGCAAAGCAGTCTAACATTACATCTCTAGGTCTCCAGGGAGATCAGACATCTGCAATGTGTTTCGATGACAAAAAAAACAACAACAGATAAAGATATTTAGCCACTAACTTGGTGAGCTCCTGATTATTCCCCAATAATAGAAAATGTATGACCTCTAACTCTGGTTTCCATTTGGGGATGCCAAGTTGATCTAGGAACTGCTGGCGGAAATCAACATATAGTTTACATTTAAGGACCATATGCGTAAGAGTTTCCACCTGATGGTCTTCACATGGGCAAATTCTTTCTCCTTCCACCATTCCTGAGAACCTTCCCCATAGGAAGTTTGAAGAATTTGAATTAAACCTGGCCAGCGAAAATACCCTTCTTTCTTGAGGATTAAGCAAAAATTCAAGATAATTGTGGTTAATTTCATATGCTCAAGTTAAGGGGGAACATGTTTTCTCTGCTGCTTCTGTTAGTTCCTGGCGTTCAATGTCATTGTGGGATATCTTTGGGAGAGGAAAAGGCTAAGGAGTAAACCCTTACACAAATCTGGAGTCCCTAATACAGTCTGATGGTTCCTTGTATACCTCTTTCTGTCAACTCCTGCAGCCAGGCTGGTTTCGTTTGGACCACATCAGTGAGGGCAAAAGGGGTATTGTCATCTGGGCAACCCAGGACCTCCATACACACTGCCCAGGCTTGTGCTCCAGGGAGGTCACTTTGGTGCTGCTGATGCAACGGTTTGACTTTGCCCACAGAGGTGCACTTCATTGTCTCTCAAGACAGAGAAACGCCAACTGTGCAAAACAAAGGAAAAAATGGGTGGCGGGTGGGGGGAGGGGCAGTCTTTAGGAATGACATTGTGCAGAGCACTGCAGTCTGATTACAACTCACATCAACCCCAGCGAGCACAGCCAATGGTCAGGAATGGTGGAAGTTGCATATGTTTCCAACAACGTCCACCATTCCATATGCTGGAAATGTAAAGAAAAAGAAGGGACATTTTATCATATGTGGTGGGAATGTAGAGAAGTTAAAATTTTTTGGAAAATGATATACAATGAATTGAAAAAAATGTTTAAAACGACATTTGTAAAAAAAAACAACCAGAAGCACTTTTGTTAGAGACAAGAAGAACAAGAAGAGGAGTTTGGATTTGATATTCCGCCTTTCACTCCCTTTAAGGAGTCTCAAAGCAGCTAACAATCTCCTTTCCCTTCCTCCCCCACAACAAACACTCTGTGAGGTGAGTGGGGCTGGGAGACTTCAAAGAAGTGTGACTGGCCCAAGGTTACCCAGCAGCTGCATGTGGAGGAGCGGCGAAGCGAACCCGGTTCCCCAGATTATGGGACTACCGCTCTTAACCACTAACCACACTGGCTCTCTAGACCTGCCAAGAAAAACAAAGAATTTATTTATGTATGCTACAACAGCGACAAGAATCTTGATCGCACAAGGATGGAAGAATGAAGAAATCCCAACGAAAGAACAGTGGCAAGAAAAATTGATGAGCTATGCAGAGTTGGCTAAATGGACATATAAACAAGGACAACTGTGACTTTAAGGAAGAATAGGAGCTTTTTACAAATTATCTAAAAAGACAGCAAAATGAACTGGACTCCTTGGCAGATTTTGAATCAACATACACAAGTTTATTGGTTGATAACATGATATAGAGATAAGGCAAGGATACGTATAACTTTATAACATGCAGAGAAGAATATGTGTAGAGAAATCAGAGAGAGGAGCTGAGGGAAGTCCCGGGGGGGGGGGGGGAGGAATGGAAGGGGAAAAGGAATGGTGGAAGTTGCAGTTCAGCAAACTCCAGAGGACCACAGATATGCTTCCCCCCTGCTTTATATGGCTGTGTGTTCAATTGCATTAAGATTCTTAGATACCCCCTTTCAGCTCTCCCTGCACATAGGGAAGGTTGCAGTTAAAATGGGAAGGGCCTGCATTTCATGGGTTTGTGAGTCTGATACTTTTTCATGACGAAGAAACAGGGCTTTGAATGGCTGCTACTTGGGGAATCAGGGACAAATTTTTTTAAGCTAAGCTGCAGTGGCTTTAATAATAATAATAATAATAATAATAATAATAATAATAATAATAATAATTTATTAATAATTTAATACCAAGAAGGCCCTCTGCCTGGTTCCCTGTAACCACACTTCTCGCAGTGAGGGAACTGCCAGAAGGCCCTCAGAGCTGAACGATGGAGATAGGCTCCTTCAGGACATCAGGAAAGACAGTGGTGGCAAGGTGGGTGGGGAACGTGGACATATGTGTTATTTACAACCCTACAACAGTTGTAATAAATATCTCTTTCTGCCTCTGAGAAGAGGAATTTTGGTTCCTTCCCAATTAAACATCCTTGGCAGCACTAAACATATCTGCAGTGGCTTGTAATATTCTTGCAGAATATTGCACTCTTCATGAGAAACTCCTCCAAGCGCCTCTTAATGCTTTAGGGTGAGCAGGTTGGTGGGTATGAGGCAGCCCTGCTTTAAAATAAATGGGTGCCTTGTGAATGGGGGCAAGGAATGGGTCTTGCTGAAGCTAGCATCCTCAGAGATCTTTTTATTATTATTGAACATTGCCTGTGATTCTCAAAGCAGACTGTATAGCCCAAGCTGCTTTACATTCAGAGATTTGCAAAGGAAAGGTACCATGCTGTGCAGGAGGCTAATAAGGGATTATATGTTAATTAAGCAATCGTCTTGCGCTTGGTCCTCGGATGCAGGAAATGAATGGATTTTTCCAGTTGTCCCGAAAATACGAAGCATTGCTTCTTTGGGTTGTGGGAGAAAAATCCTCCTTTAAAATTCCTTGGACCTAAGTTAAGCTCCTTATTGGTGTTTAGGAGTTAAATAAAGTAGATGTGACTGTTAATTGTGTCAATGATTATATATATATATATATATATATATATATATATATTTGCTTTCGTATATATATATATATTTCGTATATATATATATATATAGTGTGTGTGTGTGTATAATTCAAGATCAGGGCTGTGCAATGGGGGAAACGAAATGGGGGCTCTGTCCCAGTCTGAATCAGTCTCTTCCCTACTGCCACAGTGGCTTGCCTTTGCATCCGCGGGGAAGCTTATATTGACAATAATGGTGGCTTCCCTCCCATTATGTCATTAATGGTAATTACATAATGTGGGAGCCACCACAGAAAAGTCCATTTTTACATTTTATACCAGTTGTAATTTCTAACTACTCTTCAAAGGCAGCCACATGTACAACACATGTATTGTAATACAGCTTGGGTGGTTTAATGTGGTCGAATTATCTAAGGTGCCAGCCTGGAAGCTTTTTTTGGTGATATCACCTGCTCTGCATCTTGATTTGTGGAATCAACATGACTACATGACTACAACAACGTCTTTATGCTCGGGTGTTTTTATTCTATTCTTTCTTCTAATTCAGTTTTTCCTACTTTCAAGGGATGGCTATATAAAGAAATCAATGGATGCTATGGATTTGTCTCTGCTAAGTCACTCGATTGTGTCTGCAAGTCACTCCGCGTGATTTCCATCAGTTAAAATAAATATCATTTATAATAATACTTCTAATGATGATACAGCTCCCTCTTTTGTAAGATGCAGCAACTTAGGATTGTCTAAACATAGGACATCTTCTCTGTCATTTTTCTTTAAATGCTGGGAGCACCCCCTCAAGAAACCCTAAATTGAACAGTTTGAATACATAATACGAAGAAGGATATGTATCAAGGTGGCCACAAGAGGTTGGCTAAGCTATTCAGAAGAAAGGAAAGGAGCCTCTTTTTCTTTTTTAGCTTCAAGATCTCAAGAAAATCACTTCACACAGTGATGCCTCTTAAGCAGACACAATAATTTACACATTTTGTTTGACTAAGATGTGTTTTGTCTCATCATTGAATGTGAAGAGACTGGGCCCAGGGAGGAAATCTTTGTTATTGGCTAATCTCTTCAGGGCTTTGTAGGCTGTCACTTTGAAAATGCAACTTAATGGAAATTATTGCACTGTGTTCTCTCAAGCAAAGTGGTTTACATAAACACTGCTGAGTCGCCTCTGGTTGGTCTGGTTTCCAGTGCTGCTGTTTTTTATGACAGGGCAAAAGCTTCATTTGCGGTGCACACGAAGGAGGGCTTGAGTCATTCACTCAAAAATGCCCTGCATATCCTGACCAGCTAATATCAGAATACGTGGGGCAAATAAACTGTAACAAACATAAACATGCTCCATGACGCTGGATGTAACGCTAAGCTGGGGACTGCCTACCTTATTGGACTAATGGGTATATCTGGATTATTTAGGGAGTTCTGTGGGTGCCAGCCCCTCCAGTCACTTATCCCCCCTCCCCAGATCAGTCCCTCCCATAGAGAGACAGAGAAAAGGAGGCATGTGCACACAAAGACTTGGCTTTTTTCACGAGATATGGGTAAATATTGGATCCCAGACAAATAATCTGAGCCTTGAAAAGCACATAGAGCTGTGGGAGAGGGTGTAATTCCTCCATCCTTAGTCTCTATATAGTTTCCAAAGTGCGCACTGATCCCTCTTGCTGTTCTGGCTTCTGGGATAGCTGCGCAGCCTGCATTTGCTCCATAAGACACACACACATTTCCCCTTACTTTTTAGGAGGGGGAAAAGTGCGTCTTATAGAGCAAAAAATATGGTAATCAGCTTCACTGTCTCATGGCCAAGGGGGCAGTGTTTCAGAGGTGCTGAATACTTCCAGGTGGCCACTACACCAAAAAGCACCATGTTGCCAATAGGGTTATGCATACCCACCACATCTGATATGGGACCAGAGCTTGCGGTATGGTTAAGTCCAGTCAAAGGCGACTATGGGGTTGTGGTGCTCATCTCGCTTTCAGGCCGAGGGAGCTGGTGTTTGTCCATAGACAGCTTTTTGGGTCATGTGGCCAGCATGACTAAACTGCTTCTGGTGCAACGAAACACAGTGACAAATGCCAGAATGCATGGAAATGCTGTTTACCTTCCTGCTGCAGCAGTACCTATTTATCTACTTGCACTGGTGTGCTTTTGAACTGCTAGGTTGGCAGAAGCTGAGACAGAGCAAAGGGAGCTCACCACTGTCAAGCAGATTCAAATGGCTGACCTTCCAATTGCAAGTCCAAGAGGCTCTGTGGTTTAGACCACAGCGCCTTCCGTGTCCCATATGGAGGACTAGAAACATGCTGTTAAGGTCTTACGAAACAGAACATAGGGCCACATAATTGTGCATGCTCAGTGGGTATGGTTTTATAGTAACATATGGCTATTTAAGGGACGTGGGTGGCGCTGTCAGTTAAACCACAGAGCCTAGGGTTTGCTGATCAGAAGGTCGGCGGTTCGAATCCCCACAACGGGGTGAGCTCCCGTTGCTCGGTCCCTGTTCCTGCCAACCTAGCAGTTTGAAAGCACGTCAAAGTGCAAGTAGATAAATAGGTACCGCTCCAGTGGGAAGGTAAATGGTGTTTCCGTGCGCTGCTCTGGTTCACCAGAAGCGGCTTAGTCATTCTGGCCACATAACCGGGAAGCTGTACGCCGGCTCCCTCGGCCAATAAAGCGAGATGATCGCCGCAACCCCAGAGTCGGTCATGACTGGACCTAATGGTCAGGGGTCCCTTTACCTTTACCTTTATGGCTATTTAATTTCTACATAATAAGTATGATTATTATCTGTCCTCATTTCTTTACCGTTAACTCCACCAATCCTTTAATCTGTTGGGCATTGCTTGCCCCTATATATATGTACTCTGTAAACCTTAATGGATGTCTGATTCCTCAACTGTTTACTCCTTTCTTCCTAAAAGCTGTTGTATGTTTGTCATGGATTTATTAAATGTCTTGGCTAGATCCATGGGTGAAATATAATCTGATACGATTATGCAGTAAAGTACAACCAGGCATTGTAGGGTAGCGATCAATGATAGTAACTTAACAGTAAGTTGCTGATCTTATCTGTGATAATTTTGGTCACTGTCTGATTCATTTCTCATTCTGTGTTCAATAACAGTTTAGATTTATTTACCTTGCAACATGACTCTCAGTTGGCTTGTTTTAAAATCTCATCATCATCATTATTATTATTGAATATATATACTGCCCTATACCCAGAGGTCTCAGGGCAGTTCACAGAAAAGATCAACATAAAAACCACAATATATATAATAAAAATAAAACAACAACTCAATGACACGCCCCCCCCCCCCCCCCCAGAAAGAGCCACATTTTAAAAGGGCATAGGATGTCAATCAGATCAACCAAAGGCCTGGTTACAAAGGAATGTTTTTGCCTGGTGCCTAAAGGTCTGACATCCGATGATGAACATGCATTTTAGTTTTGCATACTCTTAAATGGACTGACTAAAGAAGAAAGCAGCCATTTTATTCTTTAAGAAATATTTGCTGAGAGAACTGTAAAAGCTCTGATGCTATTGGAGCTTGTTTTTATATGACCAGTCATCCTGAAATGGTAATCCTGTAACAGGCTTCAGATTCTAATTTGATTAAACTCCCATGGTGTTAATCAGAGGCTGGGCTGGGTGCGGGGAGCTGCTAGTTAATTAAATTCACAGGGTCAGTAAAAAGGTATATTTGCTACTACAAAGCAATGCTCCATCAATAGTCCACCATGCAGTACAAAAGCTTTTGAAGCACAAGGAATTCATGCAAAGATTATGTCTAACTCAAAAGCTCGGGCTTTTTGTTATGGGCATTGTTTATTACCAATAAGGGTGGCATTTTAATTGACCCTGTAAATTTTGCTCTAAAATGGTAAAAATAATTCGCCTGATTTAAATTTAACCTTCTTAAGTAGGGCCTTCTCTTTAACCTCAGGATAAATGACCATGTAAGCTCCCACTAGAATCTGCATGGGCAGCAACTGATGCATTTTATCGGACTAAACTGCTTGCTAATCCAGTTAGAGGCTACCATCTTTGCAAACAGCACCATGGCTCAAACAGAGGCACAATGAAGCAAAGGCTTGCAACATTTTGCCTTTTCTTAAAAGGTAAAGGGACCCCTGACCATTAGGTCCAGTAGCGGATGACTCTAGGGTTGCAGTGCTCATCTAAACTTTATTGGCCGAGGGAGCCGGCGTACAGCTTCCGGGTCATGTGGCCAGCATGACTAAGCCGCTTCTGGCGAACCAGAGCAGCACACGGAATCGCTGTTTACCTTCCTGCTGGAGCGGTACCTATTTATCTACTTGCACTTTGACGTGCTTTCAAACTGCTAGGTTGGCAGGAACAGGGACCGAGCAACAGGAGCTCACCCCGTTGCGGGGATTCGAACCACTGATCTTCTGATCAGAAAGTCCTAGGCTCTGTGGTTTAACCCACAGCGCCACCCACGTTCCTCCTGTCTTTTCTTACCTCTTGTGATTCAGTTACATATTCCATACAAAGTTGCCTTACTCCGAATTGGATCATGGCTCCTTCTCATTCTGCGCTGTTTACACTGACTGGCAGAGACTCTCCAAGGTCTTACAGCATAGCCTTAACAGTGACTATTCAGAAGTAAGTCCTATTGAATTCAATGAGGCCTACTTCAAGGTAACTGGGTTAGGATTACAGCCCCAAGCATGTCCCCCCACCCCCCACTACTACCTGAGATCCTTGTAGCTGGTGTTCTTGATGAGGAAACTGGGAGGGAATGGAAACAGAAGGGAATGGAATGGTAGGAATTCTGAGCCCCAGCAAATCACATTGCAATGTTTTGTTGCAGGTCTCACCTGTGCTAATGCCTAATAATAATAATAATAGGTACTTTATAACTTGCTGAGCATGCCTCCTTTGTATGTATTTACGAACACCAGTGTACTTGTGCATTTCATCCAATCTCAGTCATGTGCACAAGCTGGCCTTTTTACATGACCAATGGAAGCGATCACAGATCAGAAGGTGCTCTGACATCTGCTATGGGTCACAGTGTGTTCAAGAGAATACATCCTTTCATTTCCCATGAAGACTTTGCCCATGCTTCTGGCTGTGTAGTGAAATGATTCTGAACAGGTACCATGTCATAGCTGTCAACTTTTCCCTTTTCTTGCGAGGAATCCTATTCAGAATAAGGGAATTTCCCTTAAAAAAAGGGAAACGTTGACAGCTATGCACCATGCATGAATGCGTCATGGGTACCTATAGGCTTAAAGAAAAGAAAACTTGAACTGCTTCCAGTGCTGACGCTGCCAAGGGATTTGTACTTGATATCCTGCCATCATATATCCTGGATCCTGAGATTTGTATGTGTGGCATCCCATAGTCGATCTACAACCGACGCCAATTGCAGCATACGGACTTGTTCTTCAATGCACTGTTTTCTGTGGATTTGTGTTCATGTAGCTGTGACCTGCGGGATCAGAAGGAAAATGCATTTTCCGAAAGAAAGATTCATGCAATTTTGCTTTTAGATCCGAAGAGTAGCTGGATAATTAAGAAATAAACCGAACACCTTACTATCTCATTTACCATGACATCCAGCCACAAACCCGCGCCAGTTCTCTCTGCTAACGTGAAAAGCAAAATCAGCTCACTGCGCAGTTACGTAATGTCTTGAGAAAGCAAGCATCTACATCGAAGTGACAGCAGATTCATCTGACAAGATGCTGAAGCTGGAAATCTCCTGCCAGCTTTTCTTCATTGTATTGCAAATTTCTCAAAGTGCTGAAAGTGTAGGCAATGGAAAAGACAACATCACAGAAGTCCACCTTCCTGATATGCAGGAGATAACCATTCACACCAAAACTACCAATTAAATACCCACCCATCTCTACTCATTAAATGCATTGTGAGGTCCAACCATCCTTTCTGTTATTGCTGGCTAGTGTTTCTATACAGCTGTCCATCTGTCAGTTCAGCTAATGGGGAAACATTGTGGCTAAGATATCTCAGATTAAGCCTATATTTTGATAAACACTTCCAGAACCTTGATTGCACTGGTCTCTGAAACAACACTATTTTTACAGTGGTCTCAAAATTAATAAATATATCAAGAAGGCTTCCCACATTGTGTTCATCACCTACTTTGTGTGCAGTTTGCTTTGAAATTTGATGTTGTGGACCACCCTGAGATCTACAGTAGTATACTACTACTACTACAACTACTACTACTACTACTACTACTAAATGTCTAAGATTGCACTTTTGGCCTTGCAGGCATCAAATATGAGGCATCATATATGAGAATGCATATTTGACTATCATCACAGATACTATGCACCATTGCTTGTCATCTGGGAAATAACAAATACCATTGCATGCCAATGGACCGATACATACAGAAATTATATACCATTCCATGCCAGCTAACCAATACAAATATAAATACTACTGCATGTTGTCTATCAAATTCTGTCAAATAGCAAATACTGAAGTAAAATATCATAAAATGTAAATTATTTGGGAATAATCTGAAAATCTGAATAATATTTTACATCAACATTCACAGAAGAGGATTTTGAGGGTACTTTTGGGGAGCACATTAATTTCACTTCACATGAAGTCTTGAAGAGCAGATTTTTGAATCAATGTTTATACTATATTAAACAGCAGAATGCAAGATGTTGGCTGTGGATCACCAATAGTCAGGGAAGAGAAAATAATTAACATTTTCCAGCCATAACTGCTCTGGGTCTAGATGCACATATATTCTAACTGCATTCAGCTCCCAGATCATGCCTGCTAGACTTTTAAAAATAGCAATGTAATAAAATAAACAGACACTAGCAATTACCCCACTGGTGAGGCAATACTGCCAACAATA
Source organism: Podarcis muralis (assembly GCF_964188315.1). Lineage (NCBI taxonomy): Eukaryota > Metazoa > Chordata > Lepidosauria > Squamata > Lacertidae > Podarcis > Podarcis muralis. Next base: position 75,228,795 of record NC_135662.1, on the reverse strand, counting down.
TAGATAAACATGAATTTAATAAATCCAATGAACAAGGAAAGACAGATAAAAATCAATAGCTAAAGACTGAAATAGGATGGAGGTTTTTCAGGCAGCAAATGGTGAGGGGATAGAAAAGCCTCCATAGGAGAGCTAGAGCTGGCCTCTTTTAAACAAAGAGAGTGGGATTTACATTAATTATTCCCCTTATTCTACTGTTGGGTAAGAAAAAGCCTGCGTTTCCTACCCCCTGAATCAAATGTGCCATATTTGTGTTTTCTTTTACTCAGTGGTGAGTAAAAAGCGGGAGCCAGTGTGGTGTAGTGGTTAAGAGCGATAGACTCGTAATCTGGGGAACCGGGTTCGTGTCTCCGCTCCTCCACATACAGCTGCTGGGTGACCTTGGGCTAGTCACACTTCTCTGAAGTCTCTCAGCCCCACTCACCTCACAGAGTGTTTGCTGTGGGGGAGGAAGGGAAAGGAGAATGTTAGCCGCTTTGAGACTCCCTAGGGCAGTGTTTCCCAACCTTGGGCCTCCAGCTGTTTTTGGACTACAACTCCCATCATCCCTAGCTAGCAAGACCAGTGGTCAGGGATGATGGGAATTGTAGTTCAAAAACAGCTGGAGGCCCAAGGTTGGGAAACACTGCCCTAGGGTAGTGATAAAGCGGGATATCAAATCCAAACTCTTCTTCATGTCTGTGGGTAGTAACTATCACCTTGTTGTTCTAAAATGTGTAGGCAGCTTTTAGGCACTTCAGAAATAAGGGTCAGGATCCAACAAAGAAACAAGCAAGCAAGCAATTGAGACATCCCTAGGAGAAGGAATTCTGGGCCAATTGGGATTCTTCTTCCATGGAAGATCTACACATACACATGCTAGTGCTCACATAGTTTCTTCGAACAAGTAAAAAGAAAAAAGAAAAAAAGGTAAAGGACCCCTGGACGGTTAAGTCCAGTCAAAGGTGACTGTGAGGTTGTGGCACTTATCTCGCTTTCAGGCCAGCTTTCAGGCTGGCGTTTGTCTGCAGACAGCTTTCCGGGTCATGTGGCCAGCAGGACTAAACTGCTTCTGGTGCAACGGAACACTGTGACGGAAACCAGAGTGCATGGAAACTCCATTTACTTTCCGGCCTCAGCGGTACCTATTTCTCTACTTGCTTTTGAACTGCTAGGTTGGCAGGAGTTGGGACAGAGCAACGGGAGATCACCCTGTCGTGGGATTCGAACCCCCGACCTTCTGATCTGCAAGCCCAAGAGGCTCAGTGGTTTAGACCACAGTTCCACCCACATCCATCACCGAATCTTCAAACAAGTGTCCGGTGAATGGCGGCGGCTGCAAGGTGCATCAGTATGGGGGACCAGCCAGCCTGCATGGCCCTGAAACTTTTTCAGCACTAGAGGTTTGTTTGAACCCTATTATTGTGTGAATCTAGTGTGCACCCATTTCTAAAATCTGCTTCCAAGGGCTGGGGGACCATGCGGGAGGTGTTCTGGGTAACTGCAGTGGGGAAGGGGAAATTGCCCCTGATTTTATTGGTGCCTGCTGTGCTGATGAAAGAATCCACTGGATCAAAGACTCTTCCTCCAGGAAACAACAGGCAGAAAGCCCTTCGGTGCTAGTGGAAGCCTTTGCCCTAGCTTCTGCTAGCATGCTGGGTAAGGTTTCTTGAAAACAGCCTGTTCTGTAGGTTCTTTATACAGTGGTACCTTGGGTTAAGAACTTAATTCGTTCTGGAGGTCTGTTCTTAACCTGAAACTGTTCTTAACCTGAAGCACCACTTTAGCTAATAGGGCCTCCTGCTGCTGCCGCACCACTGCTGCGCAATTTCTGTTCTCAACCTGAAGCAAAGTTCTTAACCCGAGGTACTATTTCTGGGTTAGCAGAGTCTGTAACCTGAAGCGTCTATAACCCGAGGTACCACTGTATATAGTTGCCTCTTTCCCTGATAGAAAGCAAGTAGTCATTGAGAAATAGTCTCTGCTAACAGATTAAATTGTTCAATGAACTTGGCCTGAGTGGGTTATACCCGTATAATTACACCAGGGAGCTTAAAGGAAAAGGGAGGTGAAAACCCATTCTAGGATCACTTGTTCTTTAAAATAGCCTTTTTGCTCTTCCTACTATTGTATTAGATTTCCCCTTTTTGCTGGATTTCATTGTTAAATGTCTGTGCGGAGATCATTTCTTGATCTTATTGGCTGGCTCCTTGGAACGGTGGGATAAAGGTATTTTTTAAAAAAAAAACAACAACAATCCACAAACAAACTTCGAAGCTGCACATAACTGTTTCAGGTTTGGATGCTTATTGGGGGAAAAAAATAAAAAATTGATTGGTTACCTGGTATTTCTCAAACCTTTCCATTCTTGTCCCAGGGAAACTTGGGAAGTGTCCACTTTGAATTACAGTTTCGTCTGTCAATAAATGGCTATTACCCTTCAACATTATCTTAAAAAAACAGAAAGTGATTTCTAGGACTCAGAGCCGTGAATGGCAGCCTTAGTATTTTGTAAAATGTGATGCAGATGTTTTCAAGGGGTAAACATTTTTTAGCCTGTAGAAATTCAGGAACATAATCCTTTACAACTACACCTGAAAGTGCAGTTGCTGAGAGGAACTACGCATCCACGTGGCTTTATTTATCCAAAAGGAGAAAGCTAGCTTCGATATTATACAAAATGACAAGCTGCTAGGCTGTGTTACATGGTAGCCGAGTGAGAATGAAAAGGAGGGTGTTTTGTGTCATTTTTTTGGCCCCAGCCTTGCATGCAAGTTGTGGGCTGAAATCCTGAACACAGTTATATTCCTTGAATTCTGTGTGTCCACAATTGTGCAAACGCTATGTGCTGTTCCTCCCTGTTTGTTAAGTGTGTTTATAATGCTACACATTTGTATAATGAGCCATTCTCCCTCCACTATCTTTTGGAGGCAGGATTGATTGGTATCCTTTGGCCTTTTCCAGTTCCCTTTGTTTAGAACCCTTACATTGCTGACTGGCTAATTTGTGTTTATAGCCAGATATGGCGGTTTGTATATGCATTTATGCCGACAAATTATAGACTAGTGCACTGACCAAATGGCCTTCAGCGTGCTGAAGCAAGAGGCAGGGCTCAGACCATTGCTGTCGCCAGAGACTGATACAAATCTTAAAGCTGCTGCTTCAACCAGCTGCTCGCCCAGGGCAGCAGCTGACCAGGCAGGGATGGATAGCTTGTCAGAGCTCAGAGCCTGCACACCTGTGCAGTCAAGGCAGGGCAGCAGTAGACTCAGCATAGACAAGTTTAGAGGCACTAGCCAGAGCTCTGCTCAGCAATGCCACCACCAAAAACTGGGAGGCAGGCAACCTGCCCACCTGCACAGCAAGCAAGGGCACCTCACTCAGGACCGCGAAATATTGGAAGCCAAGCTGCAGGGAGATGCACCAAGCGTTAGTCCAGCTATTATACACTCTAGATTACAGGGGTCAGCAAACTTTTTCAGCAGGGGACCGGTCCACTGTCCCTCAGACCTTGGGGGCAGACAGCGGACTATATTTTGAAAAAATAAAAATGAATGAATTCCTATGCCCCATGAATAACCCAGAGATGCATTTTAAATAAAAGCACACATTCTACTCATGTAAAAACACCAGGCAGGCCCCCAAAATAACCCAGAGATGCATTTTAAATAAAAGGACACATTCTACTCATGTAAAAAGATGCTGATTCCCGGACCTTCCCCGGGCCGGATTTAGAAGGCGATTGGGCTGGATCCGGCCCCCGGGCCTTAGTTTGCTTACCCATGATCTAGAATATGGCTGACTCAGTCAAACAGTGGGGGATGAGTCGCACATAATGCTCAGCCAAATTATTTGTTTTGTTTAATATTAAGGTGAGAAAATCAGGTGGCCTGCCTGGTTCTCCTCATTTTTATCCTCACGGCAACTCTGAGAAGCAAATTAGACTGAGAGACTGTAACCAGCCCAATATCACTCAGTGAGTTTTATGGCTGAGTGGGGATTTGAACCTGGCTCTCCCAAGTCCATGTCTAGCACTACACTACAGTCATTTAGACCCAGGTAGCACGATAGCTAAAAAGCAGAGACATCACCTTGCCAACAAAGGTCTGTATAGTTAAAGCTACGGTTTTCCAGTAGTGATGTATGGAAGTGAGAGTTGGACCATAAAGAAGGCTGATCGCCGAAGAATTGATGCTTTTGAATTATGGTGCTGGAGGAGACTCTTGAGAGGCCCATGGACTACAAGAAGATCAAACCTATCCATTCTGAAGGAAATCAGCCCTGAGGGCTCACTGGAAGGACAGATCCTGAAGCTGAGGCTCCAATACTTTGGCCACCTCATGAGAAGAGACAACTCCCTGGAAAAGACCCTGATGTTGGGAAAGATGGAGGGCACAAGGAGAAGGGGACGACAGAGGACGAGATGGTTGGATAGTGTCCTCGAAGAGCTACCAGCATGAGTTTGGCCAAACTGCGGGAGGCAGTGGAAGACAGGAGTGGCTGGCGTGCTCTGGTCCATGGGGTCACGAAGAGTTGGACACGACTAAACAACTAAACAACAACAACAACGAAGCATGATAGCAGCAGCACTGGAAAAGGAGTGAAGCAGCTGTACTGCACACCCTGTGCCCCAGTTTGGTTGCTCATTCATGCTTAGCCATGGTTTGGCTTAGCATTGTATGTGAATGAGGCCACAAAGAAATTCATGCGTTTTAGGGAACGTAATATTTTACTGGCAAATGCTTCACTTTTTATTTTATTTAGAGGAAACAGCTTGGGAGAATTATATACCTAAACTGTTGATTTCCAAAAGATAAAACTTCCACAACTTCCAGAGTACAGGAGGCTCTAAAATCAGAGCTTTCCAATCTTTTCATGTCGCCGACACACTTTTTAGACATGCATCATTTTGCAACACAGTAATTCAGTTTTTCTAGCAAACCAGAGGTTAAACTAACCCCTTTCCAGCCCTTGGAGGATCATGCGAAGCGTTCACACGACACACCTACACACTGCAGCTGACATGCCAACTTGTCATGACACACAGTTTGGAAAGCTCTGCTCTAAATGTTCTACCGGACTGAATAACTACAATGTGACCACAAAAGAATAAGTGCAAATCGAGTTTAGTTTGATTTTTAAAGTTACTCAAATTTCTAAATTCCCTCTGGAGGGTGATATTGGAGGAGAGTTCATGCCCGTATGGATTGTGAATGCAAATCACTGCTTCTTTGATTGCCAGAATGCTCTGAACAACAAAAGCAGTAAAACCCAAAAGAAATCTAATTTATATGTTTAATGGGCTATGTACAGTGTGAACACTGAAAGGTGTATCTTCTATCCCTCATTTGTTATTGATTCTCCTGAAAGAAATGGTGATAATGGTTTCCTTCACAGCTGCTGAGGTCTGATCACCATGTCAGACAGTAGGCCAGGTAAAGGTGAGGTGAAATATTGTGGAAGTATGATGTGATTCGATCACTGCAGATGGTGACAGCAGCCACAAAATTAAAAGACGCCTGCTTCTTGGGAGAAAAGCAATGACAAACCTAGACAGCATCTTAAAAAGTAGAGACATCACCTTGCCAACAAAGGTCCGTATAGTAAAAGCTATGGTTTTCCCAGTAGTGATGTATGGAAGTGAGAGCTGGACTATAAAGAAGGCTGATCGCCGAAGAATTGATGCTTTTGAATTATGGTGCTGGAGGAGACTCTTGAGAGTCCCATGGACTGCAAGAAGATCAAACCTATCCATTCTGAAGGAAATCAGCCCTGAGTGCTCACTGGAAGGACAGATCGTGAAGCTGAGACTCCAGTACTTTTACCACCTCATGAGAAGAGAAGACTCCCTGGAAAAGACCCTGATGTTGGGAAAGATGGAGGGCACAAGGAGAAGGGGATGACAGAGGATGAGATGGTGGGATGGTGTTCTTGAAGCTACCAGCATGATTTTGACCAAACAGCGGGAGGCAGTGGAGGACAGAAGTGGCTGGCGTGCTCTGGTGCGTGGGGTCACGAAGAGTCGGACACGACTAAACGACTAAACAACAACAACATGATGTGATTCCAGATGTCTGAGTGTCAGTGAAGGTGCTCAGAAACACTTTAGCTGAGGATGAGAATACTTTTAGGCATTCCTTGCTCGAGAAGTAGAAACAGGTACAGTACTTGGCTAGAAGAGTTTAGTTCAGACAGCATCAAATATTTGTTGTGCAATATTCAGAATAAGTATTTGTAGTGTGAAATCCCGTGGAGATGCAAACTGAACTTTGGGAACCGAGCTAAAACATATATTGGATTTGGCATAAAAATGTGGAGATACGAAGCAGGCCTGGGCTAAAGAGCGTGTATATTAGTAATAGATGCTTATGTGGCCAGTTGTTCGTGAAAATGAGACTATTGTTCTACAATCTGAACCCATACTGGTTATAAGAATCCTAGGTAAATACAGTTTTATACAATAGTTCTCAGCATCAGGTACATTGCTCAAGGACTGTTAAAAAGGTGCCATTTTAGCCTGCTTTCTTGGTACTATTTGTTCTGGTTAGCAAATACTAATAGAATATCCGCATGAACACATCGGCCATTTTCTCGACAAAGCAGTAACTACATGATTGGCTGCCAATTAAAGGATCTCAGAGGAATCCATTGAACATGAGATATCAAGTGGATTTCATTCTGACTGTGTGTATTACCCCCGCTGATGTTTTTTGCCTTATGTTCTCTACAACAAAAGGCTTCATTAAAAACATGCACAGATTATACATAGATACGTAAATTGCTTTAGATAATTGAGAGGTGCCCGGTTGCTCTCCTTTCCTTTTGAAGTGTTGTTCATTGACTTTGTTTAAGTTATTTGTTGTGAGAGGCTGCCTATATGCCCCACAGAAATTCTAAATATGCCTTATCAGAAGTGAGACCCACTGGATTTTTTATTTTATTTTGACAAAGTAATAACCATAAATAAATAAGAATAAAAATGTGCGCCCCACCACAAAGACCATTCCATTGTAACTATCCAACCTTCCAGAAGTTCAACACCTCTTGCGATGGTTTGACCCCTTTCTGGAGGCGGTTGGAGGATGGATGGCGGCTAACAGATTGAGGTTGAATCCTGACAAGACAGAAGTACTGTTTTTGGGGGACAGGAGGCGGGCAGGTGTGGAGGATTCCCTGGTCCTGAATGGAGTAACTGTGCCCCTGAAGGACCAGGTGCGCAGCCTGGGAGTCATTTTGGACTCACAGCTGTCCATGGAGGCACAGGTCAAATCCGTGTCCAGGGCAGCTGTTTACCAGCTCCATCTGGTACGTAGGCTGAGACCCTATCTGCCTGCGGACTGTCTCGCCAGAGTGGTACATGCTCTGGTTATCTCCCGCTTGGACTACTGCAATGCACTCTACGTGGGGCTACCTTTGAAGGTGACTCGGAAACTACAACTAATCCAGAATGCGGCAGCTAGACTGGTGACTGGGAGCGGCCGCCGAGACCATATAACACCGGTCTTGAAAGACTTGCATTGGCTCCCAGTATGTTTCCGAGCACAATTCAAAGTGTTGGTGCTGACCTTTAAAGCCCTAAACGGCCTCGGTCCAGTATACCTGAAGGAGCGTCTCCACCCCCATCATTCTGCCCGGACGCTGAGGTCCAGCGCCGAGGGCCTTCTGGCGGTTCCCTCATTGCGAGAAGCAAAGCTACAGGGAACCAGGCAGAGGGCCTTCTCGGTAGTGGCGCCCACCCTGTGGAACGCCCTTCCAGCAGATGTCAAAGTGATAAATAACTACCTGACATTCAAGAGACATCTTAAGGCAGCCCTGTTCAGGGAAGTTTTTAACATGTGATATTTTATTGTATTTTTGGTTTTTATGGAAGCCGCCCAGAGTGGCTGGGGAGGCCCAGCCAGATGGGCGGGGTAGAAATAATAAATTATTATTATTATTATTATTATTATTATTATTATTTCTGTTTTAACAGTACAAATTTTACAATCACCCTCCTCAAAATCATTTCTCCCACATATTCTCCACCTTACCTTAATGGCACATATTCATTTGTCATTAATAGCTGTATCCCACACCTCTTTATAGACCCACTGAATTTAATGGGGCATACCCTCAGGTAAGTGTCGTTAGGATTATAACTATAACAAATACACACACACACACACACACACACACACACACACACACACACACACACTGCTCAATATTGTTCTTTTAACTTGGAAAGAAATTATCTCTTTTGTTACCTATGCACTTTTTTCTGTGCTCCTCAGTTAGTCTGAGGGCAATATTCAATTAAATAATCACATGAGAACTTTCATTGTGAGTTGGGTTTTCCCTCCCTCTCTTCCCCCTATGCACATCCCAAATCTGCTCCAGAGAGTTGAAGGAACCATCACAGCAGATGGGGGGGGGGGGAATGAAAGGGAAGGAGGCGGTGGAAAGTCCCACTGCACAAGTGAAAGTTATTCTGCTCATGCCATTATTTAGTTGAATACCACACTGAGTCTCTTTGCCAAAGTGGAGAGACCATGCACATTTGACTGACCATTTTAACCAACCACCCACCACCTACAGATCTTTGTTCTAAAGGTGTCCATTTCTCGCTGCCACACAAAATGCCAACTGAATTTAAAAATTAATGGCACACATCACTCACTCCTATGTTCCAAAATTGTGCCCTGTGTTTGAAAACATATATAAAAATAAAACCCTGATGAGTGCTGACATGAATAAAGCCTGCATATAGACCAAACAAATGGACACATAATTATTTAATTTGTTTCTCTGGGTGCATCTAACAAGGAACGTTGGGTGTGTATACTCGTGGAAGTCTTGTTGCAACTTCTGTGAGTAAGGTACAGTGGGAATGCGGAAAACCCTACAAAATGATTCTACTCCTTGGGGCTTCTGTGAATAAGCTTATATGATGTTGCACCACTCACACAAATAGCTATTGGTGCAAAGAGGCAATGAGTTTAGCATCCAAACTGGATCTGAAGATGAAGAACCATGGTAGTCCATAATCAGTTGCAAACTGATTTACAGGGCAAATCTCAGAAGGAAGCCCATTTTGGTTGAGTTGGCAGTCGTATTTCACGTGGCATGATTACGAATATTCTACAGATGAAACTGAATATAGAAACAAAATAATCATACTCATATGTCATAACAGCAAGAGGTGGGCCCTATCTACCCCAATAAAAAGAATAATGAGATTTATAAGAAATCAAAATTTCTGCATAATTCAGCTGAAGCAGGGAGAAAAAATGCCATTAAAAATGAATGACTTTAATTAAGACGGCAAATGAGCTTACTTGTTTCGGATATATTTTTAACTTTTAGACATTCATTAGGATGTGATTATTTGTGCTTATGATGGCAACCTGTTTTTTATCACAGGATTTTTGCCGTTGGATTGTGTTTTTTGTCATGTGCTATAGCAACCTGCAGATATGCGTGTGTGCATAAAAATTAAACAGTTCATAAGCTTATCTTGAATGTCTAAACACAGTCCCTGGAAAACAGCATGTATTCCCTGAGTTTGCATTGATATTGATTTTTTTTTTGTTTAATGATTCTGAATACACGTTAAGTGAGCAGCATGCTACGGCATTACTACTTCTCCCAAACCACTTTTTCTGGACCGTTTTATTCCATAGTCCAATAAGCATTTTGCAGCCCATTCTTGGCTGCAATTCACATATTTAATCTGCTCTCTACACATGAGGGAGTCATTATGCATAGAGGGGGACACCATTTGCTCAAAGACAAATCCATGATCTTCAACATTTTACACTGACCCTTGGGAATTATCTATATGTGGGTGAGAGCCCCCCCTTTTGCTTTTTTGCTTTGCCTTATGCAGTTATCGGGACGCGGGTGGCGCTGTGGGTAAAAGCCTCAGTGCCTAGGGCTTGCCGATCGAAAGGTCGGCGGCTCGAATCCCCGCGGCGGGGTGCGCTCCTGTTGTTCGGTCCCAGCGCCTGCCAACCTAGCAGTTCGAAAGCACTCCCAGGTGCAAGTAGATAAATAGGGACCACTTACTAGTGGGAAGGTAAACGGCGTTCCGTGTGCTGCTCTGGCTCGCCAGATGCAGCTTGTCACGCTGGCCACGTGACCCGGAAGTGTCTGCGGACAGCGCTGGCCCCCGGCCTCTTGAGTGAGATGGGCGCACAAGCCTAGAGTCTGTCAAGATTGGCCCGTACGGGCAGGGGTACCTTTACCTTTACCTTTACGCAGTTATCACTGTTGTACTTTGGACTCCTTTAAGCATGAAAACTAACTAAGCACACACACACACACACACACACACACACACACACAAATGATTCTGGGATGGATGGGAAATTATCATTACTTGTCACAGCCCCCAAAGAGGGGCATGGATACCAACAGATGAAAAATGGAGCCCCAATATTACAAGTAAACCAATAACAGTAAAGGTAAAGTTACCCCTAACTGTTAGGTCCAGTCGTGGACAACTCTGGGGTTGCGTGCTCATCTCACTCTATAGGCCGAGGGAGCTGGTGTTTGTCTGCAGACAGCTTCCGGGTCATGTGGCCAGCATAACTAAGCCATTTCTGGTGAACCAGAGCAGCACAAGGAAACACCATTTACCTTCCCATCGCAGCGGTACCTATTTATCTACTTGCACTTTGATGTGCTTTCGAACTGTTAGGTGGGCAGGAGCTGGGACTGAGCAACGGGAGCTCACCCCAATGCAGGGATTCGAACCGCTGACCTTCTGATTGGCATGTCCTAGGCTCTGTGGTTTAGACCACAGCGCCACCCACATCCCCAAGTAAACCTGTGTTGTTGTTTAGTCGTTTAGTCATGTCTGACTCTTTGTGACCCCATGGACCAGAGCACGCCAGGCACTTCTGTCTTCCACTGCCTCCCGCAGTTTGGTCAAACTCATGCTGGTAGCTTCAAGAACACTGTCCAACCATCTCGTCCTCTGTCGTCCCCTTCTCCTTGTAAGTAAAACTATAGGAACTTGTTAATAACCACTGCAAGCTGGAATGGTCCAGGAGACCAATGTAAAAAGTTCTTCAGCAGAATCCTTGATCTGCACCTTGTGTGACATGAATTCTCTTCACCACAAGAATGCACTTCAAAGCATTTACTGCAGAACAGTCTTAAATACTAGCTACGATAAGATAAACATTACAAAATAACAAAGCAAAACGTTTCAAGCAATAGGGATCAGTCCTTTATGCACTTCAGTGGAGCTTCCTTTCTCTGGTCCCGGAGAGAGATTCTAAGCTTGTTCATCATTGCAGAACCATCTCTGCAACCCCTACTGTTGCTGCAACTAGCCATCTCCAAAAAGCCACACAGGCAAACTTCTCAAGTTTCAGCTTCCTGCTGCGAGCGCTCTGCAGCTTGTGTTTGCAGAGATAAGTCATCAGGTAGCACATCTCCCTCTAAAGGGAAAATACCAGGCTTCTCTGACGCTTTTGCCAGAGTGGAACTGTTTTGCCTAATGTAAATTTCCCTTTACAACATTTTAAATACAATGCGTTCAAACATAGTGTTTAACATACAACTTACAACTTGTGATTTCAGACAAATTTCTTGAAGCTGTTGATGCACCCAGAGAAAGAAATAAAATGATTCTAAGTCCACATCATTCTGGTGTGGGGTCTGTAGCCAGGCTTAGTTTGTGCCAGCAGTCACCAAGATTTCACCCTGACATCTGTTTTCAAATGCAGGACACAATTTTGGAAGGTAAAATAGATGACAGTGTTCCTTGTCAGATTTGTTGCCCTAGTGTTGTTGAGAAGGGTTGTGAATATGTTGGGTGTAAAGTTATTTGCAGTATTGGTGCATCTTTTCATTGAGGCCAAAAGCAACAACAAGCCAAATTCTGTTGCCCCAAAAAGCAATGAGACAATGAATTTCAGGGTGATAATTGTCTGGTATTCACTTCGCATTCAATATATAAATAAGTTTTGGTTAATCTGAGTAAATAATGCCATATTATTGTTGAGAGGTAAACATTTTTGCATGGCAAGCAATAAATAAATAAATCGCAGCTCTTCATGCCATTCCACACCTTCAGGCTGAACTTCCCTAACAAATAATAATAATAATAATAAAGGAGAGATGGAGGTGAATGCCAGGAAAATGGTGCCTCCTCTGGATTCAGTTGCTTGAAGCAACAGCTTCATGGTGCTTTATGGCAAGGCCAGCCCTGCTAGCTGCTGTTTTCTGCCTCCGTTTTGCCAGATAGAGTTAGGTAAGCATGTTGCAGCAGCTGTTTTTGGAGTTGCAGACTGATAATTGCGTAGGCAGCTCACTGCAATAGCTCTCAGGTGACGCTGAATTGGAGCTGCTGCCTTGCAGCATAGAAATACCCTTTATGATGCAAAGTGATTGGGGGACAAGCCCCTTCCTCATTCTTTCTCACCCATGAGTAGATTATGAAAGAGGAGGCCAAGGTCACTGTGAGGGGCAACATACACTTGACAATAAATGTACAATTTCCTTATCTTCATAGGTAGATGCCTATTTAAGATGGTCTTTTGATATCGGATGATGTTATCCGCATCTTAAATCTAAGGTGTATAACCAATTTTGTTTCTGTTAGAAGAAATAGAATTTTAGCGATATTATGGCTGCATACTCTGATATGTCATTTATTTGGAACAAATAGAGGGCGATATGCCAGTTGCCATGGCAACAAGTTCCCGCTGGAGTCGCAAAAGAGCTCTCGGCACATTTTGAAATTACTTCCTTCCCATTAATGCCTCAGCAGCAAGAAAGGTGATGCTTGCTGCAATTAAATACAAATGAATATGTTTAATGTTTTTTTAAAAAAATGGGAGTTGCATTTTCTCTCTCTGAGTTGTTTGTGACGTGCGGCAAAAGCAGAACAGGCTGAAGAAACAAAAGACTGAGTTCAGATGTAGCAGCCTGGATCCTTCTAAACGAAGAGAGAGAGTGAGAGAGAGTCAGTCCCATTTTCTCGAGTGCGTACTTAGGCAGGAGGCATAATTTACGAACAATTTATTACAGACAAATTCTGCTTGATCTCAGTGAATAGTACCGAATGAACAGGATTCAGACAAGCATGAGGAAATCAGATGTTTGCTTTGGATGGAGCGAGAAAGATCAGATGGCTAACAGTCAACTAGGCATCGTTAGTTACGCTGAGTCAGATAACCTGATCTAAATATGCATCCTACTTTACTGGAGGCAGGAACTGCAAGGGAGATGGAATGAATGATGGGCAGAATGAGAGGTAGAATGCAATCTGTACTGGATTTCCAAGGTTGTTCCTTTCCTTTACCGTTCCTGTTTCATAACAAGATCCACACATGTACATTAAGCAGCTGAAACATCAATTGATGTAGAAATCAAAGAGAAGGCCTTGCCCGTTCCCTGCCCCCAAGAGCCCCAGACCCTCCAAGTATCCCTAATTTCCAGGGATACCCATGATTTAGAGAAGCCATCCCAGTTTCTGATTTGATCCCGGAATGTCCCACTTTTCCTTAGGATGTCGCCATTTTCATTGGAGAAATGTTGGAGGGTATGGAGTTATCCGACCCCCGAGCCATCTGAAGGCAATCCTGTACAGTGGTACCTTGGGTTACATACACTTCAGGTTACAGACGCTTCAGGTTACAGACTCTGCTAACCCAGAAATAGTAACTCGGGTTAAGAACCTTGCTTCAGCATGAGAACAGAAATCGTGCAGCGGCAGCGCAGCGGCAGTGGGAGGCCCCATTAGCTAAAGTGGTGCTTCAGGTTACAAACAGTTTCAGGTTAAGAACGGACCTCCGGAACGAATTAAGTTCTTAACCCGAGGTACCACTGTATAGGGAAGTTTTTAAAAATGTTTTATTATGTTTTTATATATGTTGGAAGCTGCCCAGAGTGCTGGGGCAATCCAACAAGATGCGTAGGGTATAAATAGTTAAATTATCATTATGGAATGGGACGTCCCTATTTTCATCGAAGAAGTGTTGGAGGGTATGGAGCTCTGTAACTATAGCTTTAACAGAAGCTTGATTGGCTGATATGGTCAGGCAATGATGCTTAGTTCTATGCCATGTAGAAAGCCTCACCCATCTGATTCCTTTAGATAAAGCTGCAGTTTAAAAGCACAGGGGCAGGTCAAGTCACTTGGACCTGACATCCTCTGTGTGATGAGCAGACAAGCTCTGGCTGTTCCAAACTCTGGAGGCTCCCTCCCTGCAGGCAGAGAAGTTTGAAGGGAATTGAAGTGCTCACTGGCACTTAATTGTCCTTGCTTCTGCCCCTTTCAACTGCTAGTGAAGGTTAGTCTCAAAGCAGTGTTGGCTGGTCCCAGTTGGGGCGGGTAGGCCAGGAGGCCAACAGTAAGTTGAACCAGGGCCAATATCAGGAGCAAACTGGCAGTAAACCACACTGCATCTCCACCCCCATCATTCAGCCCAGACACTGATGTCCAGCTCCGAGGGCCTTCTGGTGATTCCCTCACTGTGATAAGTGAGGCTACAGGGAACAGCAGAGGGCTTTCTCGGTAGTGGCGCCCGCCCTGTGGAACGCCCTCCCATCAGATGTCAAGGAAATAAACAACTATCTGACTTTTGGTAGACATCTGAAGGCAACCCTGTTTAGGGAAGTTTTTAATGTTTGATGTTTTATTGTGTTTTTAATATTCTGTTGGGAGCTGCCCCAAGTGGCTGGGGAAACCTAGCCAGATGGGCGGGGAATATATATAAAAATATTATTATTATTATTATTATTATTATTATTATTATTATTATTATTATTACTGTGCAAGTTGGGGTTAATTCTTTATTGGAAGGAACATGATCTGCACTGAGAATCCCAAGAACTGTGTGTGCTGAATTTCTGCTTCAAAGTCCCTCATTAAAGCCAAAAGTCGCAGAAAAAAGGTCGCAACACTACTAGATTGCCAGGACAGGATTTCTTGAGAAATATTTCTTCATTGGATTTCTGTTTCAATTCAGTTAAGTATTTTAAAGAAAGACCAATCAATTTCTTAAAATATCCCTGAATGGATAATTTGCACACCCGCTGGTAAGGATGTAATTTGGGGAATGGCCCAATGAAATGCTATTGGAGAGTGATGCTGATAGCTCTGAATGAAAACTTACAAGCTAAAGCAGCAAGGGGTTGCTTATGCAATTAGGGATGTTCACTGGGGTTTTGCTCCTATCCCACCAATAGCCAAGCGGCAAGCAGAACAACAGACTTCTAATTGATCCCCTTTTCCTTATTCTGCTGGTTTATGTAGTCATACATTCTAGCTGCATTATCACTATGCTCTGGTCAACAAATGTACATGAAATCTTGCAAATGAGAGTATGGAGATTTGCATAACTCTACGAGTATATGAAGCCCTCTCTCCTCTGTGTCTTATAATTATTCTGTTCTAATTAGTCATCTTTATTTTAGAATGCAAGTTTGTTTGCAACTCGGGTTGCTTCCAAAATCTGGATTTAACCGGATTTTTATGCTGGAGGGTTCTGGGGTTTAAAGGCTTCTTTTAGACATCTGGTTGAAATCACCGGACGTACAGATTGTAGCTGAAAATGTTCAAAATGGGCATCCACAATGTCTCTAGGATTCAGCATGTGCCACCATGAGAGTTTGATCCATTATACTGGAAGAGTCATTTGTGAAGTCTGCAGAGTCCAGGGAGCTGATGCACCAAACTGGTCACACATTCCAGATCCAGACTCTCCACAAGAGGGGTGGAGAGGGTCACATGCAAGAGTGATTTGGGGAAGACATTTTGAATCAGTCCTGTTCAGGGCTATCTCCAAAACTGCTCAGTCGCTGCTTTGCTCTTGCTGGTGCAACATCTATCTGGACCTGTTCAGTTGCTGAAGACTCATGGAGAGCTCTTCTGGTGGCTTAACAACCTAACCCTCCTGGATATTATCTTTCCTCACTGATAGACAGGGAGTTTGAGCTTCCTGTCTCTTGCCTTGGAAGGAGCAGCACTGGCTGCCAACTGTGGAAATGATGTCCACCAGATTGGAACTGTTGCTTCAGCAACAGGAGTTGAAGGCCCCACTTTTCTTGATACAGTGGTGCCTCGCAAGACGAAATTAATTCGTTCCGCAAGTTTTTTCTTCTTGCGAGTTTTTCATCTTGCGAAGCACGGTTTCCCATAGGAATGCATTGAAAATCAATCAATGCGTTCCTATGGAAACCGCCTTCAGACCAGGTCCGGGGACAGTCTGTCCCCCGACCTCTTCTGAAGGCTGGGGGGGGGGGGGGGACAAGGGCTTTTCTTCCCACCACCAGCCTTCAGAAGGCTGTTCTGAAGGCTGGCAGTGGGAAGAAAAGCCCTTCTCCCCACCTCCCGCCCCGCAAGCTCCGGGGACAGGAGGGCTTTGCTGCCGACCGCCAGCATTTTAAAAGCCCCCGGGACAGCGGAGACTTCTCCGCTGTCCCGGGGCGATTTTAAAATGCTGGCGGGTGGCAGCGAAGCCTTCGCTGCCGCCCGCCAGCATTTTAAGATCGCCCGGGACAGCGGAGAAGTCTCCGCTGTCCCGGGAAGGCAGGCGGGGGGGAGCAAAGACTTTTGCCCCCCGCCGGCCTTCAGAAGAGGTCCAGGACCTCTTCTGAAGGCCAGCGGTGGGCGAAAGTCTTTGCTCCCGACGGCCAGCATTTTAAAAGCGGTCCGGGATAGCGGGAAAGTGCAGCGCAATTCCCTGCTATCCCGGACCGCTTTTAAAATGCTGGCGGTGGGGAGCAAAGCCTTTCGGCCCCCGCCGGCCTTCCTGGACCTCTTCTGAAGGCCAGAGGGGGGGCGAAAGGCTTTGCTCCCCACCGCCAGCATTTAAAAGAGGTCCCCGGAGATTTCCCTATGGGCTTTCTTCTTGTGAAGCAAGCCCATAGGGAAATTCGTCTTGCAGAACGACTCAAAAACGGAAAACTCTTTCGTCTTGCGAGTTTTTCGTTTTGCGAGGCGTTCGTCTTGCGAGGCACCACTGTAATTAGTTCTGTAATTGAGTAGGTGCTTTTCATGTGTCTCTAACCAGGCACTTAAGCTGCACCTCTGAAACTCCTGTCTGGCTTGCTGTGTCTTCTCCTTATGTAGCCCTGGGGGATATGAGCATCACCCAGGCCCCCAGGCAGCTGGCTTGGGAGCCTCCAGCCATGGGGCAGGAATATCTGGATTCATTGGCTCTTGGGCGTCATTGGCAAACTGGAAGGTCCTGTTTTCCTTGCTGCTCCTCTGAGGAGGTCTGAGCAAGGCTCCACCCTCACAGATGGAAGAGTAATCAGTATTTTTGATACAAGGAGATGAGAGGGAATGTGGGTTCTGTAATGGTGCAGAACCCTTAAGGTTTGGGTTAATGACATGGCTGGAATTAATGACATTTTGGTGGTGGCCTATTCTGGGG
Source organism: Podarcis muralis (assembly GCF_964188315.1). Taxonomy (NCBI): domain Eukaryota; kingdom Metazoa; phylum Chordata; class Lepidosauria; order Squamata; family Lacertidae; genus Podarcis; species Podarcis muralis. Next base: position 75,211,438 of record NC_135662.1, on the reverse strand, counting down.
ATGTCTTCTCAAGTGTCAAAATGAGAACGTAAGAAGAGACTGCTGGATCAAACCAGAGGCTCATTGTGTTCCAGAAGCCTATGGATAACATAAGCAGGGCCTGAGCACAACACCAATCTCCCCTTCTGTGGTATTCAGAAGCAAACGAAAGATGTTACCGATATATTCTACGAATAAAGTGCTGCTCTCTAGTTTAACACCCAGAGCACTGAATTCATTATCTGCTGTCCAAGACTTACAGGATAATACATTTGTTTCAACCCCTCAGAAAGCAACACACCCTCAGGAAGTGACATTATTCGAACTTGCAATATCCACCCAGGGTGGTGAAAACACAGATTGTCAAGGCCATTAGAGGAGCCAGCAGTTGGCTGTTGCCCCCCTCGGTGTGTTAACATCATAAGGCCACCATGGGTGTGACACAGTTTGAACGCAGAGCCTGTGTTCCTCTATTTGGATGCTCTTCTCCTCAGTCTGAGAAGAAAAAACCCACAGATATAGTAAAGAATTTTAAGCAGGTCATGAAAATGTTTCTGTGCAGTGAATATGTATTGCGTCTTGCCAATAGTAGAGCAGTCTATCTCAGCTGGGAGGCAGGAGTTACATACTATATCAGATTGGACCGATAAGGAAGGCTGGATAAGAAGCCAAACATATGATCAGCAGTACCAGCAGATTTTCCCTCCTACTAACTGGAACCAAAGGAAGGACAGTTGAGCTCAGGAGCAGAGTCGAGATCTGTAGATCAATTCAACTCTGGCCTATCTACCTGGTTCACAGCCAAGCCAGGAAATGGATATGAGGTTTCAAGAAGAAATATTAATTGGAATCATGCACCGTTCTTCTTTCACATCCTCTTGTGCAACAGATTTGAAAGGCTGTTTGGCATTTATACAAGCTCCTGCTTCTCATTTTACCTCAAATTGAACAGCATGACATAAGGTTTTATTTTTGGCCAGCTAACTGCACATTTTCTAAAGCTTGAGATTTATTTTCAGCGTTATGGATGCTTTTCTGTAATAGGCTAGAGTAACTGAATATGGACCCTCTCTTTTTGGTGCAGGGAGGGGAGAATATAAGTAGATACAAAGGAGGACAAGAAGTGGAATCCTGCACTTGCAGAGTTGGAAGGGATACAGGAATATGCAGCTGTACCATACAGGGATCAAACCTGCAACCCTGGCATTATCAGCGCCATGCTCTAACCAACTGGGTTGTCTGGACTTCATGACTTTTAGACTGTGAGGAAAAGAGGGCTTTGGCAAGCACAATTTAGAGGAGAAAGAAAAAGTGATGAAAAATCCTGATTTTACATCCTTGGTAAAGTTAAAGGTGTTGTCCCCTTCTCTGAATCTATTTTTAAAAGCCTGACCTGGCCTTGTTGTTGTTGTCTAGTCGTTTAGTCGTGTCTGACTCTTCGTGACCCCATAGACCAGAGCACGCCAGGCACTTCTGTCTTCCACTGCCTCCCGCAGTTTGGTCAAACTCATGCTGGTAGCTTCAAGAACACTATCCAACCATCTCGTCCTCTGTTGTCCCCTTCTCCTTGTGCCCTCCATCTTTCCCAACATCAGGGTCTTTTCCAGGGAGTCTTCTTTTCTCATGAGTGGCCAAAGTATTCCTGGAGGAGGAACCGGCAAGCCACTCCAGTATCCCTGCCAAGAAAACTCCATGGACAAAGACAACTGACCTGGCCTAGGACCTGGTATCTTCCTCAGAAACCTGCCTAACCACTGGTTGTGTCTCTAGAACAGAGGATCGCAACCTTATCCAAGGATGGGCCGGTCGACGCTCCGTCCATAGGAGGATGGGCCAGATCATGAGCACACGCGTGCTCTTCCATGTCGGAGGAGCGCCCGTGCACAGGCACACATGCTATTTCCAGCAGTCCTCCAACCCGGAAGTGCACCGGAAATAGTGTGCGCACATGCACACAGGCGCTTCTCTGTCCCGTACGCATCTGCACACACTATTTCTGGCACACATCCAGGTCAGAGGAGCACCCGCGCACATGCGCACAGGTGCCATCAACCCGGAAGTCGGTCCCTGCTCCGCCCCGGTAAGAGTGGGGGGTGGGGGGTGGGACAGGGGTTGCCATGGACCATAGGTTGCCCTTCTCCAGGAGCCTCTGACTTGTGAGGCGAGATGGGTGACAACTGGACTAAGGTCCCACCTGCGCTATATTTAAAGCAGTGTCATGCCATATTAAATGGTCACGGCTTCCCTCAAAGAATTCTGGGAACTGTAGTTTTTAAGGATGCTAAGAGTTGTTAGAAGGGCACCATTAATCTCGCAGACCTACAATTTCCAGAGTTTCCGGGGAAGAGGGATTGGTTGTTAAACCACTCAGAGATATTAATAATAATTTAAAATGGAATCGTTCAGTAATATTTAAAACAAAGCATACATCCTGCACTGTGTTTTTACTTCTCATTATTTGGAGTTCTCCATATCAATGTTTTGTAAAGGCTACCAAACTTTTTGCATTCTGAAAAGATGGGCTGGATTATACAGGCTGAAAAAAAATGTAAACTATGGGTGGAGCAGGGGAAAGAGAATGGGCTGAAATCATCATCATCATCATCATCATCATCATCATCATCATCTATTATTTATACCCCACCCATCTGGCTGGGTTTCTCCAGCCACTCTGGGCAGCTCCCCAAAAAATATTAAAAACATGATAAAACATCAAACATTAAAAATTTCCCTAAACAGGGCTGCCTTCAGATGTCTTCTAAATGTCAAGTAGTTTATTTCTTTGACATCTGATGGGAGGGTGTTCCATAGGGCGGGTGCCACTACCGAGAAGGCCCTCTGCCTGAAATGTACATTCTCACAATACAAAGGATGTGATATGTGGCTTAAGTATATTTTCATACTCCAAAATCTTGCAATCTTTAAATCTCAGAAACTGGGTGTATGAAGGGAGCGGAGAGAGTTTGCAAAAATGGAAAAATGCCTGTATAACATGTTTTACTGGTGATTAATGGCAGAATTTCCCTCAGCTTGTTTTGGAGTCAGCCTGGTAACTAAGAGCTATTTTTCATGGATGTTTAGGGGAAATAACTTCACCTTTCTTATTCTTGTTCTCCCATAGCCTGTAATGTTTTCACACACACACTGATGAGGCACTGTGCATACATCTTGTGATACTGACTCCTGATAATTGTCGTTCCTAGCCCTGGCAGGGTTGGCAAAGTTGTCCAGCTTTTCTGGGGAACATCTCCCTCCCAAAATTAGGATTTTAAAAGCATTTTTCTTTTTTTAAAAAATCACCATAGTTGCCATATGTCCAGGTTTGCTGATTCAGCGAAAATCCACCCAGACACCATTTTGACAGCCCGATTCCTGGGTAAATCTGGACATATGGCAGCCTTGGAAACAGAGAGAGCTTGTTCCAATATATAAAGGCTCAGTCCAGCTCTGGCATGTATTGGAGCAAGCTGTCAATCAGAGAGCTATCCATGGTCCTGTATATGACATACAGCAAATTATTTTGTCTTGCAGGTTATATTCATGCTGCTTGCCCTTTCTAACTGCCTTACCATTAACCAGCTATTGACTTCCACTATTTATTGCTTTTTGTCTCTGCAGCTGTAGACTATTCCTACCAGATTTTGTGCCAGACAAGTGTCCCTCAAGCAGCCAAGACAGGACATTGCAGAAGAGCCATTCTTCCTGGGGACCCCAAATTAGAGTTACTAAGTAAAGACCCTGATGTTGGGAAAGATTGAGGGCACAAGGAGAAGGGGACGACAGAGGACGAGATGGTTGGGCTGTGTTCTCAAAGCTACCAACATGTGTTTGACCAAACTGCGGGAGGCAGTGGAAGACAGGAGTGCCTGGCGTGCTCTGGTCCATGGGGTCACGAAGAGTCAGACACGACTAAATGACTAAACAACAACAAAGTATAAAAGGAAGATAGGATTGCTGTAGCTTTCATTTGGTATACAGAAGAGGAAATGTTTACAAGTGTGGCTTCTCATGTAAGAAAATACAACCATGCACACAAAAGAAACAAATGCTAAGAAGGATGTTCCCAACACAATTTGATGATATGCTTATCATGGGGCATTGTACAGATAACTATTTCATGAATCTGCTCAAGAAAGCTGCATCCTTCAGGAACCTCCAGCAAAAATTCAGAAATAACTTCACCTGCTAAAGACTCAGGAACTCTCTGTACCAGTTCACCTTTGTTCCTCAAATCGAATCTGTTGACCACCCTCGCATTAGATTAATCAGGAAGCACTGGAAATGCTTTCAGAAATTCTATCCAGTGAAATGACTCCGTATGCGAACAATCAGTTTGAGGTCTTCACTGAGTCGAAAGCAACAAATGATCATTTGTGTCAGTGACGGATATGGTGAAGCCACCATCTTATAATTTGCTTTTTCCTTTTCTTTTTATTTCTGCCTGCTGCCCATAATGCTCAGGGCTATCATGAGATAATAGGGACGCGGGTGGTGCTGTGGGTTAAACCACAGAGCCTAGGACTTGCTGATCAGAAGGTTGGCGGTTCAAATCCCCGCGACGGGGTGAGCTCCCATTGCTCGGTCCCTGCTCCTGCCAAACTAGCAGTTTGAAAGCACCTCCAAGTGCAAGTAAATAGGTACCGCTCCGGCAGGAAGGTAAAAGGCATTTCAGTGCGCTGCTCTGGTTCACCAGAAGTGGCTTAGTCATGCTGGCCACGTGACCCGGAAGCTGTACGCTGGCTCCCTCGGCCAATAAAGCGAGATGAGTGCCGCAATCCGTGACTGGACCTAATGGTCAGGGGTCCCCTTTACCCTTTATAATGAGATAATAGTTTAGTTAACACCTATGGCCACAAACCATGTTTCATCTTTTTCCCAAGAGGTGGTGAGTTTCTGTCTGGCCATGTAATATGGTGAACCTCAATGGTGGCTTTATGGTGTTAGTCACTACCACAAATGGCTTTGCAACCCCCCTTTAGAATTACATTAGGAAATGCTCCTGGCATCATTTGGTCTGTTCCATGGATGTGTAAACAAGAGAGAGATTTTAGCATGGCTGAATGGGCTGCGTTTGCTTGTTGTATTCTTTATAAACCAGATTCTCAATCAGAAGAACTCAATTAGGGCAGCTTTTTAAATAAAAAAAGTCAATTTCAGCTTCTGCGATGCTCATGGCAGTCACTTGATTTAATTGTTCTAAACTGCCAAACAAAAAATGAGCATCGTATTGTTGGGTGTATCCTGGTTTTTCATACATTGCACAGAAATAACTAAGCATTCAGAGCGGAGCACAAAGGAAAGGTCACTAGGTTTTGCATCTGCGCTTCTATATTTGCACATGTTGCTAAGCAATGCACGGAAATCATAGCCCTTAGCTCCAAGATTGCCTTTTCAGACATCCATTATTAAAAGGAAATAAGCAACTGTACTTAGTAATATAATTTTACACAATTACTTGTCTGTCACTTTTGCTGACCCCTGGTGCTTAAAAGCTAAGGAGGGTAAATGGGTTTACACTTGCTTACAAACATGCTTTGTTCGAGTAAAGAGTGTATTGTATTGCTCAAAAATAAAATAAAATTACTGTAAGCTATCATCATGTGTTTAATGAGAAATGGTCTTTTAGCCATGTATTTTTAATGTGCTTGTGTGCCAGCTGATGTTCTCAAAGATGGAGAAATTCCTCAGCATTTTGCTTTCTCATATCGCTAGTGATTCATCGGAACCCGGAGAATGCTGTTAAAATGACAAAGAGAACAGACAGAGGCACCTTCAGCTGTTCTTTTTGTTCCCCTCATGAATTAAGAAAGGCCTTTTTTGCTGTGATGGGTGAAGAAGGTAAGTTTACAGACACATAGGAACTCTGAAGAGAACTGAAGGTGGTATGAGGTTGCCATTACTTTACACACATCTTCTTTTTGTCCAACCATCATCTTTGGTCAACTTCATAAAAACACGGGCAGAAGGAATTCCTGGGTGTTGCTTCAACCTCTCTTCACTCTCTTATATCATAACCATAATACAATAATTTCTAATTATTTATTTTGCTCATAGTTTAAATCCTGCTCACAAGTTCATCATATAATTTCTTTAAATAGTCTGAAAACGGTTTGCATTCTTCCATATAACAGTCGTCATTAAGTTCTTTTATTTTAGCTGTTAGCTTTGCAGATTCAACACATTCCATCACTTTGCTTTTCCATTCATCTTTGGTGGGAACTTCATCTTTCCATTTCTGTGCATAAAGAATCCTAGCTGTTGTAGTTACGTACATAAACAACTTAATCATCTTTTTTGGAACTACTGTCCCTTTAATCCCCAAAAGAAAAGCTTAAGGTTTTGTTGTTGTTGTTTTGCACAATCACTTTAAACATATTTAAAATCTCCTAATATATCATTTACTTTCTTACAGGTCCACCACATATGAAGAAAAGAACCATCCGTTTGTTTGCACTTCCAGCAGTTATTAGGAATTTATCTTTAAAATGTTAAATAACCATTGGAAGTGGACAATGACAGATATTTCTGAGACTACTCCCCAATGATCTGTGTCAAATAAATTATTTCCATCACTGAAGGGATCACTTATGAGATAGTGACTGCTGGATAGAAAACTTTTGAAATATTAAAGGAACACTGAATCAGCAGGGTCAGCTCTCTCTGCTGTCACCTAGTAAGCTTCTGGTTATTGAAGCTTAAGGCAGTTCTAGAGATGCTGTCCAACTAAATTTCAGGAGACATAGCTCAGCAGGTACATCCAGGACTTTAAGGTGAGGTGTAAGCAGTTTCCTTCCTGTCTGACAGAATGTCAGCTCACATTACTTCGAAATGTTTGAGCACAGTGAAAAATCACAGATCCACTTTTCAACATCCTCATGCTGAGGTACAAAAATCTTGCCTCTGATCTGCCTGCAGCATAATGGGGGGGGGGGGGGGCTTTTCCGTAATAAATTTTTATTAGTTTTTTTGTAATGCATTTTTATTAGCTTTCAATTACAGTCAAAAAACAGCCTCATTATAACAATACCAATTTATACAATTATTCCAATTATACCTATCACTCAAATTCTGAATTATATAATTTAGTTAAAGTAGCCCCCAGTGTGCTATATTTGATGGTTTGATGATTTTCTTTATTCCTGAATTCTAAAATCTTATTAGTTTCTATTGCATTCTGGTCATAATAATCCCTTATACAACAAATGCAATATTAATAACTTCTATTTGTGTTGACACATTATTAAATGATTTATAAAACTGCAATTGAGGAATTGAAACTATATCCTTGTTCTTCCTGTGCGTGGCAATTATTTTGTCCATGGTGTTTCTTCCTGTCCTTGTAAGATGCTATGTTTTTCTTTCCCTGGTTGTTGCTGTTATCCATCGTGCCTTGGGCGGAGCTAATATCCCATTGTTATTCCAGAAATTTCTCCATTGCTCTGCCCTGTGTTTTGTTGTTTTGCACTGAGAACTTTAACAACAGCTGCCAAAGTCACTATGTCCCAGTAAATAAACTTTTGTCTCCATTTTTCCTCTTAGCCTGGGAAAAGCAGATTGTCAAACTGCAGGTGACTCAATAAAGAACCTTATCAGTTCCTTGGCAGCTCACAGACTCTTCATCCTTCCTTCCAGCTGAAGATAGATGAGCAATTATGCAATTATGCTTCCAATTAAATTGATTCCAAGTCCTCTTAGTGTTACTCAGTTCACTTTGTAAATGTCCTGTTGCACCAGAAGCGGTTTTGTCATGCTGGCCACATGACATGGAAAGCTGTCTGTGGACAAATGGCGGCTCCCTTGGCCTGAAAGCGAGATGAGTGCCACACCCCATTGTAGCCTTTGACTGGACTTAACCATCCAGGGGTCCTTTACCTTTACCTGTAATGCAGATGACTTTCTGTGGATCAGCATTTCATGTATTCAGTATTACATTTTTATCCCACTTTTTCTTCAAGTAGCTCAAGGGGTGTGCACACTTTGCCCCCTCTCCTTTTTATTTTCAAAACGACCCAGTGATAGGGTGAGGGACAATGACTGGCCCAAGGTCACCCAGGGAGCTTTGAGGCTGAGTGGGGATTTGAACCCTGGTCTCTAAAGCCCTAGTCCAGCACTTTAACCTCTACACCACACTGACTCTTGCAGAGGATTCCTGTGCATGCAAGCTCAGATGCTCTGCTGATTTCACTGGCAGGTACTGTCTAATAAGCATGAATTGGAAAATCCAAGTTTACTGCATTATATTCTCACCTCTGGGCTGGCAAGTTATAAAACACTGCCACTCTCTGCAAAGTCTTTATTACACCCGCCTTTGCAAGAGGTGGATTTGTAGTAAATTTAAGACATCGCCTCCAGGCGAAGACGACAACACCTCATTACTGAGTGACATCTTTACTGAAGAATGAACGTAACAAGTTTTTTTTATATAGAAACAGTAAAGAAGTTTAGATAGCAGTGAGTCTGAAGGGGATAATACTAGATGGTTGAAGAACAGTGTGCTAAGATTTGTAAAGGAGTTGGGTGGGTCTTTCCAAAAAAACCAGAGTCCTTTTTGTTGGGGATAATTCAGATGGAAATTCCCAGGTATGCTACTACTGGGGCCCCTGTTTTGTTAGCCCAAAAATGGAAAACAAGAAAGGTCACAACCAAAGAAGAATGGCAACTTAAACAGATGGGATATGTGCAGCTTGCAGATTTAACATATAGAATAAGAGAACAAGTAGAATGTACGTTTAAAGAAGTCTGGAAAATGTTTACTGACTATATTGGTGAAAATTATGTTCATTTAAAAACGCATTAAGATAAATTCAAAAGTGTAAATAAGATTTGATGGATGTAACAATGGATTACTGAATGGTTTAGTTTATGTAAAATATGCAGGGATGTGTGGTATGCAAAATGAGCCACGGAAAGAGAAGAAGGGAAGTCACTGATTTAAGGTTGTTTAAATGAATGGGACGCGGGTGGCACTGTGGGTAAAACCACAGAGCCTAGGACTTGCCGATCAGAAGGTTGGCGGTTTGAATCCCCGTGATGGGGTGAGCTCCCGTTGCTCGGTCCCTGCTCCTGCCAACCTAGCAGTTTGAAAGCATGTCAAAGTGCAAGTAGATAAATAGGTACTGCTCTGGCGGGAAGGTAAACGGTGTTTCCGTGTGCTGCTCTGGTTCGCCAGAAAGCGGCTTAGTCATGCTGGCCACATGACCCGGAAGCTGTACGCCGGCTCCCTCGGCCAATAAAGCGAGATGAGCGCCACAAGCCCAGGGTCGGTCGCAAATGGACCTAATGGTCAGGGGTCCCTTTATCTTTACCTTTAAATGAATATTTTGAAATATAATATAGAAAATTATAGATAGAGATAGATAGATAGATAGATAGATGATAGATAGATGATAGATAGATAGATAGATAGATAGATAGATAGATAGATAGATGATAGATAGATGATGATAGATGATAGATAGATAGATAGATAGATGATAGATAGATAGATGATAGATAGATAGATAGATGATAGATAGATAGATGATAGATAGATAGATAGATAGATAGATAGATAGATAGATAGATGATAGATAGATAGATGGTGGAGTTGGGTGGTAGTTCTTCTTTTAACCTTCCTATGGAGTATTCAACTGTTTCGTTTCCCTCACAGTGCCTCAGATGGTTTATCAGTTTGGGGTACTGTGGAGAAAAAATGGTGGACACCACAAAACATGATGATCCTCACCATTTTTCCCATCTCAGTGCCCCAGACTAATGCAAGGCATGAGTGAAAAGAAAACGGTTGCTGCTGGCTGAATTCTGGCTGCCTGAACCAATTTCTTCATGAGGGGAGCAAAACCCAACAAGGATGCCACACTCAGATAACAACCCTGTTTGGAATGACCATTGCAAGCTGACTGTTTCCCAAAAACTTCTATTTTTGAGTTGCTCTGAAATCCAATGATGTATATTTTCTTTTTTGTGGCTATCATGATATTTACTGGTATTCTAGTGAATTATAGTTAATAAAATGTTATGGACAGAGGTGAAGATCCAACCATGCAATTGTAAGCCATAGCTTTCCTTGCAATATGTGTTAAACAAACCATAATTAAAAGTCGGAAAGGTGTTTTTGATTGCAGGGTGCGTGTGGAGAAATCCCATGGGAACAAAGCGATTTAAAGATCTCTTAGCTGGAACTTTTTAATCAGTCTGAAGTTAAGACTGAGGAAAATAATTATTTTGTCTTAAATCATCAATCTGCTTGTTTCAGTAGTGGCATATCTTCACTCTGGTTCTGATATATTGCATTGATCACACTGTCAATAAGGTCTAGAAGCAGGGAAAATGTGTTGTGAAATAAACTTCAGTATTGATGGATCTTGCATTTAAAGTTAATTAAAGTGGAAAATGCGTGATTGGGTGAAATTGCACTACCAATCGCTATGTTAACTAGGGAATAATGTTCAGTTCACATTGATTCCAGCATGGATAGATTTATTTTTCCCTCTGACACAGAATGATCATATTTATACATGGATTTTGGGGGGTCAAAATTCCAATCTTTGAGCAAGCTAATAATTGAAACAAGGTTTCCTCCACATCATAGAATGGATACGCATCCTTAGGTTCCTTCACTTCGAGAAGTGAGGTTACAGGGAACCAGGCAGAGGGCCTTCTCCGTAGTGGCGTTTGCCCTGTGGAACGCCCTCCCATCAGATGTCAAAGAAATAAACAACTACCTGACTTTTACAAGACATCTGAAGGCACCCCTGTTTAGGGAAGTTTTTAATGTTTGATGTTTTATCGTTTTTTTAATATTCTGTTGGGAGCCACCCCGAGTGGCTGGGGAAACCAAAGCCAGATGGGCGAGGTATAAATATTATTATTATTATTATTATTATTATTATTATTATTATTCTGAAATCCTGGGAGGATCTAAATCTTCCTTGGTTGGGCTGCATTGCAGCTGTAAAGACATCAATCCTCCTGACGTTTCTCTATTTCCAGTACTCCTGATAACTTCAATCGGCACCCAGAAAGCTAGCCTCTCAAGAATAACAACTGTAGCCTAATTCCTCTCTCCCCTGATGTGGTGGCTTTTTGTACAGAAGTAAAAGATCCATCTATACAATCTCCCACTCTTCTTCTTGATGACGGTGCCGTATGTGTTTCTGAAAATCTAGTCTGTTCTTGGTACAATCATAATTCTGAAGTGACATATTCAAGGTTAAAAAAAGGTAAAGGACCCCGGACAGTTAAGTCTAGTCATGAATGACTCTGGGGTTGCGGCGCTCATCTCGCTTTACTGGCCGAGGGAGCTGGTGTTTGTCCTCAGACAGTTTTTCTGGGTCGTGTGGCCAGCATGACTAAGCTGCTTCTGGCAAAACCAGAGCAGCTCACGGAAACACCATTTACCTTCTCTCCAGAGTGGTACCTATTTATCTACTTGCACTTTGACGTGCTTTTGAACTGCTAGGTTGGCAGGAGCTGGGACTGAGCAACAGGAGCTCACCCCAGCACGGGGATTCGAACAGCCAACCTTCTGATCAGCAAGCCCTAGGCTCAGTGGTTTAGACCACAGCGCCACCAGCGTCCCGGATATTTAAGGTTACTATTGCCAAAAACGGATAAATACTATTTACTGACTGAGCAATATTAGAATCTCCACTGACCCAAATAAGTGATATTTCCTAACAGTCATTACAGGTGGAAATAGACCACTATATCATTTTTCTTCAGCAGTGACATGACGCTAAGCCCTTCCTGCTCCAGGAGCTTGTGTAAATCACTGCAGTCTCCTTCAGGTGTGAACCCTTTGCATGGAGTGGAATGGGAGGAGGACTGCCCTCCTGGCCTTACCATCAATGTTGCATATTTGCCAGGTCTGTACAAAGATCTGATGGGGAGCTGGCTGCATTTGTGTAGGCTCCTCCAAGCAAATGGTAGCCCTGTATGATCAGCAGTGGTGGGTGAATCTCTTAATTGTGGTTTTTCTCCATTTCTCCGTCTCTCCACTCTTAAGTTAGGTTCTCAAAAGTTCCATGTTGGTTTTCATTCATTTTAAAAGACCTCATGAAAACCCATCCACATTTTAGCATGGTTTTATCCCAACAGACAAATTTCTGCAAGCAGCTTTCCTTAATAGAATGTGTTTATGTAATGAAGCACCACACAGCATCAAACTTACAGGACTGCCTCTCCTGGTATGTCCCGCAGAGGACCCTAAGGTCCATGAATAATAATAGCTTAAAAGTCCCGGGCCCTAAGGAAGCCAGACTATCCTCCACCAGAGCCAGGGCTTTCTCAGTGATGGCTCCGACCTGGTGGAATGCTCTGTCCCACGAGACCAGGGCCCTGCAGGACTTCATCTCCTTCCGCAGGGCCTGTAAGACAGAGCTATTCCACCTGGCCTTCAATTTGAATTAGCCTGATCCTCTATTCCCTTTCCCCTTTCGCCTTCTATGAAGAAACCCTTTCTGGGACCCCACATTTAAATTCTCCCCTGGTCACCTTGCTGGCCCTAGTAGGACCAACTTGGTCAGTTAGCCCTGGTGATCATTCAGTGTCTATTGAATGATATTTCCCACTCCCCAAAAAATGACCCCTGAATTTTTGAATTTTATTGATATTGATGCTGCATTTTATGTTGTATTCTATGCTGTTTTATGCTGTTCTAAAGTCACATTTTAATCAATGTTTTATATTTGCTGTTAGCCGCCCTGAGCCGCTTTTTAAACCGGGAAGGGCGGGGTATAAATAAAAAATTATTATAATATTATTATTAAACCTGCCTGGTCTTGGTCAGAGGGGACAAGGGAAAAGGAGATGCAATGCTTCTCCCTTTCTCGTCCACCACCTCAAATATGTCAAAGACAACATTTTAAAAACCCATCAATCAAATTGTTTTAGGGATGGCTCCAAGGTCAGGATAAATCAACCTGATTCAAGGGCCACAAATTGCAGGCTTCACCTGCTATGCTAATGTGGAAAACACAAAATCTATTGGTAACACCATATGGTGCTGTTTTGAATACAAGGAAAGGTTTGAAAAGTAACAAAGGGAACTGGAGATGACTGGAGATGATGAAGGCTGCCTTTTCTTCCTTACTTTGAGGTGGACACAAAGCTTTTACCAATGTGTAGCAGTGGAATCAGGTTGTGGAAATAAAATATACAAGAGGCTGTATTGTAACTCAATTTAATGCCCTGTCTTTTAAATTAAATTAGGTATGCATTTAGTTGAATCTGGCCACTCTATTTGTAATGTCAGTGTTTCACTGAAAGGTTTTCTTATAACTCTTTCTCCAGGATGCTAACAACTCAAGGGGAAAGCTGATATTGCATTAAAGATGAACCAAAATGGTATTGGCTTTGAAACTGCTTTTTTTTAAAAAAAAAAATGTAACCCAAAGTCAGGGGAAAACATGCCCTTATCAAATCTTAATTGATTTAGATTTATTGATTCGGCCTACTTCATTCATCCATGGTGACAAACCATAGCCCACCCTATCTAGCAAAGCAGAATAAATTGCATAACATTAAAATATTTTTAAGGCTGCACTTAAACCTGGCTGGAAGTGTTTTGAAACAGAACCTTCCTAGGGCACAGGTGGGATAGCCAATTTTTGATTCACTAGTGAGGGTTAAAGTGCCTCTGGGCAGTATTCAACTAACATGTCCTGTCAGTGGGACGATGTCCGTTTGCACAATGGAACCTTCTCACCTTCCTTTCCTCAATGCACATCCAGGGACTCCAAATCTGATCCAGAGGATTGTAGGGGTACCCAAAACAGATTTAGGGATATGTACAGGGAGAGGAAGGTAAACGGCGTTTCTGTGTGCTGCGCTGGCTCACCAGATGCAGCTTTGTCATGCTGGCCATGTGACCCAGAAGTATCTCCGGACAGCGCTGGCCCCCGGCCTCTTGAGTGAGATGGGCGCACAACCCCAGAGTCTGTCAAGACTGGCCCGTACGGGCAGGGGTACCTTTACCTTTTTACAGGGAGAGGAGGGGGCAGTGGCATGGGGGGCAAAGGAGCTGTGGTCCTGGGTGCAAAATTATGAGATGGGCACAACCACGTGCCCCCACAACAAGCTTCCTCATTAAGGCTGCATGGCCGAACTCCTATCACCTTCCAGAGATACAGGGAGGGAAGCTGGGCCCTGGCTGGGCCTTCATGGCTGGAGTGGCACTTCCTTCTCCTCATGGCTGATGAAGGAATGCCTGCCCATGCCACACCCCTGCACGGGCTGAGCTGCTGCTCAGTGCACCGGTATGTGTGTATAACACTTGGCCACCCCGGGCACCACCAACCCACGCTACGCCACTGAGAGGAGGGGACAGCCATTGTGCTGATGGGACAGTAATTTAGCATTGTTTTGACTGCAATCCTGTACGTTGACAGCACACCCTCAAAAAAACCCAGCAGCAGGAAATGTATCTGAAATGGATTAATGCAGTTTCCACTGGAGCAGAAGGGAAGCTTCACAGATCTTTCACCCCATTTTCACTGCCTTATTCCAGTACTGACTACAGTGAGTGAGACTATATTGCCTTCCACACATATAAGTTTTCTCCCCAGTGTATGTAGAGGCAAGTTGCAACAATGGTCCTGGTAGCATCACATAGTTCTGGAAAATTTCTAACTGGGACCATCCTTCTGCATGCAAGGCGGATGCTCTACCATCAATCCACGACCCTTCCTGTGCTGAGAGAAAGTCAAATTCCATGTATGATGGCCATTGTATGTCACATTTGGCATGAAATGTGGGGTTTGATGTCATGTGGTTATGTGAAGTGTGATGCTGTCCCTTCAAATGAGAGAGTGGTAGACCATGTGGCACCAGGGATTGCATTTTTTTTTAATGTCATAACATTTTTATTGTAATGAAAGATTAGTTTTCATCCACATTAACAGTCTATAGGCTTTTGAAAGAGGTAACTGGCACATATGTGACCAGTGTATACAGTTTATTAGGCGGATCCTCATCTTCCTTGCGTTTTCTGGATAAACTCACATGGATATGGTAAGGAACATTCCTTACTTCTTTTGTAGTAAGGAATTTTCCTTAGGTCCTGGGCCCTAAGGAAGTTAGATTGGCTTCAACCAGAGCCAGGGCCTTTTCAACACTGGCTCCGGCCTGGTGGAACGCTCTGCCTCATGAGACCAGGGCCCTGCAGGATCTGATTTCTTTCCACAGGGCCTGTAAGACAGAGTTGTTCTGCCTGGCCTTTGGCTTGGAGCCAATTTGATTCCCTCCCCCTCTTTCTTTTTTCCTTTCTCCTCCTGTGATGAGGCTGCATTTTAATGTTTCAATATTTTAATTGTTGTATTTTAATATTGTTTTTAAGTTGTATTCATTCAACTTGTTTTTATTATTGCTTGTTAGCTGCCCTGAGCCCGGCCTTGGCTGGGGAGGGTGGGGTATAAATAAATTATTATTATTATTATTATTATTATTATTATTATTATTATTATTATTATTATTTTGCCCAGACAGCCTTGTTCAAGTGGGTGTCAATGCCTACATCAGGAATCTCCATCTCCTTCATTGCAAATTTTTGAATCTCCTTGAGCGCACGAGGAGCCCAGTTCTTGAAGCCCACGCCATGGATCCGTTTGTGAATGTTTATAGTATATTCCCGAATAAACACCTCATTGATAGCTGATCGTTCTTTCCTCTTTTCACCATCTTTCTTTGCAGGAGTCATCCTGCTCAGGACCAGACCAGAACGGCACCAGGGATTGCATTTTGAGTTATAATTCTGTAACTGTTCCTGTTTTATCATCTAGGATCTTATATCAATACATATGTTTGCCAAGTATGCTTTGCCCAAATACACATGTAATCCTAACCAACCTGCCTACCTAATGAGGAGTAAAGGAGCTGCTTCAAGTTTCACTACACAGATTCCCTCTTGATTTTTCTCCCCGTGTGCCCTTGCCGTGTTCAGCTGTGTTTTCCCCATATGTACAGCAGCGCACGGTCTCTTTCTGTTTCTCTAATTTGTTATCACAACGGAAGAGTCCAGATCATTAAGTGCCTAATTGAACTTGATGCTGTAGCAATCAGCTGTCGTCTTCCTCCTAAGATATCAGGGATGTGAGTAGCACCATCTGTTGGGCTGTAGCTGCAAGGAGGAGAAACATCAATATTGAAAGCAAACAGTTTCTCCATACTCTCCTTTCTCTATGCTTGTGGTCCATATATAGAGGGAGCTTGGCTTGAACTTAAAGGGTTGCCATACGTCCAGGAAAACCCGGACATGTCCTCTTTTGGGGGCCAACATGCCCATCTGGGCGGATTTTCACATTTCTGGATTTTTCGGGCTCTTTCACCAGTTCAGGTCGGCAGCAGCTCGAGCAGTCCTCTTTTTTGCTCTTCAAGATATTGCAACCCCATCACTGGTCCAATCAAACACAGCATTAGCATGGTCACTATACATGCTCAGACAGGAGGTCCTGGAGTTCTACCAACAGCACACAACTCAATGGGGGAAAATAGTTTAGAAAAGGAACTTTGTCACTGGGTGTGGGTTGCAAGTACAGGTAAGAGGTTGTCAGCAGAAATCAGACAGTTTGTTAGGGGGGAACCCCGTTTAGTTTACACCTGGCTTCTAGTGTCTCCACCCCCATTGTTCAACCCGGTGCTGAGGGCCTTCTGGCAGTTCCCTCACTGCAAGCAGCTAAATTACAGGGAACTAGGCAGAGGGCCTTCTCGGTAGTGGCGCCCGCCCTGTGGAACGCCCTCCCATCAGATGTCAAAGAAATAAACAACTATCTGACATTTAGAAGACATCTGAAGGCAGTTTTTAATGACTGTTTTAATGTATTTTTAATCTTTTGTTGAAAGCCGCCCAAAGTGGCTGGGGAAACCCAGCCAGATGGGCGAGGTATGTATAAACAAACAAACAAACAAATAAATAATGTGATTGGAATCTGATCTAGTGGGAAGTAAATGATGCTGCCTGGTTCAAGGGTGAGGCATTGAGGATCATGGAGATTCTTTTATTGAAATTATATCAGGGTTTATATAATTTTGTGTAGTGTAGTGGCAGGAGTGCCTGTCTCAGACCGAGGAGACATTTTTCAGGCATGTCTTACAGGGCGACTTTGCACCATACATCATCCACCCTGCCCTACAGGGTTGTTGTAGGCATAACACAAGCGAGAGGGATAAAGCACACCAATGTGATCTCCTTAGAGAAAGGATGGTGGCATAAAAATGTACTCAATGTAGAAAGATTTTTCAAGGTATTTTCACCTCCTCGGTCCTGAATTTAAAGCACCATCCTATATGGGTCTACTTAGAAGTCAATGGATTAAATAGAACTTACTCCCATGTAGGGATGCACAAATCCGCACAAATCAGTTTTTTTTAATATGTCAAATTTAACAAAGAAGGGGGAAAAGCAAAAACAGTTTTTTTTAAAAAAAAACAAACAGAAAAAACCACCACAACAATACGCACTGTTACCTCACATTGAGAATACAACAGCCATCCATACCTCCCTCTAAAATTAAACATTTAAGTCAATATAAGGCCTAAAATTAAACATTTAAGTCAATATAAGGCCTCCAGAGGTCCATACAGATATCCACACAAAAATTTGTTCAAAGGCAGCAAAGGCAGTGAGGTCATTAGACCACTGAGTGGGGGATTTATCCTTCCAGGCTCAAAGTGTATGTCTCTTGGCAACTGTAAGGGTTCACAGCACCAACTTTTGTTGTCCTGCTGTCAAAAGGGATATAATTTAAAAGTTCACGAACCTCTGTAAATATCAAATATTTTGCCAGTAGGAAATTTATATGGACAAGAACTTCAGACCAAATAATAATAATAAATGTATTACTGAACATGCTCACGTCATATTCCTCAGTGAGGCCTTTTCCGCACAACACCTTCAGCATTTATCTGGATTAGACAGCGACTTCCTATACAAAATGCTGTGGACTCCAAAATACTTGAAAAAAAAACAATTTTTGCTGGATCAGTCTCAAATTCCAATCTAGAGAAACATTCCATATAGATTCTAAAGCAATTTTCCATTGTTTGGCTTGTACAGTACACTCTGATTCCCTATTTTCTGAGTTCCTGTACTTCTACTTATAAAAGTCCAATGAGCATTTATACACAGAAGTCATGGATTTGGCATTTTTCCAGTCTTAGGTTTAATTCCCTACAATTCCACAACAGCTTGTGATTGTGGACTTTCCCCCCATAAATGTCATCCTGAAAATTCATCACCATTTTGGTGTGAATTACTCCCAACCTACATATGCTTGTAAGCATTTTTGCCTGACATGTACATTTTTGCAAAGCAATTTTCCCTAACCCAATGTCTTTTTTGGTACATCATTTCCACCAATATATGCATTTCCATGCACACTTTATCAATTTCTGTACACATTACCTTGCTGGAGACTCGCAAACTCTGTGAAGAACTGAATATTCAGAGAAGTGTGAATTTCAAAGGATGGCTGTGTTTTGGTTCTCATATAATTTTGGACAGTGAACATTTAAATGTGACCTGAATCAAATCCACACATTCCTATTCCCAGATGATTATTGATAGGCTTGAAGCCTGACGAATCAAGCTTGAGAGTAGCTTTGGCAGCAAACAAGCACCAAGAAAGGTAGCAATGACCTCTAGGCTATCACAACGGAACAAATCATTGTATGCTTGCCTTGCTGTTCTCCCTTTTGGAAAAAAAAATATTGGGATATCGGTGCAACAAATAATGAGAATGAGCATGAATAATTAACATAGAATAACTACCAGCAGCAATGAAGGCCTATTTGCATATAAAGACATGCTCACAGCTACTGCTTTTTCTGTAATATTGTACATTTTGGAATCAGCTCTTGTGTTGATACAGATCCGCGCACTTCCTATTACATCTAATATAGAACTCTTGGTGCTGACTTCATTTTTCTCAGTGTACTGCTGATTTTTAGGTTGCTTTACATTTTTAATTTTGGAAAGGGAGTTTTGTTCGATTTGACATCTGTAGGGGATCCAAATGGCAAGCAGATATCTCTGCACTGCAGCTTTGTTCAATGGTACGACTGCCACTCATACAGAATTGTTGTTGCTGTTTTTTATTTGCTAGCATCTACTGTTACTTACCTAACATTCTGCGTTTCGTGAAAGGGTCTGGCAAGTAATGCTGTTTAGCTAGGCTTGCAAATTTCCAACTTAATAACCAAGCCTTGCTGAGAAGATTGCTGGTCTGGCAAAGCGCTGATGTGGTGATTTGTATCTCAGCAGTTTGATGTGATGAGACCTACGAGTGCCACTTTTTGTTGATGGGTTAATTCAGTTTGGGTACAGTAATTCCTCTTCCTGCTGCCGCTCGTAGCATAGTTCTCTCTCAGTTCTACGGACACTTCTGCAGCTTCACACCATGAAGTCATGCTTCAGACTCAGTATGACTCTTGTCCACAATACTCAGAAGTCTTCCATGAAGATCTACTCTGTTGAAATATATACACATTTAAATCAGACCCCTAACTTCAAATGGTGTACCCTCAACCTGATTTAAAATTACCTGCATTGTCATAGGGTCCTTTGTGGAGAGGCCATGACAGTAAAATGGATTTAATCCTCCTTTGGTAGTGAAGATGTGCGGAAACTTGCCTGACTTTGTACCCAGTTTAATTCAGAATAAATTGGCCTGCGTGCATATATTTTAAATATAAATTTATGACATAGCAAGTGTGCTGTGGACAACTGTCAGCATACAGCAGCTATTTTGCCTCCCCAAGTATGATATGTGATATGAAAATGCAGAATGTAAATATTAGTAAAGTGGCTCACCAATCTATTATATTTAAGCATTTCTATTGAATTCACACCACTCCAATACTAGTGTTGTTAAACCAATGTAAACATTATTAATACAAAGTGTAAGTGGTCCATCATGTTTTGATGCCTGAGGCAAAGGACAAGATGGTGTCCCACCCATTTCATGTTCAGAAGCCAACAGGATCGGCAGCTGACTTTTAGGTCACAGCCACAGAAGTGTAGCTCTGTGAGGGTTCTCCTAACAACACTCAGCCCTTTAAACAGTTGCTGTGGGTCCTTAGAGGGAAAGTCATGACTGTTAAAGTGGCATAGGAATGCTTTAATGCATGGTACAGAGGTAGCCTTACTTCAGATCTGGCAATGGGTCAGCATTGTCCACCACACCTGAGGGCAGAAGGCTACCTTGTGGAGTACAGAGATTGCCATGTGGCATGCTATTGTACTACCAACCTTACTGTATGCTTGTGAAACGTGGACCGCTTATAAACGCCATCTCCAACTCCTCAAAAGATGCCATCAAATGTGTCTCTGAAAAGTTTTACACATCACTTGGGAAGACAGGCGAATTAATGCCAGTGTACTGGAAGAAGCAAATATCACCAGTGTCAAAGCAATGATTCTTCAACATCAACTTCGTTGGACTGGTCGCGTTGTGCGGATGCCTGATTATCATCTTCCAAAGCAACTACTCTATTCCCAACTTAAGAATGGAAAGCAGAATGCTAGTGGTTAACAAAAGAGGTTGAAAGACTCTCTCAAGGCAAATTTTAAAATAATGTGGCATGAACACTGACAACTGGGAAACACTGGCCTGCAAGCACTCCAATTGGAAAACAGCCTTTACCAAAGGTGTCATGGGCTTTGAAGACATTCAAACTCCAGACGAAAGGGAGAAACATGCTAAGAGGAAGGCACACTTGGCAAACCCTCACCGTGATCAACTCCCACCCGGAAACCTATGTCCTCACTGTGGGAGGATGTGTGGAACCAGAATTGGCCTCCACAGTCACTTATGGACTCATTGTGAAAACTGTGCTTATGGAAGACAATCTTACTCAGCCATGAGTGATTGCCAAAGAAGAAGAAGACTTCAGATCTGGCAATGAGTCAGCATTGTCCACCACACCTGAGAACAGAAGGCTACCTTGTGGAACACAGAGTTTGCTATGTAGCATGCACCAGTCCATAGCTCAGTGGAAGAGATTCTGCTTTGCATGTGGAAGGTTCTATGTCTAATCCTCAGCATCTTCAGGTGGAGGGTGGAATGACCCTTGACTGAAATCTTGGAGACTTGCTGATAGCCACTGTAGACTGAGTTAGATGGACCAATGGTCTGATAGAAAGCCCTAAACAGCCCCTCAATCACTGTGGCAATCTCTCTCTCTTTCTCTTTGTGATTCTATCCGTTAACTGTTTTAATCATATAATAATTCAATACTGCTTTCCAAAAGAATGACGATGTATCTTTCCTATGCATCTTGGGAGGCCAGGAAGAAGTTATCTTATTGGGTGTAGGAAGACAGAGAAAAACCCACTAAAGCTAAATCATTTCACACAGGTAATCTATTGCTGTTTTGCGATGTAGGAAAGAAGCCAAGAGCAGAGTGAGGTACTCATCAAAGGCATTGGCCGTTTACAATTTTGTGGCACCAGATGAATGATGGCACGCTCTCTACTAAAGGAGGGAGGAGGCAAGTGATTCTAAAATATTTCAGCCACAGACTGGATAAGAATAACTCGCAACCCCCAACACCCTGGGGGGGAAAACAGATTGAAAGACGGCAATGAAATTGTCTGCTCTCTCAACTTTCTTGAGCCACACCACAGTAGTTTGGCTTCTAGACAGATTTGTGTGTGTGCGTGCTGTATTGATCCTAAGGAATGAAAATCACGAAACCAAAACAAAGTGATTTCTAACGGGTTGCAGTTATCAAGCATTAATGCTTTGCAAGGTTCGTTGGCTTATATTACACAGTGTATGAATTAGCATTGAGAAAAGAAAGGAACATGGTGTACTAGTTAGACTCCTTGACATCTGGCAGTTTCTATATACGTATGCAATATGTTAGTATAGTGGTAAAAATGTCAATGACAAATATACAAGCAACATCCTCCTCCTTCCTCTTTATCCTTAAATGGCAGTTGCTCAGCAGAATAAAAAAAGGGAAAGGGACCCCTGACAATTAAGTCCAGTCGCGAACGACAGTAGGGTTGCGGCACTCATCTCGCTTTACAGGCCGAGGGAGCTGGCATTCGTCCGCTTCCGCAGACAGTTTTTTTCCAGGTCATGTGGCCATTATGACTAAGCCACTTCTGGCGAAACCAGAGCAGCACATGGAAATGCCGTTTACCTTCCCACCAGAGCGGTACCTGTTTATCTACTTGCACTGGTGTGCTTTCGAACTGCTAGGTTGGCAGGAGCTGGGACAGAGCAACGGGAGCTCACCCCGTCGTGGGGATTTGAACCGCCAACCTTTCGATGAGCAAGCGGGTGGCACTGTGGGTTAAACCACTGTGCCGCTTGGGCCCAGCAGAATACAACAACAAGCCGCCGGGTGTTTCGTACTCCCATCAGGGTCACCCAAGGCGGTAAGGTCAAAGGGGAGGAGCTAGACAAAGAATGTACCAAGAAGTCCTCAACAGGCGAAAGATAACAAGTGGTATGTTACAATGGCTGTGAAGGTGGATGAAGGCAGCAGCAGATAAGAGTCTACTGGTCGTTGTGATACTCATGCCATTGGAATAGAGCCTTACTGCGAAGACTGTGCGTTGGTCAGCATGCACTGATCTACACACATAAAACAAATTCACGCAGATGAATCTTCCAAAAACCCACCCCAAAACCAAACCCCAAAAGTCCCATGGCAATTGGCAAAAACCTATGTCCCCACTGTGGAAGGACGTGTGGATCCAGAATTGGCCTCCACAGTCACTTACGGACTCACTGTTAAAACTGTCTTTATGGAAGACAATCTTATTCTGCTATGAGTGATTGCCAAAGAAGAAGAAGAAGCTTCTGAAAACCAGTTTATAGAAACTGCAGGGGTACTGAGTGCTCTTATGCTCGGGTCCAGCTTGTAGGCTTCCCTTTAGGTATCTAGTTAGCCTTTGTGAGAACAAGATTCTGAACTAGATGAGTCACTGGCCTGAACCAGAAGGCTCGGCTTATGTTCTTAAAAGTTTTTAAAAGGTTTGTGTGAGTATTCTAATAGCTTCTCATGCACAGAGAAACAGTGCAATGAATTTAGTGACAGCCCGGTGAAATCTGAAGAGTCCCTACAGGTAAGTAGCGCTCCCTACACCCTAGTGGGGTTTGCAACATCATCCGCACTGGTAGGTAAAAAAAGGTAAAGGACCTCTGGATGGTTAAGTCCGGTCAAAGGTGACTATGGGGTTGCGGCGCTCATCTCGCTTTCAGGCCGAGGGAGCCGGCATTTGTCTGCAGACAGCTTTCCGGGTCATGTGGCCAGCATGACTAAACTGCTTCTGGTGCAATGGGACACCGCGATGGAAACCAGAGTGCATAGAAATGCCGTTTACCTTCCTGCTGCAGCAGTACCTATTTATCTATTTGCACTGCTGTGCTTTCAAACCGCTAGGTTGGCAGGAGCTGGGACAGAGCAACGGGAGCTCATCCCGTCGCAGGGATTCAAACTGCCGACCAGTCATGGGATTTCCCCACATTCTTCCTTCTTTACCCTTATTTCTCTCTACTTCTATTGCAGAAGTGGCAAACCCGTGGTTCTGTGGATGTCACTGGACTCCAACTTCCATCAGCCCCAGTCAGAATCGCCAACAGTGAGGGATTATGAGCAATGTCTGCAGGGACACAGATTCCCCACTCCTGTTGTAGAGATTACCACATTTCCAGATGTAAGAAGAAGATCAAGGAGATACTGTACATCTATTGCTTCCACTCTCCCATCCTGGCCTTGCTACCATGGAGACAGCTAGATTTGTCTCCTGCTGCTTTCCACAACATTCATTTCAAGGAACGTTTCATTCTATGGAAGGCTCCGAAAACCCCAATTATCACAGGCCATCAGCACTTTTAACAGTCCCCTAGAAGGTGTGTTCAAAGGAAAGCAGAATAACCTGTTGGGAAGTCATGCTGTCTGACTATACTGTGAAGTCACAGTACTCTATATTCTCATTCTCTCTATCAGTCTCGGAAAGAGGGAGGGAGATTCTAATGCCCATATATTTAGTTCATTTGGAATTTAAGACTGATCGTCTGGCATTTCCAGTCTGCAGTAAAATGAAAGGAACTGAACTGAACTGTGGAGCTATGATGATGAATTTGGATCGCTGCTGTTATTGCTTTTACTTATAATTACTGAAAACCGTAAAAATCTTTGTTTGTTGATTTATGGCGCTTGAACACAGTGGGAACCCCCCTCCCCCTAAATCTGTTGGTGAGCACAGAATATTGCTGCATTTTAAATCTGGAAGTGACCGCAAGAAAAAATATAGGAAATCAATTTTCCAGGAATTCAATTATATAATAAGCTTGGCTTTTGAGGCAATTATCAAATAATTACATGAACCATGATTAGGTTTAAAACCTCTCTGTTAATTCTTCATTCTTAATGGACTCATACCAATGACCAAATGGGTACAGTTCCACTAGCTGCATTTAAATTCATGGTAAGCTAGTTATATCTGATTTGTAACTGCTGCTTTGCAGGAGAAAAGAAAAGGCCAAGGAGTAAACCCTTCACAAATGTGGAGTCCCTAAGATGGTTGGATGGCGCCTTGTAAACCTTTTCCCAACACCTCCTGCAGCCAAGCTGGTGCTAAACATATTGCTCTGTTTTCCTTTGAACTACATCAGACGGGCCAAGCAGGGGTGTCTTGTCGTCTGGACGGCCCAGGACCTCCATACACGCTGCCCTGGGATGTGCCCCAGGGAGGTCACATCGGTGCTGCTAACACAGCAAAAACAATATGTGAGGCAGCAGTTATGAGTTACCGGTCTTTGCAGCCACAGCAGGCGCTGTGATTCTCCAGCAGTTTAACTTCATCCCTGGAGGCACACTCCATTGTCTCCTAAGAGAGATGGATGCCAACAACAGTTAGCCAATACTGAGAATTCTGTCACGGATCTACATGTCTGTGGAAGAAGGGGAGTAGTGAAACTCTTTCCACTACTCTTTCCACTACTTCACAGGCATACTGTAGTTAGCGGAGTGCTAGCCTTGTTAAAGGGACGCAGGTGGTACTGTGGGTTAAACCACAGAGCCTAGGACTTGCTGATCAGAAGATCGGCGGTCTGAATTCCCACCCCGGGGTGAGCTCCCATTGCTCGGTCCCTGCTCCTGCCAACCTAGCAGTTCAAAAGCACTTCAAAGTGCAAGTAGATAAATAGGTACTGCTCCTGCGGAAAGGTAAACGGCGTTTCCGTGCGCTGCTCTGGTTCGCCAGAAGCGGCTTAGTCATGCTGGCCACATGACCCGGAAAGCTGTACGCCGGCTCCCTTGGCCAATAAAGCGAGATGAGCGCCGCAACCCCAGAGTCGGTCATGACTGGACATAATGGTCAGGGGTCCCTTTACCTTTACCTAGCCTTGTTAGTTTCTTGCAGCAGGAAAAACAGCATAAACAGTGAAGCCATAGGAAAATGAAATGCAGAAAAAGACAAATGGTGCCAAGCGCTTAACAGTGGTAATTCACAAAGGGTGTTGATAACACAGGCATCCTGGCATTGGTAAACCAATTAACATGTAACATGTGCTAGAAAAGCACACACACACACACACACACACACACACAACATTTGGTCTCAGTTCAGTCAACAAGAGATAATACTGAAGCTCTTGAAGAGGCTTAATTCAGTGGCTTTACATTTCGGTCCCCCCTTTAAAATTTGGCACGCTCCAGGTAAGTAGACTACATATCACCTGTGGACCATGATACCATTTATTTTGTCTGCTTATACAGTGGTGCCTCGCAAGACGAAAAGAATCCGTTCTGCGATTCTCTTCGTCTTGCGGTTTTTTCGTCTTGCGAAGCAAGCCCATTAGCGGCTTAGCGGATCAGCTGATAAGCGGCTTAGCGGCTTAGCAGATCAGCTGTTAAGCGGCTTAGCGGATCAGCTGATAAGCGGCTTAGCGATCAGCTGTTAAGCGGCTTAGTGGCTTAGCGGATCAGCTGATAAGCGGCTTAGAGGCTTGGGAAAAAGGGGGGGAGGGAAAAAACCCTGCAGGAACTCGCAAGACATTTTCGTCTTGCAAAACAAGCCCATAGGAAATTCGTTTTGTGAAGCACCTCCAAAATGGAAAACCCTTTCATCTAGCGGGTTTTCCGTCTTGCGAGGCATTCGTCTTGCGGGGCACCACTGTATCTCACATCTCTGAATCCTGTATCCAGTACAATAAAGCTCTAACAAGGAAACCAAGTTAATACAGTAGCATTAAATACGACGGTCAACAGCACAACTGATACAGAGCCATAAAGCATGCTCAGCAGTCAGAGGCCCTCTGCTAGAGGTAAGCTTTATACCCCTGTAGAAATGCTATAAAATGCGGAGCAGTTCCGAACCTTATCAGTGTGCTCATACCATCACCTGGGAGCTAAAGTCTCTGGTTCTCGCTACAGAGACCACCCCACAAAATATCGGCAGAGGCTAGGCAGTCTCTGTCCTGGGATACTATTTTGTCCTTTGCCTTTAGTCAGCAAAGTGCCTTGGACTAGCCCCATCCTCAAGAAACCGGGGACAATGCCAAAATGATCCAAACAGTTACAGGGCTTAGACCTGTATGGACTTGTATGAATCTGAGCTAGTTGATTAGGAAAAAAAGGAATCAAAACAACCCTAGAAATCAGTAGCTGCCTCGTGGATAGTCCCTTAGACATAGATGTCCCTTCATCACTCAGTGTCATGGGCTGGGAGACAGCTTTGCCTGCTGAACAGCAGCCTGAAGGAGGGGAAGACAGAGTGACTCCACCTGTAGCTGATCAGCCTTCAAGGACTCAGAGGAGAAGGTGCTGATGAGAACCAGCTGGCTTCAGCCTTCTTGAGCAGAGCTTCCAGCAGCAGTCAGATGCTGGTAAGGACGCTTGTATTTTCTGGCCCTACCTTGCTGCTTCCTGCTAATCTTGAACCTTGACCCCATGAACATTGGATTCCCTGACCCCTGGACCATCTGCTGTTCGTCTGCCCCTAGGACTGGACCTGACTTTGGATACTGACTCTGCCTCCAGGCAAGTACACCTCAGATACTCTTCTAGTTGGCTGGCCTC
Source organism: Podarcis muralis (assembly GCF_964188315.1). Lineage (NCBI taxonomy): Eukaryota > Metazoa > Chordata > Lepidosauria > Squamata > Lacertidae > Podarcis > Podarcis muralis. Next base: position 75,184,426 of record NC_135662.1, on the reverse strand, counting down.
CAGCTCCACTGAACTCTGCATGTTGTTGCTCAGCAACGGTACTACGACTCCCAGAACAGCTCAGCTAAACATGGAAACTTTCTTTGCCACCACCACTGACACGTCATGGGCCTACAGATGAGCCTAAATCAGTCAGATATAGTCTTATACCACTTGCAATCTAGTTGTTTTTTTATGTGTTTTCAGTTGTCTCCAAGTCTCCAGTGGGAGTCCAGTAGCCTTTCCACCACTTATAGAGATGGCCAGTCCCATGAAACAGCACCTTGAAAAACACAGGCCTAAACTTGTACTCCTTATTACCCCTTGGACCCAAAGTATCTTGCCTAGCTGAAAATATTAGGGCTATGCGAAAGCTTTAAGATTGAACTTGTATCGGTAGCTTTGTGAAACAGACCTAATTTGCTTCAGATCTACTCTGTGTCTTTAGAATTCATCTCATCATTTAGGATCTATTAGATCTCTCAGAAATAAAGCACTGTTCACCCTCTCCTTTACTATAATGGGAAATCGAAACCTTTTTTGCTTTTTTCACATAATTGAATGAAATTTGCAGGCACAGGAACCCCTTCAAAGTACACAAGCCTGGCAAATTATCCAAGAGGGTTTTTTTGTTTTGTTTTTTGTACAGGTCAACTTTGAAATTTGCTTTTAAAAAGACAAGGAAACCCAAAGACTGCTTTATTTTCTGCCAGAATTGGATGCAATTTTCAGGCATGGTCAAACCTTTGGAGGAGTGGGGGTGAAGCCTGTCTAAGGGACTTGCTACTCTAGGGCAGGCATCCCCAAGCCCAGCCCTCCAGATGTTTTGGGACTACAATTCCCATCATCCCTGACCACTGGTCCTGTTAGCTTGGGATGATGGGAGTTGTAGTTCCCAAACACCTGGAGGGCCAAGTTTGGGGATGCCTGCTCTAGGGAGTCCTTGATCTGGCTTGAGACGCATTCTTAATGCTGCAAAACTGACTCAGGCATAGGGAAACCTTGCCCAAATCTCCTGCGTTCCCCTCACAGTTTGGGTTGCGCACAGAACTGATGAACACCCCAGACAATTGTGTAATTCTTAGGTCACTTGTGATAATAATAATAATAATAATAATAATAATAATAATAATAATAATAATAATAATTTATTATTTATACCCCGCCCATCTGGCTGGGCCTCCACAGCCACTCTGGGCGGCTTACATAAAAACCAAAAATACAGTAAAATCACATGTTAAAAACTTCCCTGAACAGGGCTGCCTTAAGATGTCTTCTGAATGTTAGGTAGTTGTTTATCGCTTTGACATCTGCTGGAAGGGCGTTCCACAGGGCGGGCGCCACTACCGAAAAGGCCCTCTGCCTGGTTCCCTGTAGCTTTGCTTCTCGCAATGAGGGAACCGCCAGAAGGCCCTCGGCGCTGGACCTCAGCGTCCGGGCAGAATGATGGGGGTGGAGACGCTCCTTCAGGTATACTGGACCGAGGCCGTTTAGGGCTTTAAAGGTCAGCACCAACACTTTGAATTGTGCTCGGAAACGTACTGGGAGCCAATGCAGGTCTTTCAAGACCGGTGTTATATGGTCTCGGCGGCCGCCCCATGATGCATAAAAATGAATGTATACATCTTTGGGCTTCTTTGTGCATTTTACACAACAGGCAAGTGATGTTGTCTCTTGGGAGCTCTTTAAGTTGCGAATTATGTAAACATGCAAGGCAGCTCATCCGTGTTCCTGGGAGCCGACAAGTAGCACAGCTTTCGGCAGTGGCATCATTAGCTTAATTACAGGCTTATTTTATCACACGGGAACGTATAAAACACAACATACACACCTGCCCCCGCACTTTAATGTCTGCAAAACATTTAAAGGCAATTTTCACATTACATTTCGTGTAGCATTTATGTTCTGCTGCAGGTACAAGTACGGAGAGTGACACATAGGGAGATGTGGGCAATTGTGACATTTCCGTTGAGTTTGGAGAAAAATATTTCTTTCCTAAAATGCAAGCATGAGGACATCCAAATGTTGGTATCCAAGCAAAATAAAAATAAATACCTTATTTTAAAGGGTAATTATTGGATCCTTAGTAAAGAGACAACCAGAATCATTTCATGCTGTGCGAGGAAAGAATTTAACAACCACCTGTTAAAGCTTTCTGACACATTTGGGAGAAGGCAGGTAAACTTTTAAAAAGGCAATGAATCATGCGGCCACCTAAATCACACTTCCCAGATTGGGCTGAGACATGACATGTTTGTTCTGGCAACTTGGTGAGGGAAGGAAACCTTATGTCTCCTTTGTAATGTGTAGGGATGGAGACCTGCTCCCATCAGCCCCAGACAGCATAGGTCAGGGATGAGGGAGCTGAAGATCAACAACATCTGGAAGGCCACATACTGGGCACCTCTGGTGTCAAAGGCCTACTTGGTAAGGTGACCAGAAGAGTTTGATCAGCATGTGACACTTCATGGCTGCAAAGATGTAAGAGGATCAGGAAGAAGATGGTGACAGTGGTTGCTTTAAAAATCATTTGATTGGCTCGTTATTCTATGCTGTCTCTCACCTCCTCTCGGAAAGGACAGTGAGGGGTTATTGGGAGGAACTTCTCAAGCTTTCACAAGCTTGGAAAACAGCCTGAACTTCTCATGAACTTTTCACGAGTTGCCTAGTGGCAGAGCTCTGAGGCTCTCAACCTGCCCACAACTGACATGACAACATTTCTGTGGTGTGCTGGGCGGCATCATTCAAATAACACCATAAGATAAATTTGTGTGATGCCCAGGTTTTTATGAACAAACATCTAGAGGGCCGAGTTTGCCTATGCCTGGTCAAGGTCATGCTGACTGTAATACAGTGGTACCTCAGGTTACATACGCTTCAGGTTACATACGCTTCAGGTTACAGACTCTGCTAACCCAGAAATAGTACCTCAGGTTAAGAACTTTGCTTCAGGATGAGAACAGAAATTGAGCAGCGGCGGTGCGGCAGCAGTGGGAGGCCCCATTAGCTAAAGTGGTGCTTCAGGTTAAGAACAGTTTCAGGTAAAGAACGGACCTCTGGAACGAATTAAGTACGTAACCAGAGGTACCACTGTAGTAAGGCCAGAAGGAGCCTGGGTTTCACTCTTTCTATCTCTTTGCTTCTGGCGTGGTATTCTGTATATAGTCTTATTATAAGTTATTGTAAGTTTAAGTTAAGTCTGCTGCAACTGGATTTCTTATGGACAGTGCCAATCCTGAATGTATTGGATTTGTGACCGTTATGCTCATTTGCCTTCAGAAGCAGTAAAGCAGTAAAAACTGCCTCTGGTCTATTTTTTGGGAATCCTGCAACGTGTTTGAGTTTTTACTCTGCTAACTATACGTAGGAGTTCTGCTCTGGATCAATATTGAGTAGAATTCATGACAATATTGTAGGTGCATGCAAAACAACTCATTATGGTGTGCACCCAGGGATTTTTTTTAAGGCAAGCATTTATTGACTACATACTCATACTGGAAACAAAAGGAATTTCATTAGAATGCCAAGGTGTGAATGGAGGGCACTAGAGTGGGGAAAGGGTGGAGGAAGAGCTCAGTTGTAACTGGCAAGTCAAACTTGCAATAAAAGGGAACGTTTTTCCTCAGAAGCAAATCTCTTTTATTCCTTCAAACACCCCAAATCAACTTTGTGCCCAGCACAGAAGCCCCAGCTTATCTGCCTGTAATTTGACAGGCTTTATCCAATGCAGAAGGGCTAGTATACTTTCAAATTCCATTCACTTCTGTCAAAAGCAAAAAAGGTTTGTTTGTTGTTGTTGTTTAGTCGTTTAGTCGTGTCCGACTCTTCGTGACCCCATGGACCAGAGCACGCCAGGCACTCCTGTCTTCCACTGCCTCCCACAGTTTGGTCAGACTCATGCTGGTAGCTTCGAGAACCCTATCCAACCATCTCGTCCTCTGTCGTCCCCTTCTCCTTGTGCCCTCAAACTTTCCCAACCTCAGGGTCTTTTCCAGGGAGTCTTCTTTTCTCATGAGGTGGCCAAAGTATTGGAGTCTCAGCTTCAGGATCTGTCCTTCCAGTGAGCACTCAGGGCTGATTTCCTTCCGAATGGACATGCTTGATTTTCTTGCATTCCATGGGACTCTCAAGAGTCTCCTCCAGCACCATAATTCAAAAGCATCAATTCTTTGGCGATCAGCCTTCTTTATGGGCCAAAAAAGGTTAGAACCATTTTCAAATTTCCCAATAGTGAATGTAAGCAGGCTCAGACAGATCCTAAGCTGAATGAGGCAGCCTCCTTTCTAAAGTGCTAAATCTAGGTCTAAACTGAACCTTTTGGTTGGAGCACTCCCCGAGTGTCTAGACATTGCCGAGAAAGATCAGTAGTGCTATGTAAGCTACATTTTAGGAATGTTTAGCCAACACTGGATTTTCTCAGAGCCTTGATAAGCTTCCAAAGAATCCCAGGATTTCCCAGAGCACTGTTTAATACTATTGTAATTCATAAGCTCACATGAAGTGCTGTAGAATGTTCTTAACCTGAAACTTAACCTGAAACTGTTCTTAACCTAAGGCACCACTTTAGCTAATGGGGCCTCCCACTGCCGCTGCGCTGCTACTGTGTGATTTCTGTTCTTATTCTGAAGCAAAGTTCTTAACCTGAGGTACTATTTCTGGGTTAACGGAGTCTGTAACCTGAAGCGTCTGTAACCTGAGGTACCACTGTACTGGGTTACATCTATGAATGATTCACCACTCCTTATTCTGACATCTTATTCTGACATATCCTGGCAGTATACACAGAAGAGGGTAATCCCGCTGCTCTTCATTTATACCCTTCCATGCTATGGGGGTAGGATATCAGACAGCATTTTATATTATGTCAGTACCGTCATACCTTGGGTTACAGCTGCTTCAGGTTGCATTTTTTTTGGGTTGCGGACCACCGAAACCCGGAAGTACCAGAACGGGTTACCTCCGGGTTTCGGTGGTCATGCATGCGCAGAAGCACTAAATTGCACTTTGCGCATGTGCAGAAGCTCTGAATCGCAACCCGTGCATGTACAGCCACGGGTTGCGAACGCTGCGGGTTGCGAATGTGCATCCCACACAGATCACGTTCGCAACCCGAGAGTCCACTCCCTGACGGTATTTGGACCTATATCACACACTTGATTAACGTTATTGTGTTTATTATGTAGTGTATTATGTGTTGTGTGTATTGTGTGTAGTTCTTGTGTGCATTATGCCTCCTCAGTTACTGCACACATACCTCTTCCCCCCATTTTTGAAGTCTTAAAAGGTAGAATGAGCACTCACACTTTACATTGTGGGTGCCCTTTGCAGGATCGCGTGTGATGCTAGAGTTCCCAGGGAACTTAATGGCAAACAGAGACTGGTCTGCCTCTCAGTGTTATTATTTGGAGGTTCACGCTCAGCCTCAGTACTCAAGTTTCACTGCTGGGAGGTGGGGCCAGTCCCATTCATATATAGGGGGTGAAGCTGACAGTAGCCAGGCAGTCGGCTTTGGAGAGGCACCCTCCCTCCCCTCCCTTTGTTTAATGTTTCTTGTTTGCAGGTTAACTTTTTCTTCCTGTTTTGCGGGCACTGCTACGGTCTTTGACTGGTTGTTGTTGAAGGACCAGGAAGAAATTTTCCTGCACTGGCAGGTTTTGTCTTCCCCGTAGTAATTCGTAACAACTCTGGCGGTTTATGACCTTGGGTGGAATCCTTTAGTCTTTTCTTCCCTATAATGGGGGGGGGGGGCGGGCATGAAGTGGTGACTCACCCCCCTGCAGTGTTGATTCCACGGTCCCCTCTTAAAAGGGGTTATATATATGGGTGTCATTGGCCATACACCGAAAGCCTTCAGTGAACATCCCTGTGTGCGGGTATATGGTCTTGGCTGCCTGCTACACTTAGGTCTCGCAGAGGATACATGCCCAAGGCCTAAGCCCAAGGTCTTCCTACATTCAGAAGTTTAATAAAGTTGTGACCTAATTTAATTCCATAATACGTTGTCAGAGTCTTTATTCCTTTCCTATGATCCCTGGGGGCTGGGGCTTTCGTGACCTAGTCATGCAAAAAAACAGTTTATTCAAAGTCTTGAAGAGTTGTGAACATAGCTGGTGTATTGTGCCTGGCTTGGAGGGTCACAGATTTGCAGGGCTGGTTTAGCTGCTGCCTCAGCAATGGGTGCTAGTCAGACAGACACCCAAAGTGTGCTGTACTTTGGTTTGCAGAAGGATCCCTGCTAGTCACAATCCAGAGCCATGCACGTAAGTGCTGTTTTAATCAATGGAATAAAGTTCAATTTATGTTGATGGAAATTATGTTTAACATCCTCTGGAATGTGCCCATTGATTTTCACCTAGGTTGACTCTATTTTAAATATGCTGTTTGACCACCTGGGGCTGATTTTTCTCTGCGTTCTAAAATAAATTGCTAGTGTGATTCTTTTTATGTACCAATGTATTACTAAAAAAATGTTTTGTACACAACGCCGCCTTTCTCCTCTGATAGATTCACTTTTTCATAACACTAGCACAATTTAGGTACCCTCAAGTACCAAACATTGCTACTGAGCCCTAGGTTAGCAGTATTTGTTGGGAATGACTTTCATTTCCTTTATGCATTTGTTTTGCTGGGTGCACATCTGCAAGAAAGCATAATCAGTGGCTCATCACAAAACAGAAGCAGGCGGCAGCTCATGCTCAAGTTGTTTATCCCACAAGGAATGCACCCAGCCAAATCATGGGGAGTTAATTCTGACTTTAGGAGAAAGAGGATAAGCCTGGAATGTTGCTGTTGCATTTTGATGAATTTATGAAAGCCGTGGAACAAAATATTCAACAGTAGCTTTTAAAAGTGAATCCAGCTGTTAGGGTTCTTTTAATATTTGACCACAATTCACATTATATGAACAATGAAATATTCACACATTGAAAAGTTCACAACTACATCTATGGCTGGACCATGTTTAGGATAAATGAGACATCTGTAATTGGTCCAAGCCTTAAAGACATGCTTCCTGGGGGTATTCAGCTGGCTGCCTCAAGCCCAGCCTAGTTAGACCTGAGAGCAAGAGAAGCCATCACAACCATACTTTTCTATTTTTTTAATGGGCGTGTGGGCATCTCATGGAGAGGTGAATGTCTGATAGCAGCTCTGCAGCTATAGAGCATCTTTGTCTTGGAGACTTAACACGAGCCCATAAAATCTTTGCAAGCTTTGTGCAACCCCAACTGGCTTGTTATTTAGTAGCTAAAGGGTTATAACATTGTTAAAGAAGCACGTTGTGTTTGCACAACTTGTGACCTATCAGGCCAAGCACATTTCATGAGCTTTAAAGTGCATGGGAATCTCCTTGTATTGTAGTCCTAGGTGGACAGCAAAACAGGAAATCTCCTACAGATCTAGTACACTGTGCTCAGCTTGGTGGTCACAAACTATGTAAACCTCAATTGGATCATCCAATATTCTTTTTTTATATATACATAATTTTTATTAGTTTTTTTAACATATCATTTTCAACAGTAATTAAACATACTTTTACATCTTATTCAAATTTTTTACTTCCATCAATCCTGTCTAAAAATTTTCCAATCTAATCTCTCAGTATGCATTTCTTATCTTCCCTATTAACATTTCAAACACATAACCAATATCTCTATCTTTTTCTACTTTGTAACACTTTGTATATTTCTCCTTACAAAACTTCTTGTAGTCCTCCTAGCGTAATTTGCTGATTACAGTTGCTCTTCAAATTCATATACTTCTTCCAATCTTCTGTAAATCTCTGGTCCCACAGGTTTCGAATCCTTCCTGTCATTTTGTCCAATTCTGCATAGTCCATTAATTTCGTCTGCCATTCTTCTTTCATCGGAATTTCTTCTTGTTTCCATTTCTGGGCTAACAATACTCTTGCCGCAGTTGTTGCATATAAAAACAATTTAACATCTTGCCTATTAATGTCCTGACCTATAATACCAAGTAAAAATACTTCTGGTGGTTTTAAAAAAAATGTATATTTCAACATCTTGGATCATCCAATATTCTTTGCTGGGGTGGGGAACCTCTGCCCCGTGGGCTGATCTTGGCCCACCAGGGGTTATTGTGGGGCTGGAAGTTAGCCTACTACAAAAAAGGAAAGAGTCACATGTTTTGCTCTAGTCACTTTCGCCCCTGGGATACGGCCCCCAGAAGATTATCTATGAAGAAATATAACCCTTGAATGAAATCTCCCACCCCTGTCCTAGGGATTAACTAAACATTTGGTATGTTACTGATAATCTGGAGAGATAGTAGGTCTTTGTTTTTGAAGGTCAAGTGACTCTGGCTAAATACAGAAAAGCAGGCTAGACAACAGCAAATTCAAGAAAGATTTAAGGATCAGAGTGAACAATGAACTGGGGACTTGTGACATGCTGGTTGAACACCTACCTTTCAGGTGAAGGTCTTGATGACTAGCATATCCCTTCCCAGTTATATTTAGACTTTGAAGTCAGCAGGGCATTCATAATTTTCCTGAGAGTTAGGAAGAGCTGTTTTCAGTTTTTGATTTAGCATTATATGGATTTACTTTGCCTTGCCTGCTCTTCCCCTCAGGCTCTGGGATTTTTTTAAAAACCCCACACAGCTTTGACAATAACAGAATTCTGAATTATTAGGTTTTTAAAGTTCATTACATGAGCCGATGCTGAATTTATTGTTATGACTTTCAATGATATATAGAGAGATATTTTGATGTAGCCTACGCTACCTCCCAGATCCTTGCTGGTATTAGCTGACATTTGCTTTCTGTACATATCGTAGAGAGGTCTGTGGGTTAAGAAAAGACGCCCAGAGCTTGTCATTTTGCAAAGTTCAGTGGTGGGTTCATATAAAGGAATAATGGCCAACAGTTCAGTGCTATCAGGAAGGTTTTAGAGGCTAATCTCTCCCCCCCAAAAACATTGAAGATGGCCACTTAGATTTATGTGAGAATAGCTCTTTCTCCAGAGTGTTTTTCTACTTGTCATATTTAGCGAGATTGTGATATATTGCAGAAATAGTTCCCTTTAAGCCCTATTCAATAACCAGTATTATAGGGAAACCACTTTGAGAAGAAGGCAAGGAGGATGATAGGCCATAACATTACCACTCACTCCCTGTGTTTGACTGCTAACACATCCCATTTCTATTACCCACCTCCCCACCCTTTATATATAATTTATCTTGCTTCTGGGTTGGAAAGTGATATTCATTAGGGGTCTGATTTGGCCCTGCAGCCTTGAATTTCTATTTGCTATCTAAAATATAGTGGAGATACGCAGACCATCCAAGTGTCCCTATTTTCCAGGGACTTCCCTGACTTAGCAAAGCCGTCCTGGTTTTTTATTTGATCCGGGAATGTCCCACTTTTCCTCAGGATGTCCCCGTTTCAATGGAGAAATGTTGGAGGGTATGGAGTTATCTGACCCCCGAGCCATCTGAAAGCAATCCTGTATACGGAATATTTTTTTTAAAAAAAGTTTAATATTTTATTATGTTTGTAATAATTTATTGTTTTTGGGAAGCTGCCAAGAGGGGCTGGGGCAATCCAGTAAGGATTGTGTGAGGGGTATAAATAGTAAAATTATCATTATGGAATGGGATGTCCCTATTTTCATTGAATAAATGTTGGAGGGCATGCTCTTAGCTGCTGGTGACAGTGACTGGGATTGTATCCAGGTAGTTTCTGTGTATACAGATTTCATTGTATACACAGGTAAAATTGTCCATGCTTCCTTCTATTAATCTATTAACTCACACCAGTCCCCTAGATGTGTAAATCTCCCCCTGGACACAAAAAAGTTGTGGAGAGCCTTGATCTAGGATAAGCCCTATATATTCAGGTGTGAGAAAAAGCAGTTAAAGTTTGGCTAGAGCATCATTACCATCAATTAGAGGGGAAGAGACATCACCTTGCCAACAAAGGTCCGTATAGTTAAAGCCATGGTTTTCCCAGTAGTGATGTATGGAAGTGAGAGCTGGACCATAAAGAAGGCTGATTGTTGAAGAATTGAAGCTTTTGAATTATGGTGTTGGAGGAGACTCTTGAGAGTCCCATGGACTGCAAGAAGATAAAACCTCTCCATTCTTAAGGAAATCAGCCCTGAGTGCCCACTGGAAGGACAGATCGTGAGGCTGAGGCTCCAGTACTTTGACCACCTCATGAGAAGACTCCCTGGAAAAGACCCTGATGTTGGGAAAGATGGAGGGCACAAGGAGAAGGGGATTACAGAGGACGAGATGGTTGGATAGTGCTCTCAAAGCTACCAGCATGAGTTTGACCAAACTGCGGGAGGCAGTGGAAGACGGGAATGCCTGGGGTGCTCTGGTCCATGGGGTCACGAAGAGTCAGACACAACTAAACAACAACAACCCTATTGGGGCTGTTTGTATTATTTCCATGACTCCCCACCTATTGGATTTGTGACCAAGGTGAGGTTTAAACAACAGACTACCTGGCTAATAGTTCATACACTTAATTTCTGTGGAGAGTGAGTGATGTACCTACCTGAAAGCAAGTCTCTTGAGGGGATTCCAACTGCAAGTTGTTAGTTTCTGGGGGAACTGACACTATTTATAAACTAGCACTGTGTTCGTCTTCTCCCATGCTGAACATATGCCTTTGTAAATAGCAGATATAATAATCCCATAAATTAACAGTTCCCTTTGTCTCCAAGGAAAGAGACCCTGTAGAGGCTACCTTTGGAACATCGTCTCACCCAAAGAACTGAGGTGGTGTGCATGCAAAAAACAATATATTGAGAGAACATTAGCAGCAAGAAAGCACATCATTTACTGTGAAATTGTTAAAAACGAACTCCTTGGTGATTCAAGACCCTCCATGCAGGACACATTTTTCAAACAATAATTTAAAGTTCTTCAGCTTCTCTTAAGATGTGCTTATGAAAATGCTTGACGTTCACATACAGAAGCTTCCATGGGATTTAATATATCCTCAGAAGGAATAGGATGTGAACAGACTTCTCTAGGGACAGAGCGCTTAGAACTAGATGAGAGCAATATTTACTATCTGTCCTAAAACTCTTCTTATAGATACATTAAATCCAGTGTCTTTCTTTTCTAAAAGATTCTATAAAACGAGGACTAAATCTGTACAGTTTTTGATTCCAGTTGGTGGGCCTGGATGCCACAGTTAATATGGATTATATGACTTCTAATGCTCTCTCTTTGGGTAGCTTGTAAATGTCATTCTTGCCCATGCCTCTGCGTCTTTATTCCTTCTGGGATCCAAAACTTAAATATCACATATTATTTCCTCTGTTATTTGCAGCCAGACCACACTTGAGAGAAATGAAGCCTTCAGGGAGAGGCAAGGTGTGACAAACCATCACAGGAGCAAATAAGAAAATTGCCTAGGGAGGCAGTAAATAAGGTAGGATTTGCAAGTTTACCTGATTCGATCCAGACTTTTTGGGGGTGTATTAAAAAGGGTGAGGTTGCTATAGGAACTGTTTGCCTTGCAAAGTCACTTACTAAAGGTTCTGGAGTGTTTCCTATATGCATCATGTTCTTGTTTAGAAACAAACAACTCTCTGTTCGACAATGCTTATTATCCAGTGTGCATGAAACAGCAGGCTTAGTGAAAGGAGTACGACAATACAGATGATGGTCACAGGGTCCAGGGCAGATCATCTGGGGGAGAGGTGGTCCTTGAGGTATTGTAGTCGTGAGCCATTTTTATAGCTCAAAATCAGAAGTTTTAATTGGGCCTGGAAACAAAATGGCAGCCTTTGCAGTCGGGCCAGAGATTGGTGTAATATGATTCAATGAGCATATTCTGCTTATTAATTCCCTTTAAGTAAGGCACTCTCTGACAGCCTGAGTTTTCATAGATTTGCAGCAACACTGCATTCTCATAGATTCCCCCCAAAAAATTTTTATTCAAAAGTTACAATACAGTTACAATACAAATACGGTACATTTCCAATCAATATAGAATAGAGAATAAAGCAGTTTGGATTCACACTGGATCCTACTTCCAATTTAAAGTTCTGATTAATTAACGGTAGCTAGCTGGGTTAAAAAGGGGGGTGATTAATATCTCTCATCAACCTTCTGGGTGCTATAGATCATACCTTGGACAAGATGGGTCTCTTCCAGTCTTATAGTTAAATGATTATGCAGAGAATCATAATGGCAATTTAAATACTAGACAGATGTACAAGTTGCTTACACTGCACTTCTGCCCCAGAGAGGGGAAAAATCAATTGCAATACAGGGAGCCGCTATGCCCAGCATAATTGATTAGTATGAAAACAAGCTCTTGTTTTTGAGTTGTGGAATAATATTTATATTAAGCAGCTGACCAGTGACTCTCACATCATATTGCTACCACCTCACAAGCAGAAGCCATGGATATTCTTGGACTACTACAATGCGCTCTATGTGGGACTACCTTTGAAGGTGACCCGGAAACTACAACTAATCCAGAATGCAGCAGCTAGACTGGTGACCGGAAGCGGACACCAAGACAATATAACACTGGTCCTGGAAGACCTACATTGGTTCCCAGTACGTTTCCGAGCACAGTTCAAAGTGTTGGTGCTGACCTTTAAAGCCCTAAACAGCCCCAGCCCAGTATACCTGAAGGAGCGTCTCCACCCCCATCGTTCTGCCTGGACACTGAGGTCCAGCGCCGAGGGCCTTCTGGCTGTTCCCTCACTGCGAGAAGCAGGCAGAGGGCCTTCTTGGTAGTGGCGCCCGCCCTGTGGAACACCCTCCCATCAGATGTCAAAGAGATAAACAACTACCTGACATTTAGAAGACATCTGAAGGCAGCCCTGTTTAGGGAAGTTTTTAATGTGTGACATTTTAATGTATTTTAAATCTTTGTTGGAAGCTACCCAGTGTGGCTGGGGAAACGCAGCCAGATGGGCGGGGTACAAATAATGATAATTAATAATAATAATAATAATTAATTCCATTTAAAATAAATACATATACATAGTTCCATTCTACCTTGCAGACTGCTGAATATGCGCTGCCCCATTTCTTCCATGGCAAGGAACTGAGGTGGTTTTGAAGGGCTTTGCTCAAGGGAAACATCTGAGGAATTTTGAGGAGAAGCTAAAGATTATGGATGATGCATCTCAAACTCCTTCCTCCAAGCATTTGTGTTGCCACATCAATTCGTTTGTTTCTACCTCCTCTGGTGAAGTGGCATTAGGCCAGTTTCTGACGTGAAGTGTACCTAGAACTGTATCGTGCAGCCCTGCTGTGAGCTGGAAAGAATGCTTTGCAGAGATTATTCTGTGTGTCATAAGCCAGTTCCTTGATCAAAATATATCAATAAATCATTGCGTAAACCCATTGGAAATCTTTGAATTCTTCAGTACAGCAGCTGTAAATAATCTTCTTATGTGCAGCTTTCTCTTAAAAGACTAACTGTGGCATTTGAAATATTCCCTGGAATGTTCTGGAGAGCAACTCCTCACTGTTGTTAGCATGCTATTAATACTTGTGTCAGGCTGCTATAGATATTGTACAGCAACCTATTTGTAAACGAACACAAATACCTGCATTTAGGTAGGTACTACAGTATAGGACAGGGACGTGGGTGGCGCTGTGGGTAAAAGCCTCAGTGCCTAGGGCTTGCCGATCGAAAGGTTGGCGGTTCAAATCCCCGCGGCGGGGTGCGCTCCCATTGCTCGGTCCCAGCACCTGCCAACCTAGCAGTTCGAAAGCACTCCTGGGTGCAAGTAGATAAATAGGGACCGCTTACTAGCGGGAAGGTAAACGGCATTTCCGTGTGCGGCTCTGGCTTGCCAGAGCAGCGATGTCACGCTGGCCACGTGACCTGGAAGTGCCTCCGGACAGCGCTGGCCCCCGGCCTCTTGAGTGAGATGGGCGCACAACCCTAGAGCCTGGCAAGACTGGCCCGTACGGGCAGGGGTACCTTTACCTTTACCTTACAGTATAGGACAATGATTTTGTAGCACTCTGAGTACATACGTGAGCAAATTTATACTAAATAGCAGCATTTTGTTTTTATTAAACAGAATAGCCATTTTTCTAGGAGATCTCAAAGGGTTTTTCCTCTGCTCCTTTGCATTGATGATAACTTCCCTCTCAGCACAATGGGCCCTCAAATTGCATGAGATGGGTGAATTGCGCTAAGGTAAAAGATAAAGGTAAAGGACCCCTGGACGGTTAAGTCCAGTCAAAGACAACTCTGGGGTTGCGGTGCTCATCGTGCTTTCTGGGTGAGGGAGCTGGCGTTTGTTCACAGACAGCTTTCCGTGTTATGTGGCCAGCATGACTAAACCACTTCTGGCGCAACGGAACACCGTGACAGAAACCAGAGCGCATGGAAATGCAGCTTACCTTCCCGCCGCAGGAATACCTATTTATCTACTTGCACTGGCATGCATTTGAACTGCTAGGCTGACAGAAGCTGGGGCAGAGCAACAGCAGCTCACCCCATCACGGGGATTCGGACAGCCAACCTTCTGATCGGCAAGTGCAAGATGCTCAGTGGTTTAGACCACAGCGCCACCCGCATCCATGAATTGCACTATGGACCTGATGGGATGTCTGCCTTGTCTGCAGTTGCCAGAATGCCATTCCCACTGCTAAGATGGGGTACGTTTGCTCCCATTCCTCCCTTTAGAAAGAAGGCTAGGTGGACCCAGAGTCTTGTGTGTCTGGGATGACAATGGAAAACTGGAGAGGAGAATGGAGTGGAGTCTCCGATCCTGTGTTTTCTTCACATTCCAGTCTTTCCCCTTCATTCCATTAAATGTCATTCTTCAAGGACATTCTGTTTGGAAGGATTGGGATTTCATAACATGTTGACAAGAAGATTTTTTCTTTTTAACCGCTCAGAAAAATTCAGTGTCCAAATTTTGTATTCCTTCAAAAATTGGCATATATTGGTCATTTTTCTTCTCATTATTTTATTTCTACAGTCACGCCATAAGAGAAGACTCTCCTATTCTTGGTCATATAATAGTTGCTCTGACCAACTCTCGGGAAAGGAAAAAGAGAGAGGAGGGGGGGGAGAGACCATGGTGGCATGTTTTTAGGGTTACAATGCTCATGAGAACTGATGTGGAGATTCCTACCCAGAATGCCCTGGACTTCACAGGCTTCTAAGATTTACCACAGAGATGTCCCCCTCCAGATGTTTTGAACTACAATTTTCATCATCTGTGAACATTGGCCATGAATGCTGGTGTTGATTGGAGCTGAAGTTCAACTGAACCTGTAGAGTCACAGGGTCCCACAGTCTGAATTAGACCATTATTGCCCATCTCAATTTGAAGAAGCACACCAAAATCTCCAAGTGAGGCATCTCTCCACGATACCTAATATTTTGATCAGTGGCGCTCCCTAGAGATGACAATCTTTGTCCAGCATAATCGGACTAAGGGTTTTATAGGTATTTATGCACTATTTGCCACCTGAATCATAAAAGAGGTGGTGTGGTTTTTACGAGAAGCGGGGCTTGTTATTCCTTGGCTTATTGGGCACATATTACTTATTCACCTTGGGGATTATAACTCTCTCTGAAATATCTTCAGCACAGCACCAGTAAAAAATAAAAAAGCAGAGGAAATGTAACCTGATGAGCAAAAGCCTCTTATGCCAGGTTTTATCACTGGTGCATAAGAATGACTGCATTGCTTCTATATGGTTTTATTATTATTATTATTATTGTACTTCTCAGTTTTATTTTTCAGTGCTTGGCTCCAAGGCTCTGAGTGAAAAGCTGGGGTTATAACATTAGCCTGCCTGAAAGGATGTGCATCCATTGTTTTCCCTTGTGCTGTTATCCTAGAAAGCAAATTCATAGAGGTTCAGGAGCAGAGTGAGGGATGATAAATAAGCCTTTGTCCGAGGCTTTGAGGGAAGCATGACTGACTCTGAATAGCTTGGTTCCTTTTGTCCATCTAATTTGCTTTCTGAAAGATATGCACTGTAATTTGAAGTTGTTCCTTTCTTGCTACACATATATTCTCTCTCTTCCTCCATCTCTGAAACTCAAGGGTGACAGAGGAATATCTGGACATACATGCGACTCACCTTCAAATAACCCAGCAGACTTCATTCAAACTGCCATGCCAGCCTACCTATATTTAACACATCTCTCACCCATCTCATTTATTTTTGCTTCCTCTGCCACATCTTAAGCTGAAAGGGAGGAGGGAAATTTGTGCTGTTTAAGATCCTCCGATAAGCCTTCTCTCCTGCTACTGGCCAACGTGCAAACATAGCCTGTGTTTGATTTCATAAGCATTTGGGAAAACTATGCGATCCCTCGCAGCTCTAGATGTCCTCTTGTCACCTTTACTAACGCAATAGCTGTAACATAGATTCGTGACTCAGTTAGCTCCACATTGAAAACAGTTTCACTGAAATAGTGAACCAGAGGAGGAGGCTCCAAAGGCAGACATTTAGGGATGTAGTAGAGCCGTGTCATGCTTTTAGTAGTAGTAGTAGTAATAGAAGGGGAAGAAATGGAGGCAGTGAGAGATTTTACTTTCTTGGGCTCCATGATCACTACAGATGGTGACCGCAGTCACAAAATTAAGACGCCTGCTTCTTGGGAGAAAAGCAATGACAAACCTATACAGCATCTTTAAAAGCAGAGACATCACCTTGCCAACAAAGGCCTGTATAGTTAAAGCTATGGTTTTCCCAGTAGTGATGTATGGAAGTGAGAGCTGGACCATAAAGAAGGCTGAAGAATTGATGCTTTTGAATTATGGTGCTGGAGGAGACTCTTGAGAGTCCCATGGACTGCAAGAAGATCAAACCTCTCCATTCTTAAGGAAATCAGCCCTGAGTGCTCACTGGAAGGACAGATCCTGAAGCTGAGACTCCAATACTTTGGCCACCTCATAAGAAGAGAAGACTCCCTGGAAAAGACCCTGATGTTGGGAAAGATGGAGGGCACAAGGAGAAGGGAATGACAGAGGACAAGATGGTTGGATAGTGTTCTCGAAGCTACCAGCATGAGTTTGACCAAACTGCGGGAGGCAGTGGAAGACAGGAGTGCCTGGCGTGCTCTGGTCCATGGGGTCACAAAGAGTCGGACATGACTAAATGACTAAACAACAACAACAAAGTAGTAGTAATTTGTTTTTTGTACCCTGCCCATATGACTGGGTTGACACTCTGGGAAGCTACCAACAGGCTGTAAGAAATAATCATTAGAAAGCTTCCCAACACAGGGCTGCCTTCAGATGTCTATGGAAGGTCGTATGTCAAGGAGCTGTCAGACGACCCCAGGTCATCCACAGGGCAGGAAAGAATGTGAGGCAAGAAACAGCTTTTATTCACAGAAAGTAACAACACAGCAGAGCTCCTCTGGCTCATCTGAATTCATCTGGAGATGCTGCTGAAACTGACCACTCTTGATCTCTCTGAAGAAGATGAAACCTACTTCGAGAAGGTGCTCAGTGAGACTCTTGGCGAGTGGGGTGTCAGAGGGGGAAAAGAGCCAGCAGGACTGGGACTGTTCTGCTGCTGGGTAACAAGAAAAATCTCTGATTCCTCTTTGTCTGAGTTTGCGCGCACACTGTGACTCTCAGCCTGTAACCCTGTCTTCTTCTGATGCTCCTTGATTGTTCAACCCCCCTGCTTCTGGCACATCCCAGCTCATCCCTTTCCCAGACTGCTCCTTGGTGTCCCACCATCATGAACCTGGGTCTAAGTCGTCTTCTTCCATGTCGTCTCTAGGGGGCTTTTGGTCAGTCGGTGTCCACAACTCTTCCTCAAAAAAACCCCAACAACAGTGGTCTAAACCACTGAGCCTCTTGGGCTTGCTGATCAGAAGGTCAGTGGTTCGAATCTGTATTAAGGGGGGGGGCTGCCATTGCTCTGTCCCAGCTCCTGCCAACCTAGCAGTTTGAAAGCACACCAGTGCAAGTAGATAAATAGGTACCACTGAGGAGGGAAGGTAAACGGCGTTTCTGTGCACTCTGGTTTCCGTTACGGTGTCCCGCTGCACCAGAAGCGGTTTAGTTATGCTGGCTACATGACCCGGAAAAACTGTCTGCAGACAGACTCCAGCTGCCTTGGCTTGAAAGCGAGATGAGCGCTGCAACCCCATAGTCGCCTTTGACTGCACTTAACCGCCCAGGGGTCCTTTACTTTTACTTACTTTTACTCTTCCTCATCCAGCAAGTCCCTGACATTGTATGATTCTTTATCTCTTTGACATTTGATGGCAGGGCGCTCCATAGGGCGGGCACAATTATGGAGAAGACCCTCTGCCTGGTTCCCTGTAACTTCACTTCTCGCAATGAGGGAACCACCAGAAGGCACATTCAACGTCTGGCTAGGTTTCCTCACCCACTCTGGGTGACTCCCAACAGAATATTAATAATAATAAAAAAGCAATAAAATATCAAACATTAAAAACTTCCCTAAACAGGGCTGCCTTCAGATGTCTTCTAAAAGTCAGATAGTTGTTTATTTCCTTGTCATCTGATGAGTGGGCATTCCACAGGGTGGGTGCCACTACCGAGAAGGTCCTCTGTCTGGTTCCCTGTAGCTTCACTTCTCGCAGTGAGGGAACTGCACGTGGCTTTAAGGGTGCTGGGAATAGTAGCTTTGTGAGGGGTAAACTAGTGTTTCCGTGAGTCTATGGGAGATAAGGCTGCACTTGAGTGAAAGGGTGGGCGGAAGAGTCAAAGCAAATGGGGAGGGAGGCACTGGCGTTGGTTGGCCTTGCTGGTGTCCTTAGACCCAGGCAGCTGCCCAGATACCTGATGCTTATGCCAGCTCTTATCAGGGGGCTGAAGGTCATGGAAGGGTTGGGTTCTGAATAGCCTTGGCAGGAGTATTTGTTATTCTTTCCTCTCATACCGGAACTAGCACAAATGGGACAAATTCATTTCCCGAGGTTTCCTACAACTGAAAAAATGTGTTCCATATTTGTTAAATGGCCTCTTTTCTTTGATGTCCTCATGTATGCAGTTGGTAGAGTTCTGTGGCATACAGATTTCATTGAGACGTGGAATCTGTGTAACAGGTCTCTAATCCAAAATGACAGCCTACTGGAGACTTTCCTTGAAGAGAAATGCTGTGCAGTATCAGAATTCTCCAGAGCCGAGTGACTGACTCAAGCTGACAAGGCAGTTATTTTTAAAGCAGCTCTTGATGAGATTTCA
This sequence comes from Podarcis muralis, assembly GCF_964188315.1. NCBI lineage: Eukaryota > Metazoa > Chordata > Lepidosauria > Squamata > Lacertidae > Podarcis > Podarcis muralis. Next base: position 75,165,293 of record NC_135662.1, on the reverse strand, counting down.
AGCCTAGCCTTCGAAATACAAGAGATGCCCTTGGTCACAAAGAGTGGGTTTCTGTGGTGATTATTTTTCAAGGGTGTCCCCATCGAGCCACACATTGGACTTTCGGTTTCCAGTTTCCAAAGTAAAACTGTGGCTGTAGGAGTACGGATTTTTCCCTCGCAACCTTTTGACGGATACCTTGCAAACATGGGTGGGGAAGCTGTGGCCCTCGAGATGTTGCTGGACCAACGCTAGAGCATTGGTCGGGTCTGATGGGAGCTGGCGTCCAACAAAATCTGGATAGTCCTTCTGGTAAAGCAGAGTGGGATGGCATTGTTTACATGGTGTCAGTGCCATCAGTGCCGGAGGGAGAGAGCAAAATCCAGAGAGCGTCCTGGGAGCGGGAGAGGCAGCCCATCTTCTGGGGAAGAGAATCAGTGTAGCACCAGTGGAGAAGGGGGTAGATGGGGGAATCGGCGAGGCGGTCCCATGACTCCTTGCCGGGGACCAACGGGGAGAGTAGAGGTCCTCCGCTGCCTACGCCCTCCTTGCGCAGAAGGCTTTCACGCAGAGAGAGTAGGAGGAGACTGGGCGTCAAAGAGATTCTTTGCTGGAAGAAGTTTAAGAAACGCCCACTGACGGATTCTGCCAGCAATTGAGACAGCCACAGGAGAGTGGCGGTCCGGACAGAAAAGGTTCACTCAGGCAACCCAGCCAGGTGTTTGCACCGGCTTACGCACGAGCAACCCCTAGAACCATTACACATGGCTTCCCAATGCAGAGATCACCTTGCTGTTGGAAATCATGCCCAACCCCATTGCCCACTAATGGATGTGGAGAGCCATGGGTTCACCACCCCTGCTGTAAAGATTACCTGCTTCTGCCTCTACTCTGCTAAAATCTCTTCCATGAGGTAGCTGTCTTAGTCAGAGCAAAAACAACAGTGTTGTCACAGCCTTTTTCAGCTGGAGCTCACTGGAACTCGGTTCTGGCACCTCTCAGGTGGCAGCCATTACCATTATAAGAGAACAAGGAAGGTGTTCATGGGGAATTTTGGCACCTATTTTTCTAGAAAAATAGCACCAAGCATTGTGATACCTTAAAGTAGCCTGTGTTGGCTGGGGCTGATGGGAATTGTAGTCCAATGCTTTTGGAAGGCACCAAGCCTAACAGAAACACTGAGGCATAAGTTTTTGTAGACTGTACTATAAATGCTACTCGCTGTGGTGCCACAAGCTTTTTTCTTTTCCTGCTAAAGTATGCTTCACAGTTCCTGACCTGTTAGAGGGCTTTTTTAAAAAAAGAAATGCATATTTTCAGACAGTAGATGTCAAAAAATTTATTTCCAGGGAGCCCTTTCTGAAGTGACTTATCTGCTGAGGAACTCCTACATATCTGTCATAGAACCCTGTGCACCCTATAATATTCTGAGGCATGTTTTAGGACTACAGCTTCAAATTGCCTTAACCTTTAAACTGCCACACCACACTGCTGAGAAAACCACTAGCATACAATACTATGTAGCCAAATAGCATGTGTGGATCAAAACTTGGCTACCCACTAGATTCTGTGCTCCTCTGAATTCTGTGGCACATTTCTTGGCAGTATATAAATATAACAAAACACATATTTTAAGCACACACACACATTTTAAAATGTACTGATACCTATTTACGATAATGCCCATTTTCAGAGGAACGTATGTTCCTCTTGCAGATGAATGCAAAAGTGGAGTACAGTGGTATCTCGGGTTACATACACTTCAGGTTACAGACTCTGCTAACCCAGAAATAGTGCTTCAGGTTAAGAACTTTGTTTCAGGATGAGAACAGAAATCGTGCTCCGGTGGCGCAGCAGCAGCAGGAGGCCCCATTAGCTAAAGTGGTGCTTCAGGTTAAGATCAGTTTCAGGTTAAGAACGGACCTCTGGAACGAATTAAGTACTTAACCCGAGGTACCACTGTAGAATGATAGATTTCAAAAATGAGTGTCATGGACTGGAAGCAGACACAGTTTACCCATCCTTAATGTCAGCTCGCCGAAATCTTCTCTTGTTTGTCACTATGGCAGACAGCAAATATTCTGCTGAACAGGTAGGGCGGGTGAATTCCTAAATGTCAGGCCGAGCTGAGGAATGCCAACCCATAGCCATATTTGTTCAGCAGAAAGGGCAAGAAGAGATCATTCTTCTTAGGTCCTACCTGTTGTGACTCCTTTACTTTGTTTTCAGGGGACCTAGTCTCCTTCCCCCTGGCCCTTTCCCCTACCAGCAGACTTGGTGCCATTCTGCCTGACACGTTGTCAGTCTCCGTATGCCTCTGCGGCATCGCATTTCTCCAGCGAGGGAGATGCGTTGCGTGCGTGGAATTAATTAGCACATGCTAATGAGCAATTTGCATGCACCGCTGTGACAGGTAGGCCGCAGCTTTGGGGCTTTCTTGCAAGCAGCGCTGTTAAGAGGTCACACGAGCTCTGCGAGAGCCCGTCGCTGGGGTTGCATGAGCTTCAGCAGCTGCATAGTGATCGGGAAGATGAAAGCCCGGCTGCTTAGCAACGGCTGTGTCTAGGACACCCTGAAGCAAAATAGGCAGAGGAAGACGCAAAAGGGGTATTTTGGAGCAGCAGAAATTGCTCCCTAGGAACGCCTTAGCATCCCAGAGCTGCACAATAAATTTAAAGGGCGGCGAACGTTTGCTCTTTCTTTGAACTCTCGGCACCTTGCACCTCCTGGGGGGTGGGGACTGAGGCTCCATTTGTAAGGGGGAGATAAGATAGGGGATGTGCAGTGTTTTCCAAGCTCAAGCACAGATTATAACAGAGATGGGCTCCAGCTCAGGAAGCAGGGCTGTCTTTACAGATGTGGTGCTAGGGTGCAAATATCCGCCCAGTGCCCCCAAATTATCCCCAAACTATCCCCAAACACGGATAGTGTTGGAGTTGCCGTAGCTGCGCACTGCCAGCCATGGGGGGGGGGGTGCAAGTCTCCCCCATGCCGCTGCAGGACAGCGATCCCCGCAGAGACTTGGGAGGGAAGCTGCCTGCCTGCCAGCTATGTGGTTGGCAGGGCGTAGCTTCCATCCTAAGCCTCTGTGGGAATCGCTCTCCTCCCAAGGAGGCTTGGGAGGGAAGCTGCCTGCCCGCCAGTCTTACAGTTGGCGGGGTGCAGCTGGTGGGCATGCAGGGAAAGGGGAGGCCACCGGCAAAGCCGCACAGCTCCCCCACTTGCTGGGGCACCGCTGAGAGGCCAGTGCCCTGGTGTGATGCGCCACTAACCCCTATGGGAAAGACGGCTCTGTCAGGAAGGAAGGCCAAACACTGGGGCCAAACATTGTCCCTAGGATGGTGGAATTCCAGTTAACATATGGAACAAGACCCTGCGAGATATTTGGAAGGGAAACCCCCATTTCCCCTGCAGCCATTTGGGTGATGGCTATTTCTTTTCTCCAGTATTCTTGCTACAGGGGGACATAAGTGGGCAAGCCGGTGTGGTGCAGTGGTTAGAGTGTTGGACTAGGACCCTGCAGAGCAGGGTTCAAATCCCCACTCAGCCATGAATCTCACTGGGGAGCCTTGGGCCACTCAGCATGGCCTACTCTGCAGAGTTGTTGTGAGGAATAAAAAAGGAGGGACATAACCATCTTGAGCTCATTGGAGAAAAGGTGAAATATAGTAGTAGTAGTAGTAGTAGTAGTAAATAAATACTATGGAGTTGGGTACGAGCTGCCCAAGGGATGAGGCCAGCAGTGGTGGCCATGGTAACGCCATGGGACATTTGGGGATCAAATCAGAAACTAGGACAGCTTTTGTAAATCCAGGACTGTCTCTGGAAAATAGGGAGACTTGGAGTGTCTGGTACCATGGAGAAACCGTTCTCACATCATGGAGAGAGTGTGTGTAAATGAGGCCAGAGCTCTATGTCTTCTCTTTAATTCCTTGCTGCAGGAATACACAAGGGCCAAAATTGCCTCAGACATAGACGCTGTACCATTAACTCACAGTCCCCACTTATTAAGATTAGCCATTGTTGATTTAAATGGGCTCCCAGGGGCTAATAAACTAAATCCCTAGCTGATTGATCTTCTGAGTCAAGAAGATTAAATCACATTTGTTTAGTTATTAGAAATAGGTGAATGCCATTTGTTTCCAGTGCTTGTCGAAAGTCCTTCAGAAAGGAAGATTTGTCAGGTTTGTATTAATTCAGTTACCAGCTAGCAGTCACTAAGCAAACTGGTGTGTGTAGTAATATGTTATGAGGTAAAAGCTGGCTGAATTACTCCAAGCCAGTTCCGAATGTCTGTTTGAGATGCAGGAATTCAGATTGACATTGACGCCCAGCTAGACATGCTGAAGGTTCAGTGGGCGGCAGCTGTCAGAGGTTGCTGAATCAAGCCCTGAGCGTCATGTTTGTTGTTTGTGATCAGAGTCTGTAAATGCGGCTATTACATTTTCTGCCCAACTCCACCAAGCCAAGGGTAATGTTTTCTCTTGACAGCATTTATTAGTTCCATGCATGTAATGTATATTCTGGTTTTAGAAATTAGATAGGTTAACACCATTGACTTAAAAACAACAACCACCCATCAATTCACTCCGGGCCTAAACGGATTCACACAGTGCGAATCCGACCGTTTCTATTCTATGTCACTTTCACATGATTTTTAGTATTATGCAGTTCTGCCTTCTGCCTTGATCTGAAAAAAGCATCTCAATATATATATGTAAATTAATACATATTTAAATGTGCATTATCTCTCAACATACGTATTCAAATGTATATATTCCCCCCATCATCGAAATTTGTATTCGAATGCATTATTTGACATGTTTTGAGCTGCCAAGATTTGCACTGAGCAAAAAACTGATTGCAAATAGGAGTTTTCTACCAGGAGTACAACGGGGAAGGAAACAGTTAAAACCCACCCCTTCCGCTTGCTGTGATCCTAATATTGATTCCTTCCCCTTCCTTAGACTGCTATTTGCGGGTCTTTATTTTATTTTAAGTGCACATTAAATGCAAATATGCCTTTAATGATACTCCTAGAACGTAAGTAGAACCTGCTGGATGAGGGCAATGGCCCATGTAGACCAACATCTTGTCCTCAAAGTGGCCAACCAGATTGCTCCATAATATAAGGCGTCTTCCTATTTCTGAAGGATAAGGTTGCTTTTATGGATGGAAGGATGATCTTCCAACCATGTTTTTCTAAGCCATTGACCAGAATGAAGAGCAAAGCATTTGTCTTGTTTTGGGGAAGCTTTCTCTGAAAGAACTAGATCACCATATTTATCTGACTCCTGCCCCCTTGTAAGAATTAATGAGATGATGTTTGTGAAGTATTTAAGCACCCACACTGTATTCTGTTTAGTATTACTATTCATTTGTGGTTGCAACTGCCATTTGGATCTGAAAGCACCATGATTTAGGGGCTTCCTGATGTTTAAGAAGAAGAACTCTTCAGTATGTCCCAAGCACTATCATAATTCTACCCAGATCCAGTTGGGTTTTGTGTGCATGAATGGAGAATTGCATTTCCCCCAAATATTATAGTGTGCACTAAAAAGGTAAAGGTACCCCTGCCCGTACGGGCCAGTCGTGTCCGACTCTAGGGTTGCGCGCTCATCTCGCTCAAGAGGCCGTGAGCTGGCGCCGTCCGAAGACACTTCCGGGTCACGTGGCCAGCGTGACGAAGCTGCAGCTGGCAAGCCAGCACCAGCGCAGCACACGGAAATGCCATTTACCTTCCCGCTATAAAGCGGTACCTATTTATCTACTTCCACTTAGGGGTGCTTTCGAACTGCTAGGTGGGCAGTCGAACTGCTAGGTGGGCAGATAGTGTGCACTAGGAAATGCAATATCCCAAAATGGAAGCACAACTCTGCATAACAAAAATGGACAGCAAGTGTGCATTTATTCTTCCAGCAGCTAATCATCTGGGAAGGCCTTTAAGAGCAATCTGAAGAAACAATAAAGAGGTTCACTAACTAGCCCATCGTGAAGCTTTAAATTAATATTAGACTGAATGTTAATAGATGGGGAAAGTCCGTTTTCTGCTCGTATGTCTGAAATGCTGTAAGCTTTGGTTGGAAGCTTAGAAAAATAGAAGCAGATGCTACAGGGCTTCCTTGCCAGAGTCTCTGCGGTGGACAAAATATGGAGCTATTTAGCTCATGATCACTTTGTTTGTTTGTTTATTGTTTGTTTGCTTGGACAGGCTTTGGAAGTCTTGGCGACCCTACTTGAAGAAATTCTTTAAGACCTTTAGGATTTTCCTTGAACTCCGCCTGCACAAAGCTAATCCACAGCTGGATGCCTTCAACAGCAGCGAGAAGTAATGTTTTATAGCAGAATCCCTGCCCATAGTTGATTTACAGAGCCTGACATATTAGATGCCCGCCATCTGTAGCCTGAGCCATCATGACTCTAGCTATATCTGTTATTGCTTCCATGTCAATAGGAGAAGGATGGGGGTGTCCCTGTAAAAGCTTAGGCCTATTTGCTTCTTCTGGCAGCATATTCTGCCCAAGCATCACCCAGATATGTAGTAAGATATACTAATTGCATGAGGCTCTTAATATAGTCTTAGGAGTCCCAAGTGAGCCAAAACCTTTTTCTTCTTCCTCTTTGGTGATCACTCATAACTGAATAAGATTGTCTTCCATGTACACGGTCTTAACAGTGAGTCCGTAAGTGACTGTGGAGGTCAGTTCTGGATCCACACGTCCTTCCACAGTGGGGACATAGGTTTCTGGGCAGGAGTTGATCATGGTGAGGGTTTGCCAAGCATGCCTTCCTCTTAGCATGTTTCTTCCTTTCGTCCTGAGTTTGAGCATCTTCAAAACCCATGACACCTTTGATAAAGGCTGTTCTCCAACTGGAGCACTCACAGGCCAGTGTTTCCCAGTTGTAAGTGTTTATACTACATTTTTTAAGGTTTGCCTTGAGACAGTCTTTAAACATCTTTTGTCGACCACCAGCATTACGCTTTCCATTTTTAAGTTCGGAATAGAGTAGTTGCTTTGTAGACGATAATCAGGCATCTGCACAACATGACCAGTGGGGAACCTCAAGCCTAGGTGGAGGGCAAATGTATTTCTCCAGGTCTCTATCTGGTCCTTAGAAGTCTCCCCAGACCACACACCCTCTTCCCCAGCCTCACTTTGCATCCTCCTTGAGCATTTTTGCCTAATAAGGATAGATCCTTGAACTCTGATAATGCCTTGTGCTTGACTAGATGGAGAATAAAGAGGGGTTTGTGTGTGTGTGCAGAAGCTAGTATTCTTTACAAAGGTAAAATCTACATTTAATGTTAGGCTCACTTCTGCTTCTGGTTCTGTTAAGCATTGGAATGTGCCCCCCATGGTGGTTATGTAAGACAGCAAAAGCTTTCTGGGGAATGATTTATCATGAGCTGAGGGGGAATGATGAAGGTAACTGTTGTGGGGGTAAACAGAAGCTTTTCTTTGTTTATGTATGCTACCACAGCTGCTTGAGAAGATCAAACCTCTCCATTCTTAAGGAAATCAGCCCCGAGTGCCCACTGGAAGGACAGATTGTGAAGCTGAGGCTCCAATACTTTGGCCACCTCATGAGAAGAGAAGACTCCCTGGAAAAGACCCTGATGTTGGGAAAGAAGGAGGCCACAAGGAGAAGGGGATGACAGGGGACAATATGGTTGGACAGTGTTCTCAAAGCTACCAGCATGAGTTTGACCAAACTGCAAGAGGCAGTGGAAGACAGGAGTGCCTGGCGTCCTCTGGTCCATGGGGTCACGAAGAGTCAGACATGACTGAATGACTAAACAACTTCAACAACCACAGATGCTCGAATGATTTATGCCCAAAGATGGAAGGAAGAAACAGTTCAGACAAAGGAAGGTGGGCTATTGAAATTAATGGAAGACGCAGAAATGGCAAAACTCGCTGGAACAATATGAAATCAAGAGGAGAGACTTTTTAAAATAGAAGGGGGGGGGAATTATTGACTATTCGAAGATACATTGCAAACAAATCAAAACATAAGTGGGACTGATATAAGCACGTGCGGTAAGAGATAATTAAGGGGAAGATAAGGGAAAATTAGTAAATATATTTAAATTGTATATAAAGTAATAAAAATATTTAAAATAAATATCCACAGAAAGGAGGGGAAGGAAGTTGAGAGGAAGGTTAATTAGATTTGCAAAGATTTTGTTTTTCTTGTTAAAATAAGGTTACCAGATTTTTTTCAATGAATCCGGGGACACTTTTCAACTTCAGTAGGAATGATAGGATTTTGTCAGGGAAATGATTTGTAAATCTGGGGACTGTCCTCAGGTAACGGGTAACGTCTGGAAACCTTTTGTTAAAATGGTTGTAAAAAGTGAAAATGATTTAAAAAGAAAAAAAAAAGGAATGTACCCCTCAAAGGTTTTCCCAGAAGGGAGTATGGTTCTTGGGTTGAAAAAGTGCCCGCATGGGAACAACCACAAATACAAGGACCATTATGCCCAGGGTACTTTTCAAGGAGACATTTTCAGTTCACATGCAATGAGCTCAGCCTACCAAGTCCTTGTGTCGGTCTAATTTTTAACAATTCCATATCCTTTAAATTCATGACATTGTCATACAAATCTTCCATAACACTTTCTTTATGGCATAGTGTCTATGGCAATTTGTTGTTCTTATGATGGATGTAATGCTCTGGTGCCACCTAGGAAGTAGAAATATTGCATTTTGGGGACTGAAAACCAAATTTATGCAACCATAGAGTGACAAGTCAATTTGCCCTTAAATTAATTTAGGGTGATTTTTTTGGGTACGAAACCTAATATGAAGTATTCTTGTCTTTTTAAAAGATGCCTTAATATTTATGTAGCCATTCATGTGGGATTAATATTGGCAAAGTTACTCTAAACAAAGTGAATATTATTTCATTTTCTCAGCGACAGTAATCTGTCATCGTTGGAATGTATAGCAGCTATGCATTTTAAAATCCCACTAAATTAATTGTAAATTATCTTTCAACAGTTAAGGGTTTATGAATCTACATATTGTAATCTATACTAAGGATGTCATATAACATTAATCAGCAGTTTGCAGATTTTTCTTATTGTTGCAATGAAAAAAATCCCTCTCTCAACAAACCACTGTTAGCTGATATATATACAAACCAAAAGATGAACATTGATTAGATTGACTTATAACTCTGCTTTATTAACCTCAGCTCTCCAACAAGAGTGGATGGACTTGTACTGATGAGGTACTTTGAATAATCAATGCATGGAAAGTTCAAAGTTTGATTCCAGTATTCTCCACTGTGGAATTTCCTAGGTCCTGGCAACATGCTTGGTAAATGTACATAGAATTGAAGGCATATTACTCACCCTCCAACATTTCTCCAATGAAAGTAGGGACAGCTATTTCCCATCCTGGGTGGCTTCCAAAATATATAAAAACATAATAATTCTTTAAACATTAAAGCATACAGGGTTGCCTTCAGATATCTTCTAAAGGTTGTATAGTTACTTATCCCCTTGGCTTGAGGATCGCATAACTCCATACCCTCCAATATTTCTCCAATGAGAATAGGGACATCCCACCATAACCCCCAACATTTCTATGATGAAAATAGGGACGTCCTAAGGAAAAAGGGATGCGGGTGGCGCTGTGGTTTAAACCACTGAGCCTAGGGCTTGCCGATCAGAAAGTCAGTGGTTTGAATCCCATGACGGCGTGAGCTCCCGTTGCTCGGTCCCTGCTCCTGCCCACCTAGCAGTTCAAAAGCACGTCAAAGTGCAAGTAGATAAATAGGTACCCCTCTGGCGGGAAGGTAAATGGCGTTTCCGTGTTCTGCTCTGGTTCACCAGAAGCGGCTTAGTCATGCTGGCCACATGACCCAGAAGCTGTACGCTGGCTCCCTCGGCCACTAAAGCGAGATCAGCGCCACAACCCCAGAGTTGTCTGCGACTGGACATAATGGTCAGGGGTCCCTTTACTTTTACCTAAGGAAAAGTATGACATTACGGGATCAAATCAGAAACCGCTGGCTTCTGTAAATCTGGGACTGCCCCTGCAAAATAGGAACACTTGGAGGGCATGATAAGGTTATCAGATATCTCCATTTCCCGGGGGACAGTCCCAGGATTTACAAATCAGTCCCCATACAAAATCCATCCAATTTGAAAAGTGTCCCCAGATTCATTGAAAAAAATCTGGTAACCTTAGTAAGCTAAAGGTAAAGGTACCCCTGCCCGTACGGGCCAGTCTTGACAGACTCTAGGGTTCTGCGCCCATCTCACTCAAGAGGCCGGGGGCCAGCGCTGTCCGGAGACACTTCCGGGTCACGTGGCCAGCGTGACATCACTGCTCTGGCGAGCCAGAGCCGCACACGGAACGCCGTTTACCTTCCCGCTAGTAAGCAGTCCCTATTTATCTACTTGCACCCCGGGGTGCTTTCGAACTGCTAGGTTGGCAGGCGCTGGGACAGAACAACGGGAGCGCACCCCACCGCGGGGATTCGAACCGCCGACCTTTCGATCGGCAAGCCCTAGGCGCTGAGGCTTTTACCCACAGCGCCACCCGCGTCCCCGGTAACCTTAGGGTATGATATTATTTGGCAATGTGAAAGATAGCTGTCACACTACCAAATGGTTTTAAGTGTTCATTCTTAAAAGTAGGCATAAGCAAGGAGGCCTTAGGAAGAGGAAAGGGGGGGGGGAGAAGAAGGAAAGAGAGTGGGGGATTCTTCAGCATTTCATCTGGAAACTGGTAAATAATCAAACAATATAGTAATCCCTCCCTCTCTGTTCTCATTCAGGGAGCAATTTGTCATCTCAATTTTCTCTTGATGGATGTTTTCCCTTGACCTGAGGTGAAACTATCTTTGGCACGGACATGAAACACACATTTGTCTCTTATTAAAGGAAAAACCAGATGAGTGCTCCATTCTCAAAGAAGGGATTTGTATTGAATGGCTCTATAACAAGTTGGACCCTTAATCTGCCCTGCTCAGAACACTTCTTCTCATTCAAGAGATTAGTTCATTGAAAAACTCTGCATTAGACTGAGGATGGATCAGGCTTCTAGGGGGGTGAAGTGGTCTTCAGTTTATGATACCGCACTCATTGAATGTAATCTCCCTTGGCTCATCATGTTGCATGAGTTGTGATGGTGTAAATGAGAAAATGCTGTAGGGGAATAGTGAGGACTATGGCTAAAATCATTTATTTTAGATTGGAGCAGATTCTTTTTTATTTCATTTTTTTAAGCTTTCTTATCCAGTTAAAATAACAGCCCAGTAAGAAATATGAAATAAAATAACAAAAAGAGAAAAAATCTGTACCCCAAACCCCTGGGTTCACATCTGTTCTCAAGAGACTACGTAATAAATTAGAAATTATAACAAAAACTGACCTGATACAAAGAGAATGCAAAACAAATGTTATGAATTCCACGTAAAGTCATGTTTCATCAGGACTTGCTATGCCATGATTGACTTGCCATATAAATAACAAATGGCTGCCAAAGGAGGCAAAATCCATAGGTTTAACTTCACTCTGAGAGACCCCTAATTTATGAGTCAGTTTTTCAGAAATAAAGATGAACATCACTTTTTAAAACCAAATGTTTGAAGAAAAACCCCTTCCAGTCGTGTGTATGGTCAAACAAGCAGCTACTAGCAGATAAAAGCGGTTTACATATTATATTAAATCAACCTACCAAAATTGATCAAAGACACAGTTTGGGGTTTGAAGGCACTGATATGCCTTATGATTTCAGAAATTTCTTTCACCTTTTTCCAAAATTTGTATACATGTTTACATGTGCCAATAGATTCCTTTCTCGTTCTGTTCCCTTCAACGCGCACAGTAACCAACTCTTTTGACTATAGTCAAAATCCATTGGTGAAGTATTTTTATGGAGTTTTCTTAGATATTTGCAGAGATGGATCTAAAGAGGTGGATTTCCCCCCCCACTGCACATTATCCAGTATAATTGGACCAGATTCTGATGTTCTTGGGGTCTGGCCCACCTGTATTCTGGGGAGGCAAACAGTAATTAGGAAGGGGCAATTTCTGGTCCAATATCTTTTCATATGTTTTTACCAATATTTCCTTTATGTTTCTACTGGGTGTTGCCTTTTTGGCATTGAGCTCATGATAGGGCCTAGTTAGTGGTGCCTCCTTGTTTGTGGCCTGCCCTCTGTGGTGAGGTGCATTAATCTCTGTCATTGTTGACTTTCAGCAGAAGTGTAAACACATTCCTCTTTACCCTGTTCCTAGCAACTCTGAAAACACTGACTGATGTGATGTGATTATTTCTAGATGTTTTAAGAAAGTTTTTAACTCTTTTTAATGCTATTGATATGTTTGCCAACCTAGGCTCACTTGGGTGGCAGAATGTAAAGCGAATACAATAAATATACCTGTGTGTGTGTGTGTGTGTGTGTGTGTGTGTGTGTGTTGTATTTAAATATGTATAAAGGTAAAGGTAAAGGTACCCCTGCCCATTTAAATATGTATACCAACATGCATTTAATGGCATATTTTGTTATGTTCAAATGGTGTTGTGACATTTGCATAAATTGGTGGATAGCGACTTTTTAACCTGCAGATTGGTCTAATACAGCTCAGGTCATTTCATGTAAGAATCTGCAAATGTCAAATTTAGTGTCCATTTCACCCCTTTCTTAGAGTTTGCTGCTCCTTAATGTGCTTGGACCTTAAATTCACCCACAAACACAGTGCCTATTTCTTGGGAGAGAAAGGCGGAGTTTTTCCACTATGTTTTATTTATAATAACAGTGAAAGCTATTTTGCTTCCCAACTGAAACTATAGCAACAGATTTCCTCAGCTGATCAAGATTCTGGAAAAACAATCAGGTTATACAAGGCTGCGTACGTTGCCAGGTTCAACAAAATAGAAAGGTTTGTTCAGAGGATAGCATAGCTACCTAATCTATTGGTGATGAGTTGCCTTAATTTCCTATCGAGAAATTACTGTATCTTTGGGGTGGTTTGCACAACAACCATATTTATTTCTCTTGCCCGTAGCATCAAGTTGCAAACTTGCTTGTGTGAATCAGACATCACAGATTTATTGCTAGAGGTTAATGACATGGTCAGGATTCCGGTATGTAGCAGTAAAGTCTGGAACCAGGAAACGTGTCAAGTGGATGCCATGGTAACTTCCTCCCCTGCTGCTGCCCAGACCACATTGTTGCTATATCAGAACATCATCAATTACTGCTGCAGCACAGAATCCTGAAAACTATACCATATATATCTACAGTGGTACCTCTGGTTGTGAATGGGATCCATTCTGGAGGCCTGTTCGCAACATGAACAGAATGCAACCCGTGTCTGCGCGGGTCGCGATTCGCCGCTTCTTTTTTTTTAAAAAAATAATTTTTATTAACAGACCAATCAAATCAAATCAAATCACATAAATTCCAAATTACAAAGCCGAATTTTAAATTTTTGTTGGGGGTACCCATATTTCAAGTTCCGAAAGGGATCCAATCCTCTTATTGCTGCTGCTTTAAAAGTCCACAAATCTGTCCAGATAATGTTCACAATTTTCTGTCCAATCCTTTCTTGTTGTTTTCCACATCTTTTCTAGTTATTTTCATATATTTTTCCTTTCTCTTTGTCTTTGTGGCCTGATAGTCTCCCAAGCGGGTTGAAACAAATTTGTATTCCTGTGTGGATTTTTCCGTTCGTCCAAGAGTCGTATTTCAGACGGCTGCCGTATTTCATTGCTTCCATAAAGAAAAACATTCTTGCCGTCTACTCGTTAACTTTTCACAGGTCTGTCACACCCTTTCTCAGCCCTTGAGGAGGTTCTGCCAGGAATCCAATATGAAAACAAAGCTTCCTCCTCCCAATCATGAATCTTTCGACAGGACCTGTCAAGATGGCGACTCCCTTTTTGTTGCTGCATCATCAAAAGCCCTTGTTCTTTTCTCGATCTCATAAACCAAACTTTTGGTAGTAAATCATTTCCACACAGTTTTTAATCATCCTGCTTAGGTCAGTTATGCGACAGTTCTTTCTTGGGGAGGGATTATTGGTTAATCACATAGAAGAAAAGAAAAAAAAGTTTTCCCCCCTCATCCAGCATACTGAACCTTTGATGTATTTTCTTCATATTATATTCCGTTAAATCCAACCCATCGCTCTCGTTTCACAGAGATCACATCAATTAGCAGTCTTCACTCCCTTTCTTCACTTGAAATATGTGCATTTGCTTCTATTTCCAATTATATATTTCGAGCTGATGCAGCCAGTGCGCGATCAGAGATAGCATCCGGGAGAGCCGGACCCTCCCGAGGGCTTCGTGCCTAGTGCCCTCACCCCCTTCTTTCGAATCCGGGGGTGAATTATGGACACAGCAGGCAAGGCAGTGTTCCCCATTCCCTTGGGGCAACAAAGGGAGGCTGCATACTCCCATATCAGCCTCTTAATTACCTTGGGTGGGTCGGAGAGATGTTATTGTCGGCCATCTTCCAATGCGCCCCCTGGTGGCCCCCCGCGATTCGCCGCCTCTGCGCATGCGTATGACATCATTTTGCACGTCTCCGCATGCGAGCAGCGAAACCCGGAAGTAACCCTTTCCGGTACTTCCAGGTCGCCATGGGACGCAACCTGAAAATGTGCAACCTGAAGCAAACGTAACATGAAATATGACTGTATATGACTTTGATTTTCTCAAACATTTACAACCAAACATTTTAGGTATGAAAAGGGGATACTGGGGGAAATCCAAATGTTCTCTGGGATCCTCCTAAATACCTTTAAAAATAAATAAAATGTATATACTGCTCAATATTTTTTTCAAAAAATAATCTCAATGGTTTACATAAAATATTACCAAGATTGGGTGGTGGTGGGGAAAGCAATACAAATTCATATAAAAATGCAAAACCAGAAATCAAATAAAGCTTTTAAGAAGCTAAATAAAAGCAGAATAGATTTTGAAAGCTAAATGAAAACAGCATTTGTTCAGAGCAATTTTCCTTTTGTTCTGCTGGGCCTACATCCCTCCCCCCAAAGTTGATCCTTTCCCCTATCAATTAGTGACTGTTGCTCCAAATTAGTTTTGTTTTCAGTTATCTATTTATTATTTTATTTATTAAACTCATATACCACCCTTCACCTGAAGACCACAGGGTGCTTCACAACATACAAATACAAAATGATAACACAGAATACACAATAAAAGAAAAGCAAACCAATAGCCAAGTAGTTTCCAATTAGCTAAATACTGTGGACCCCTGTTTTTCAAAAGCCAAGCCATGTAACCCTTAACTTTTGAAAAATTTGATCTCTCTATGGTAGTTTTTAATTATGTGCATGGTGCCATGGAAACCCTGGGTGGATTAATGTGGACTGCCCAGGGCCTGCAGACCACCAGTTGGGAGCCATTGCAATAACCGTTCTCCCACAAACATGCTTAAAAGGTCATAGATTGTTTAATCAGCCAAAGGCCTGGTTATAGAGAAACACTTTCACTTGGTGCCTAATGATATTTTGTAGCTTAATCTGGATACATGATGTCACATCACTTGTTCCTAGTAAATAGACCAATTTATGGGGGGCTGGTTGGGATGGTACCATAATAGCAGCTTCCAAATGGTGCTGAAAAGATGCTCACCTCGTGAGTGTTGTGACCCAAATTTCAAGGGGCGGAATGAAAATCTTGAATTCATGTGTTTGCACAGCCACATAATGACCACTTCCTCTACTTTGTTGAGTCCCCAAAAAGATGCAAAAAAGTAGTGTGTGAGTGGTTTAGCGAAGCACATCTTCTATGCTCAGTCTCAGTTTAAAGCATACTTGAAACAGAATACCTTTCTTTTTTCTATAATTTTTATTAAATTTTCTGTTTTACATATTAGAATATTCATTTAAACAGCCTTAAAATATCAATGACTTTTCCTTCTTCTCTTTCCATAGTTCATTTTGCAGAAGAAAAATCCCTGCATATTTTATATAAACTAAAACATTCAGTATTCCATTATTACATCCATCAAAACTTATTTACATTGTTGAATTTATCTTACTGCTGCCCACGTTTTCAAATGTACACAATTCCCCTCCCATATATTCAATAAACATTTCCCAATCTTCTTTAAACGTATGCTCTTCTTGTTCTTTTATTCTATATGATACAGTAGGTCTGCCAGCTGTGAATATTCAATCAGTTTAAGTTGCCATTCTTTAGTTGAGACTTCGCTTGTTTTCCATTTTGAGGGGATAATTCAGAAACAGAATACTTGTCAATGGGGGAATAAGATATAGTTTAGGTGACATACACATTTTTGAATCCTCAGTTTTTTTATTGAAACATGGTAGGGGCTTAGTACATTCAGCTAGACCAGGCATCCCCAACCTTCGGCCCTCCAGATGTTTTGGACTACAGTTCCCATCATCCCTGACCACTGGTCCTGTTAGCTAGGGATCATGGGAGTTGTAGGCCAAAACATCTGGAGGGCCACAGGTTGGGGATTCCTGAGCTTAGACCATTCATGGTCACTTTGAGGGGAGTTTCAAAACATTCTTGTTTGGAGATGGCATAGAAATTCTCCTGTTTCTGTTACCTCCACTGTGTGGCTCAATACCCTGTCTTACTTTTGGAGCTGTCAGGTTTTCAGAAATGTCAAATTATATGGGGAGCTGTCCAACAAGCTGTCACAAGGGAGAACTGAGAAACAGATGTTGTTCTGCAGTGTTTGGGCACCGACTGAGCAACTTCATACTAGGTGCTGCTGCCTCACTCCTTCCTGGCCTGCCATCGGTGTCATGATCTGGAATGCCCATGTGGTAATGCTCAAGGAAAGTTGATCTGGAACCCCCTCTGTTCTAGGCCTGGCAAGGAAATAGAGGTCAGAACTGTTTCAGGCAGTAAGTAGGGATGGGTTGAGTTACACACCTAATTCTGAATCACTACACGGGGACAGTGTCTCACTGGAGCTCAGTGTTGTGTGTGTGTGTGTGTGGGTTTTTTAATGCACAAAAAGGCTGCTTACAAATTATATGCACCTTGTGGGTACTTTGTATGCAAAAGACACATTTTTAAAACACAACATGCACTTTTCAAGGCCTTTTAAGGTATTCATCTGTAAAGTGCACATTTTGTGTGCACATATTTTACATAGAATACATAGTTGTGTACAGTGGTATCTCGGGTTAAGAACTTAATTTGTTCTAGAGGTCTGTTCTTAACCTGAAACTGTTCTTAATCTGATGTACCACTTTAGCTAATGGGGCCTCCTGCTGCCGCCGCATGATTTCTGTTCTCATCCTGAAGCAAAGTTCTTAACCCGAGGTACTATTTCTGGGTTAGCGGAGTCTGTAACCTGAAGCGTCTGTAACCCAAGGTACCACTGTATACCCTTTTTCTGCGTCAAGATTGTACCACAAAATTCAGAGATGTTTGCATCCAAGCAAGCTCAAGAAAATTGCATTGGGTTGATCTGCTGCAAAAAAGTGACCCAAAATAATTCCTCCCCTGTCCCTGTCAGGAAGGTGCAAGATCATGGCCGAAATGCAGAGTGTATTGGGGATTTGTGAATTTCTTGGATATTTTTAGGGAAGTGATGGTTGTAATTTTTAAGATTCGTGGGTGCAAAGTTGTGTCTGCATGGGAACGGTTGGTTTGTTTTTTACAAAATTGTTTGCGTGTGGACTGTGCTATTGTGATGGTTCACCAGGGCAAATATTTCTGTTTGCCCAAGAGAACAATTTCCCCTCTTCTCCCCATATGTCCTTTTCTGGGGGGTTTTCCTGACCCACAGTGGGTGCAGAGAAAGAGGAGGGGGAGATCCCTGTTGAGCTAGTGAGATTCCTTGTGCTGAATCTAGCCCTCCCTACTGTGCTATCTCCTACAACAGGACCCAATAGATCTGATTTGTTTTGTTCTTGTTTTGCTTTTAATTAATTCAATACATTACAATGAAAAGCAAATTCCACTCACAATTTCATGTATTTTTAATGGCAAGTGTTCAAAGCGAAATTAATTCACTTTTTTTTCTTCCGTCTGTCTGTTTGCCCTTCTTGCTCAAATAAAGTGCATGAGATGAAAGGGAACAATGATTCTACCTTTTCCCTTTCTAGAAAGCTAATTGATGTGTATCCCCGACATTTCCTTGCTAACAAATAGCAATTAAAATACTATGGCATTAGATTGATTTTGACTCTTAAGTCAGCGTTCTTTTCCAGCAAAGCTGCGAATTGCTGAATGAGACCTAGAGAAAACTCAGTTGTACTGTTAAGTTCAGCCGGAGCTATCCAGCTTCCAGGTAGTGTAGAATAAGTTCAGCAGTACAGTGGTACCTCTGGTTACATACTTAATTCGTTCTGGAGGTCCGTTCTTAACCTGAAACTGTGCTTAATCTGAAGCACCACTTTAGCTAATGGGGCCTCCTGCTGCTGCTGCGGCGCGATTTCTGTTCTCATCCTGAAGCAAAGTTCTTAATGTGAGGTACTATTTCTGGGTTAGCGGAGTCTGTAACCTGAAGCGTCTGTAACCTGAAGTGCCTGTAACCTGAGGTACCACTGTACAGTGGTACCTCGGTTTAAGAACAGTCCAGTTTAAGAACGATTTGGTTTACAAACTCAGCAAAAACAGAAATAATGTCCCGGTTTGAGAACTACCTCAGTCTAAAAACGGAATCCAAATGGTGGAAGGGCACCGGTGGCGGGAGGCCTCAATAGGGAAAGCGTGCCTCGGTTTAAGAACAGTTTCGGTTTAAGAATGGACTTCCAGAATGGATCAAGTTCGTAAACCGAGGTACCACTGTACAGGACCATCAACTGCTTCCAGGAAAAATCCCCAGGAGTGACTGAAGTTGCTTTTAAAAGGATCTGTGCTTAACTCACCGTGGTTTGTAAGTTAGCAAGAATTTCTTTAATTGGTCTTTTGATAATAAACCAAGGACCTCTGGTGGACTCAAAGTCCTAGTTTAAGAGCAGCTCCACTCACATTTGTATCGAAAGATGAATATGAACATATGAAGCTGCCTTGTACCAGATATGAACATTGGTCTGTCTAACCTGTTCTTTGAATAGCAGTGGATCTCTAGGTACAAAACAGTCCTGATATCCACTTCTGCATGCAAAGGATGTGCTCTACCAGTCGGTGTGAGAGTGATTGGTGTCCCTTGTTTGTTTGTTTTTAAATTGGATTGGTGTTATGTACTGAGTTGAATAGGATCCAAATACAGCAGTCTGATTGGTCCTAGAACAATAGGATCCAAAATGCAACAGTCTGATTGGTCCTAGAACAATAGGATTCAGAATGCAGCAATCTGATTGGTCCTAGAACAATGCAGCAGTATGATTGGTCTGCAGGAGCCACCCAATCCAGCTCCAGGTGGAAGTGAATTCGTAACCTGATTGGCCTACAGGAGAATCCCAGAATTAGCCAATCACGTGGGGCCCATTGTGTAAATAATGTATATAAAGCAGATATTTTGGGGGAACTTTCATTCCTCACTACTATGAGCTGAATAAAGAGCATGAAATCTACACTCGACTCCGAGTATATTTCAATTGGCAAGCTAAGGAATTTTCACGAAAAATCAGATAATCGTCTGGTTTATTTCAATCCCAAATCTAAGACCAGTCAGACCCTGCTGTACCCAATGGAGTGTGCAATATGACCCATTTCCTCCCCTCCTTGCTTGCCTCTGACTTCATCCCCCTTCTTCCTACCCTCCCATCCTTCAGCAGGTCTCTTACCATGAATACTCAAAAAGCTGATGCTACCTGTGCTCCTGATGTCCATCTGGTTTTGTGTTTCCACACAATAGCCTTGACTCATAAGTCTCCATTTTATCTGGAGACATTAAGGCAATGTGCAGCAAGTTAAGATAGGATGCCGTTTCGGCTGACAGCTTCTGTTGAGACAGAAAAAGGCTCTGTCCCACCCACTAAACCAGGGGTCAGCAAACTTTTTCAGCAGGGGGCCAGTCCACTGTCCCTCAGACCTTGTGGGGTGGCTGGACTATATTTTGCAGGGGGTGGTGAACGAATTCCTATACCCCACAAATAACCCAGAGGTGCATTTTAAATAAAAGGACACATTCTACTCATGTAAAAACATGCTGATTCCCAGATCATCCGTGAGCTGGATTTAGAAGGCGATTGGGCCAGATCCGGCCCCTGGGCCTTAATTTGCCTACCCATGCACTAAACATTGCCTTGGTACCTCTTGGACTTGCTAATGCTTAATCTTCTCTGTTTCCTAATTCAGTAAAGGCAACTCTGTATCACCAATTATTTGGCTATTGAAAGACTTGGGACCAGGATTGATATCTGACGTAGTACTGTAACACACCCAGCTATAACCCAGACTCACTCCTTTTGTTATGAAGGGTAAAAACTTTCATTTTGGGGTGGAAAAAGTTCTGATCTTGCCTGTCTCCTAAGTACCTTGAAAGAGCACTCAAATGCCTAGGTTAATTTATGCATGTGTGCTTCTATTATTACTCATATTATTTATTGAATTTACATACCACCCTATGCCCAGGGGTCTCAGGGCAGTTCACAAAATAAAATCAAGATATAAAATACCTAATAAAAACAAAAAACAAAAGCAAAAACAACCCAATATCCCCCCCCCAAAAAAACACAAATTTTTAAAGGGCATAATGTCAATGAGATCAATCAAAGGCCTGGCTAAAATGGAATATTTTTGCCTGGCACCTAAAGGTGCATAATGACGGTGGCCGGCAAAGGGGAGAGCATTCCACAGAATGGAGAGCCACTGCAGAGAAAGCCTATTCTCGTGTTGCTGCCCTCCAAACCTCTCAAGGAGGGGGCACACGAAGGAGGGCCTCAGAAGATGATCTCAGAAGGTCCGGGTAGGTTCATATGGGAAGAGGCGGTCCTTGAGGTATTGCGGTCCTGAGCCATTTAAGGCTTTATAGGTCAAAACCAGCACTTCTATGCATTTTAGTTAATGCACTAGGTTTCCTTGTTGGTGGTGTGGGAGCTCTACCAGACAAAATAAAGCCAGTGACCCAGTGAAGAAAAGTTCCCCTTGTCATTTCAGCTAATCTTTTCCTTCCCCCATTGTTCATATTCTGGAATGGCTTATTCCCCAAACACAAGTAGATTTTGAATATACACTGAGAGAGGAAGTGTGATACTACTCAGTATTCCTGGCACCTGGCTTGCAGTTTTGAGTGTGACTGTTTTCAGAGCAGCAGTAAGGTAAATGAATTAGGGGAGAGTGGTTGAAAGACTGGATTCTGGAGGAAAGGGATTAGAGGCCAAGCAGGTGGATGTGTGGCGGTGAGTTTTTCAGGAGTTTGGAAAAGTATAAGAGGCACACACACACACACACACACACACACACACACAAATCACTCCAATGTATTTAAGGCTAGCATTATGAGTCACTGAGGTTTGCATTTTGAAGCAAGGAATATGAAAATTCTATGTATGATCTCCCCCACTATGAAAGAAGTAAGAATTCTCATGACGGGAGAATGAAGCATCTGATTCCTCCAGTGGTGAAATAAAGAGACTCTTTCTTCTTTGCTGGAAAACATAATTTTAGAAGGAAAATGTATCTGGAAAAATAAATGGATTGGTTGTCATGAAAGACCACGGTATCGTTTGCAAAGTGAAAAGTGTATCCACCTGAAAACGGATACAGCAAAATATTTGTCATTGCTTGCCGCTGTCATAGATAGTTTTGTCAGCACAGGAAAGGGAACTGGTGACAGTATTTGAGTGTGTTACATATTTTAAATAATACATGGGGTATATGCTGAGAATTCTTGCAGATAGGCAGCATTTTCATCTGCATTTATTTGAATCAAACACATGGTCATGCACAAGCTGATGGAGCTACTGTAGGTAACATGAAAATAAGAGACAAGCTATACCATGTAGAGGCAATGGCCGAAAGAAATAGGGTACCTCCAGTCTATCAGTATTTTGAGGGAAGAATTCAGATGCATAACAGAGCTCTAGGTTTACGTTATTAAAGTGGATCAAGGAATGCTATCACCCTCTTGCAGCAAATCACCCTTCTAAAATTTTTTTGCATGTTAGAAAATGATGGAGAAATTTCATTGAAATGAAGACATGTGAATACGCTGTAAGCAAATCAGGATAGATGCTCTGTAAATAACCACCTTGCAAGCAAATCAGAATGAATGATAAATAAACAAACCAGTCACCTGGGGAAGCCCAATCAGATATCTCTTAAAATACAGTGTTGGTATGTTAGGTGGAATCTACACATATATAGATAAAAAAAATTGTGAAAATGCTTTTTTTAAAAAAAGGTTTTGGAAAATATATTGAATCTGCCATAGCTCACCGTTGTCATCTAGTATACTCACATTTGTTGTGTTGTCAGTGTACTCAGTGGCATAACGTGGGGGGTGCAGGGGGGCCGGCCACACCGGGCGCAACATCGGGGGGGGGGGGCGTGCTCACACTCGCAGCTCTCTGCCCCTACCTGGCTCCACGGGTTAGGGGGCGCAAATTACTTGCCTTGCCCCGGGTGCTGACAACGCATGCTACGCCACTGAGTGTACTCAAAGAAGCAAAGATCACCAGTGTCAAAGCAATGATTCTTCAACATCAACTTCGTTGGACTGGTCAGGTTGTGTGGATGCCTGATTATCGTCTTCTAACAAAAGAGGTTGAAAGACTCTCTCAAGGCAAATCTATAAAAATGAGCTAAGAGGAAGGCATGCTTGGCAAACCCTCACTGTGATCAACTCCCACCCAGAAACCTTTGTCTCCACTGTGAAAGGATGTGCAGATCCAGAACTGGCCTCCATTATCACCTACGGACACACTGTTAATACCATATTCATTGAAGAAAATCTTACTCGGCTACAAGTGATCTACTAAAAAAGAAAAGAAGTTAGAGGCATGGAGCAACTTGACCTAACTGAGCCAAGCATCTATAAACCAACTGTGAACTTCGTAGCTGCGGCATTTTATGTTTCTATTGCTGTTTTCCAGTGTGGAAATGTAATGGTAGGATGACCCTCTTCGCTATGTCCAAGAACAGTTTTGAAGGATTTTAAATACACAGTGTTGCTGGCAATATAGAGTAGCTACTGCTTCTTCAAAGTTTTAGCTGAGGAGGACTGCAGAAAACAATGCCTCGCATAACACTTGCAGGCAGCTTGTGAACAAAAGCAATTTATGAACAAAGAACTTGCTTATCTTTTATTAGTATCCTGTAACAGCACTGACTAAGCCAAAATAAAAAGGCTATGTGGGTTTGAAGCCTTATGATGAATTTGGCAATTATTCAGGCCCCTTGCTGTTAGCGTTGGATTTTGAAGATGAGTTTTTGTTCTTCCCTTTGCATGCATTAAGATACTTGAAATGAGAAGGCTTGAATTGGTATGCAAACCAAGCCCCCCCCCCCCCCCCCCGCTGGAAGCTCCTCTCTGAATGCCGGATTATGTAAGAGTTGTTCACCTAGATCCATCCTGTAAGAATCTTGCAATCACAGATGGTCATAGTGGATCTTTGTTGATAATTAATTAATTCCTAGGACTTCTGTGGGGGGACGCGGGTGGCGCTGTGGGTAAAAGCCTCCGCGCGTAGGGCTTGCCGATTGAAAGGTCGCCGGTTCGAATCCCCGCAGCGGGGTGCGCCCCCGTTGCTCGGCCCCAGCGCCTGCCAACCTAGCAGTTCGAAAGCACCTCCGGGTGCAAGTAGATAAATAGGGACCGCTTACTAGCGGGAAGGTAAACGGCGTTTCCGTGTGCGGCTCTGGCTCGCCAGATGCGGCTTTGTCACGCTGGCCACGTGACCCGGAAGTGTCTCCGGACAGCGCTGGCCCCCGGCCTCTTAAGTGAGATGGGCGCACAACCCCAGAGTCTGTCAAGACTGGCCCGTACGGGCAGGGGTACCTTTACCTTTTACCTAGGACTTCTGTGTACAAGCATTTCACAGAGTAAGTGAACTTTTCATCGTGCAATTGATTGCTGCTTTGGCTGCTTGATTGATCAGTGGGTGGCCGGAAAAAATGAGACATCCATCTCGAATCATTCCTAGCAATCTTGCTAGAGTTAGAGAAACAATAATATCCTGTGGGTCGTCACTTTATCCCTCCGTTATCCTGGGTAAGAGCATTAACTGTATCTTCCCAGAACATATACAGCCTTGCCTTATTTTAACCCAGCAGCAGTTAAGCGATACTAATGCTTATTGACTGAAAGCCATGATACCGAGCAGAGGTAGGCTTCCGAAAATGATTAATCCGGTGCTTTTTCCTGTGTTTTTCCTGTCACATTTAGTGCCTAAAATGCACTTGTAGCATCATCTTGCAACTCTGGGCTACTAGGATCCGGGTGGCTGTTGTTCCATACATTAAAAGTCTTTTCTGATCTTTTGGGATGTCGGTACCTGTAATTCCTAATAAAAACGCTTCTGGTTTTTAAACAAAAGCTATTTTAAACATTTCATTTCATTATACAGTGGTACCTCAGGTTACATACGCTTCAGTCATACGCTTCAGTCAGCATGGATTTCTGAAAAATAAGTCATGTCAGACTAACCTGATCTCGTTTTTTGACAGAATTACAAGCCTGGTAGATGAAGGGAACGCAGTGGATGTAGTCTACCTTGATTTCAGCAAGGCATTTGACAAGGTGCCCCATGATATTCTTGTAAAGAAGCTGGTAAAATGCGGTCTTGACTATGCTACCACTCAGTGGATTTGTAACTGGCTGACTGACCGAACCCAAAGGGTGCTCATCAATGGTTCCTCTTCATCCTGGAGAAGAGTGACTAGTGGGGTGCCACAGGGTTCTGTCTTGGGCCCGGTCTTATTCAACATCTTTATCAACGACTTGGATGATGGACTCAAGGGCATCCTGATCAAATTTGCAGATGACACCAAACTGGGAGGGGTGGCTAACACCCCAGAGGACAGGATCACACTTCAAAACGACCTTGACAGATTAGAGAACTGGGCCAAAACAAACAAGATGAATTTTAACAGGGAGAAATGTAAAGTATTGCACTTGGGCAAAAAAAATGAGAGGCACAAATACAAGATGGGTGACACCTGGCTTGAGAGCAGTACATGTGAAAAGGATCTAGGAGTCTTGGTTGACCACAAACTTGACATGAGCCAACAGTGTGACGCGGCAGCTAAAAAAGCCAATGCAATTCTGGGCCTCATCAATAGGAGTATAGCATCTAGATCAAGGGAAGTAATAGTGCCACTGTATTCTGCTCTGGTCAGACCTCACCTGGAGTACTGTGTCCAGTTCTGGGCACCACAGTTCAAGAAGGACACTGACAAACTGGAACGTGTCCAGAGGAGGGCAACCAAAATGGTCAAAGGCCTGGAAATGATGCCTTATGAGGAACGGCTAAGGGAGCTGGGCATGTTTAGCCTGGAGAAGAGGAGGTTACGGGGTGATATGATAGCCATGTACAAATATATAAAAGGATGTCACATAGAGGAGGGAGAAAGGCTGTTTTCTGCCTCTCCAGAGAAGCGGACACGGAGCAATGGATCCAAACTACAAGAAAGAAGATTCCACCTAAACATTAGGAAGAACTTCCTGACAGTAAGAGCAGTTCGACAGTGGAATTTGCTGCCAAGGAGTGTGGTGGAGTCTCCTTCTTTGGAGGTCTTTAAGCAGAGGCTTGACAACCATATGTCAGGAGTGCTCTGATGGTGTTTCCTGCTTGGCAGGGGGTTGGACTCGATGGCCCTTGTGGTCTCTTCCAACTCTATGATTCTATGATTCTATGATTCTATGATTCTATGATTCAGGTTACACACTCCGCTAACCCAGAAATAGTGCTTCAGGTTAAGAACTTTGCTTCAGGATAAGAACAGAAATTGGGGTCCAGCATCGCGGCGGCAGCAGGAGGCCCCATTAGCTAAAGTGGTGCTTCAGGTTAAGAACAGTTTCAGGTTAAGAACAGACCTCCAGAACGAATTAAGTACTTAACCCGAGGTACCACTGTATATCATCTCCCAGAAAGCTTTTACCACCTTACAAGTCCACCACATGTGGTAAAAGGTACCTGAAACTATATCTTCTCATCAAGATTCAGAAGCGAGGTGGGAATTTTTTTTTAAAAAGTACATAAAATTTCAACAAAATATTCAGTTACTTCCATTCCTAGTGGTGGCAACCCTTCCTAATGAACTTGTGGCCAAGATACTTGAACCCCCCCCCCCCCGTGAAAATGCTATGAAATTAAAGCCAGAGAGTTCCATATTTTCCTTGTTTAAAAGAGGGCAGGGGAAGCTTTGAGTTCTACAGCAAAGGAAATGTAATGTTCTTATTATCATTATTCATAAATAAAATTCTATGTGAAATGAATACACCCCCTTTTTTTGCTTCCTTATATAAAACCCCCTCTGTGCTTAACCCAGTTCTGTCTCACTATAAAGTATCTGAGTGCTTTATAAGAGCACAAGCAATTTTTTTTAAAATATAACTTTTTTATAGCTTGTATGTTAGATGCTCTCTTTTGATCTCCTGTGCCTATACCACAGTGCCAATAATTTAAATATAACTTTAAACTTTTAAGAATGTATTCCCATATATCATTGCCAACTTATCCCACTAAATAAAATACTGTTTGTCAGCAGGGCCCTGCATACTCGAACTCAGAACACAAGGGAGAAAAGTGCTAAGAGGAAGGCACGCTTGGCAAATCCACACCGCGATCAACTCCCACCCGGGAACCAATATCCCCACTGTGGAAGGATGTGTGGGTCCAGAATTGGCCTCCACAGTCATTTACGGACTCACTGTTAAGACGGTGTTTATGGAAGACAATCTTACTTGGCTATGAGTGATCGCCAAAGAAGAAAAAAGGAGCATACTCAGGAGAGAACAATGGGAAGTGCTAAACATTCTAACCCTATGCTTGTAAAAATATACAGGAGCAATAGGTTTTCTAAGCACCCAGCTTCCTCCAAAACTCAAATGCTAAAGAAATAAAGTTATTTGGAGTGGAACAGGATTGCACATGAAAAGAGCTCATACGGCTAGGGCTCGGGGACTTTTATTGCAGCTGAAATGACCACCTATGCCTAAAAAATAGGAAGACATAAATGTGTGCAATGATACTTTCAGAAGATTTGTATATTTTTTTTGCAGAGATCTCAAAAAGGTGGATGCAACCTTCAACGGAGGCATCACTGAGCCCTTGCTGTTATTAGTATTATTATTATTATTAACTCTGAATTCCATGCAGCAAAATCTTATTTGCCATGTGATGAAACCAGGTGGTGAAACCATGAATCCAATTTGAACCAAGGGAAATAGGAAAAGATTAATCAAGAGAAGAGGACAGCCAAGGCAAAAGCTGCTGCTTAAACAGCAACAGGGATGAGACCTGACTATTGGAGATCTAAAATAATATAGTATAAACACCAACAACTGGGAAACACTGGCCTGCGAGCACTCCAATTGGAGAACAGCTGTTACCAAAGGTGTCATGGGCTTTGAAGACACTCGACCTCAGGACGCAAGGGAGAAACGTGCTAAGAGGAAGGCACACTTGGCAAATCCACACCATGATGAACTTCTGCCCGGAAACTAATGTCCCCACTGTGGAAGGACGTGTGGATCCAGAATTGGCTTCCACAGTCACTTACGGACTCAATGTTAAGACCGTGTTTATTCAGCTATGAGTGATCACCAAAGAAGAAGATTGGAGATAAGAAGCTCCATCTCAAGCCCAAGATTGGGGGGAGGGGGCTCGGTGTGTGGCTCACTTGCATGATGTCATGTGCCCGGTGCACAGCCTGGGTATGTGACATCATGCACATGAAACACAATGCGCATGCTTCATCACATCATTGCGAGGAGGCTGAGTGTGGAGTCCAGCACAGAGTGGCTTCCTCTTTCATGCTCAGGAGCCAGCCACTGAAGCATGCTTGGCAAATGGCCTTCTCCATCCCCTCAACACTGAGGGGGCCCAGCCCTGTGCCAGTAGATTTTGAGGGGGCTCAAGACACCTCTTCCCCTAGGAGTATGCACATCTGTTGGTGACAATGGGCAAAACACTGCCGGATAGGTGCAATGAAAGGAGCAGTTAGGAAACCCTCTGCAACCTCACCTTTCATGCCACCCCTAATTTTTGTGGGAAAATATGGGGCGCGGTCCTCATAGCTGCCCATTGAATATTGGGCTGCAGCAACATTCGAAGTGGTGCTTCTGTCCAGAATTTCAAGGCACAAGGTGACTTCTCTTTTCGTCCCACAGTTGTTTCTAGTCACATAGGTTTTTGAAGCACCAGAGGCAATAGCAGGATGAGTTTGCACACCCAGCAGTAATGATTTTGCGGTTGTGTCCCCTTCAACACTTGGGGTGTGTGTGTGTGGGAAGCTACCATTTTCCTCCAGCCTAATCACAGAAAACAGACACAGCAGGCAATAGATTTGTCTCTTTAGAATGTGCCTCTAACTCCTTTTCTCTGCTCTGTAAAGGCTTAATTTCAAATGCAGGCAAAAGAAAATGCAACTAATAGAAACAATTTATTTAGAACTTCCCTTTTTTATATAATTCGGCAAAGCTTAGACAACATGTGTAAAAATTCACCTAATGTGTGCATGTGGGAATAGGCAATGCACTGTGGTACTTTCCAGTTCCTATGGCAACCACAGACTGCCTGAGGCGGAGGAAATCATCTGATCTCTGATGAGGTAATCACCTTAGTCTCCAGCAAATTTCCCAACAATCTCATCCAAATTTCAGAAAAGACATTTTATTTCCACCTCTCCCTGTATTTTAAAAAGGTCTTTGACCTAGATGCTAAACAGGAACTACACTGCCGCTACAGGGCATGCCTGCACCTCAGCGCAGTCCTGAAACCGTATGTTAAGATAGCATTGTATAATTGTGTAGGAATTATACACACATACACTGACTTCCCTCAGGCAGATGTAGCCCATGTCATTTAGACTGGTTATTGGAAAATGGAGGAGGAAAATGCTATGGAGTTACACTTGGGAACAGATAGGTACCCTGAGGGGAAGGGATGTAGCTCAGTGTAAAGCAAACACTAGGTCTGGGAAAGTCATTGCCAGTCCAATTATCTCTTGGGCTTGCCAATTGGAAGGTTGGAGGTTTGAATCCGCATGACAGGGTGAGCTCCTGTTGCTCTGTCCCAGCTCCTGCCAACCTAGCAGTTCGAAAGCACATCAGTGCAAGTAGATAAATAGGTACCACTGTGGTGGGAAGGTAAATGGTGTTTCGATGCGCTCTGGTTTCCGTCACGGTGTCCCATTGCACCAGAAGCAGTTTAGTCATGCTGGCCACATGACCCAGAAAGCTGCCTGTGGACAAACGCTGGCTCCCTTGACCTGAAAGCAAAATGAGCACCACAACCCCATAGTTGCCTTTGACTGGACTTAACTGTCCAGGGGTCCATTACCTTTTCCTGAGTATAGACAAAACTGAGCAAGATGTACCAATGTTCACACTTGGAATAAGTCGGCTTCCTATGTACCCAACTCTGAAATCAAAATCATGTGTATTGGGCAATAACACATCACACACCAACATATGACAGTGTGAGATTTGATCCTCTGATATGATGCTTGTTTGAAAAGACTGAGTGAGAATGGACTGACACATCAGGATCTGGACCTAAAGTTCCTTTGGCCATACAGCCTCTGAAATGTGGATAGGGTATGCAAACTGTGGCTGATGGCACATGAAAAGAAATCTGAACTTCATAGCACTATGTTGAACGGGGCCGCACACAGCTGAGGGTAGACCAAGACTCTTGTCAAGTGATGTGGAGCTGACAGGTAATGTCTAGATCCGTGGTTTCCAATGTGGGGCACATGCCCCACAGGGGGGCAATTTGATTTTTAAGGGGGGGGCAATTTGAGAATGAGTTATTAACAATTGAGAATGAGTTATTAACAATTAATTGCCTTTTGGGCTTCCTCCACGTGAAGAAATGTAACGTTTTCAAAGGCTCTTCCCTCTACACAATGCTTGCTGAGATTCCTTCCTTCATAGAGAAGTTACCAAGGAAACTATGGCATTAATTTTGTGTATTCTCACAGGTTTTAAAAAAAGAGAAAGTACTGGAACTCTAACTGGCTTTCTCATTATAGATGCTGAAATTGCCCGCCTTAGCTTTCTATTATGTGGAACTTTTCTCCATCTGCTGGCTACATGGAATGAGCTCAGCAGCAACCACAAAATGAATGTATGCTATTACAAGCCCCTAGCAAAACTATGACACTAGGGAAAGAATAATGATTTGTTACAAAACCACTGCATTAGCATGGGGAGTATATTTCTAGTGTTCATCTCTGAACTCCAAATGTACATAGCAATACATCGTGCCATGATGGGGGAAAACCTGGCGCTGTGGGTTAAACCACAGAGCCTAGGGCTTGCCGATCAGAAGGCCGGCGGTTCGAATCCCCATGATGGGGTGAACTCCCATTGCTCAGTCCCTGCTCCTGCCAACCTAGCAGTTCGAAAGCATGTCAAAGTGCAAGTAGATAAATAGGTACCACTCCGGCGGGAAGGTAAATGGTGTTTCCTTGTGCTGCTCTGGTTCTCCATGGTTAGTCATGCTAGCCACATGACCCAGAAGCTGTACGCCGGCTCCCTCAGCCAATAAAGCGAGATGAGCTCCGCAACCCCAGAGTCGGCCACGACTGGACCTAATGGTCAGGGGTCCCTTTACCTTTACCTTATTTCTTCACATGTCACCGTTAAAGCTCCATTCATGACACCATGTTGTTGTGTGTACCACTTTTGCTCTGTCACATGTTAATGTTGGCATCCGTTGTCACGGGAGACAATGGAAGCGTGTGCCTTTGGAGAATCCAGAAAATAATGTATTCAGTTCAGGTTTGACTCCCTACAGTGGCAGATTTTTTGGTTTTGAAGAATGCTTCTGAATTTGCAGCTGTGCTAGCTCCGTTAACAGCACACCCCCAATGCTGGTTGCTTCCCCTCAAGAAATAAATCCTGATCCTAAAATTTTGTAGCACAAGTGTGCATTGAAACATCAGTTCACACTTTCCAGTTGAGGCCCCCCAATCAATACTGTCAGATGTATGCAGCTCGATATAAAATTACACCATGATTATTTTTATGTATGAGTGAGAGACCAGATGTATGTATGTCTATGGACTATATGTGTGTGCAGCATGGGAAAAAGAGAGTGTTGGGCCAGCTTATATACTCTTCCCAGTAAGGCAGAATGTCTGCTGCTGTTATGAGATAGTAATAGCACCACTTTGTTTTTGCTTTTTTAAAAATTTTATTTATACTTTTCAGATATATACATTTCATTGATTTTACAGTCATTTTGACATTTTAAAACTTGACTTCCTTCCTCCTCTTTCTGCGGTTCCTTAAATTTATTTTGAATATCTTCTGCATGTCCAAATTAACTTAACTTACTCATTTTTTAATCTTATTTAAATATATACTCTTATGTAACTGCAGGTTATTGCAATAAGCCTGCCGGTGTTTTTATCTGTTTACAATTTGTAAATATTCAATAAACCATTTCCATTCTTTTATAGAAAGTTTTTTCTCTTGATTTCTTATTCTTCCAGTACGTTTTGCCATTTCTGCATATTCCATAATTTTCTTTTTATCCATTCTTCCTTTGCTGGGAATTCTTTCCATTTTGGGGCAAGTAACATTCTTGCCGCTGTATAAATTTCTATACAATTTAGGTAGTTCTATCCTTATAATTCCCAAGAGAAAGGCTTCTGGGTTGTTTTTTTTACAAACGTTATTTTCAACATCCTTTTCATTTCATTATATATCATTTCCCAGTAAGCCTTAACCTTACTACAAACCCACCTCATATTAGTAATAGCATCACTTTGTGTGTGTGTGCAATTAAAGAATTAGTTTTTTTAAAAATGGGGGGGGGGAGTTTTCGAAAGCACGCCAAAAAAGTGCAAGTAGATTAATAGGTACTGCTCCTGCGCAAAGGTAAACGGTGTTTCTGTGCGCTGCTCTGGTTTTGCCAGAAGCGGCTTAGTCATGCTGGCCACATGACCCAGAAAAACTGTGGACAAACGCTGGCTTCCTCAGCCTGTAAAGCAAGATGAGCACCACAACCCCAGAGTTGTCTGCTACTGGACTTAACTGTCAGGGGTCCTTTACCTTTTTACTTATCTCAGTGGGAGAGAGTGCCACAGAACAGTTAGCTTATCAAATAACTGAACAAGTTATTTTCATTTTGCAAAGATATATGCAATATATTTCATTTCACTTTGATATATGCAATCTGAAAGTTTGCAAATACATTTATTTGACGTACTACTTCTCCAAGGTTTGAGTTGACTAACAGGAATAAAATACAATTTTGGGAAGAGGCAAGTTAATCTGCAACTTCAGATCTTATGGGAAAGGTCATTCCATAACCATGGAGCAATCAGAATAAAGGTGCTATGAATGACTCAACACCATCATACTATCCAAGCATGGCTACTGGACCCCAACAGTGGCTGGACTATTCGGAAGCCAAACCAAAGACATGAAGGAGTTAAAAATAAGAGCCAGTACCATCATATTTTTTTTTTTAAAAAAAACCAAACACTAAATGGGAGTTAAAGTAAAATAAACATGCTAATTAGATGACTCTCGAGGGCATCACAAAAAGTTCTATTGCAAACTGAGCTTAATTTGCACTGCAAAATTTCTCAATTCAAAAAATTCTGGAAAACAAACATCACTGAGAAACGGCCTTTCCATTTATTTATCTTTAAATAGTAGCTTTGATATATAAAATGGCAATTTATCTCCTCTGATATCTCAAGAAATATACCAATATCAGGGGTTTGGAAATCAGTTTGTTCTAATTTAAAGGACTAATTACTTAAAGTTAAGAGAAAGATGACTAATCCACAGTTTTTTAAATCATCTTACAATCCTCATATAAAATTATTCAAGAGAATGGCTACAGAGCCAATCTAAGCACCTGCACTGGTAATTTAAAATAGGTCACTAGTGCACAGCATTATTCTTTGAATTTTCATTAAAATGCAGTTATCTGGCTTAGTTACAATGAGCTAATAAGCATGCAATGGATTTGTTTACTCAACTGTCTAGACAAAGGAGATAATTAAAATAGACTAAAGAAACTTTGAGTCTTGAAAGGAAGGAACACTTACTTTTTAAATATCTGTTAATGGATCTGGACTAAGGACAATGGCAAAAGCCAGTGAACACATAATAATGGGATGCTTTTCTTGTGAAAGGGGAAAAAAGAAGCATGGGACATTTAGTTCAAAACATGCATTTTCACACATTTTTTGGGTAACTCAATTACCAGTAAAGCCACAAGACCACCTGTTTGAATGCGATTTCGGCTATGCACTTGACCCAAGTCAATGGAATAGCCTTTGGACAAAAAAAGCCCTTAAAATCTATTTTGGTGAGCAATGGAGAATTAAGCCTAAAACTCAAATAAAGGTGGTAGCTAAGCCCTAGAAGTAGAGAAGTAGAGACGTCACCTTGCCAACAAAGGTCCATATAGTTAAAGCCATGGTTTTCCCAGTAGTGATGTACGGAAGTGAAAGCTGGACCATAAAGAAGGCTGATCGCCGAAGAATTGATGCTTTTGAATTATGGTGCTGGAGAAGACTCTTGAGAGTCCCATGGACTGCAAGAAGATCAAACACATCCATTCTTAAGGAAATCAGCCCTGAGTGCTCACTGGAAGGACAGGTCGTGAAGCTGAGGCTCCAGTACTTTGGCCACCTCATGAGAAGAGAAGACTCCCTGGAAAAGACACTGGTGCTGGAGAAGACACTGAAGCACAAGGAGAAGGGGGCGACAGAGGACGAGATGGTTGGATAGTGTTTTCGAGGTTACCAGCATGAGTTTGACCAAACTGCGGGAGGTAGTGGAGGACAGAGGTGCCTGGCGTGCTCTGGTCCATGGGGTCACGAAGAAACTCCAGCCTTTCTGGAATTCAGTATTGCAGTATTGAGTAGTTTGTCCATCTTTGGCAGAGGTGTAGGAAGGTCAGGTGGTACCTGGTGCAGAAAATTTCTGGTCACCCCCCATTGATTTTTTAAAATATACTTTTTGCCTGCAAAAATGGTTTTATGTTATTTCATATTTTCTTACAAAGGAATATGGATTCTGGGCCTCTGGTAACAAGTAGGCGACTATGGACAGATACTTAAATCTACAGGATGGATTGCGTTTTGGCTTGTGTTATTTTATTTACAATGGTACCTCAGGACGCGGGTGGCGCTGTGGGTAAAACCTCAGTGCCTAGGACTTGCCGATCATAAGGTCGGCGGTTTGAATCCCCGCGGCGGGGTGAGCTCCCATCGTTCGGTCCCAGCTCCTGTCAACCTAGCAGTTAGAAAGCACTCCTAAGTGCAAGTAGATAAATAGGGACCACTTTATAGCGGGAAGGTAAACAGCATTTCCGTGTGCGGTGCTGGCGCTGGCTCGCCAGATGCAGCTTCGTCACGCTGGCTATGTGACCCGGAAGTGTCTTCGGACAGCACCGGCTCCTGGCCTCTTGAGCGAGATGAGTGCGCGACCCTAGAGTCGGTCACGACTGGCCTTCAGGCAGGGGTACCTTTTTTACCTTTACCTCAGGTTAAGTACTTAATTTGTTCTGGAGGTCCGTACTTAACCTGAAACTGTTCTTAACCTGAAGCACCACTTTAGCTAATGGGACCTCCCGCTGCTGCTGTACTGCCAGAGCACGATTTCTGTTCTCATCCTGAAGCAAAGTTCTTAACCCGAGGTACTCTTTCTGGGTTAGTGGAGTCTGTAACCTGAAGTGTATGTAACCTGAAGCGTATGTAACCTGAGGTACCACTGTATATTTATTGTTTATTTATTTAATAAAATTTATTTTTAAAAAACCCTGCAAAGTGGTTTACCAAAAAAAAAAAAAAAAAACCCACAGCAGTAAAATCAAGAAAAATGAACAATCCTACTTTAAAACATACAAAAACTAAAATACTAAGATTAAAATTACTTCAACTTCCTAAGCATCTTTGGTCCCCACCCTGTGCTCAGCTCTCACCTGTGCCTCCTGGAAGATGTCAGCATGTGACAGCAGACACACTCCGGGAACCGGCTTCAACTGGCTGGCTAAAACAGGTGCAGCTAGTCAAAGGCTTTCAAACCTTCAGTGAGTTTGGCACTTCCCCTGCATGTGAAGGTAGGCTCCAGTGGATTGAGCAGACTAGACCAAGAGTAGGTCCAACAGTCAAGAAGACGGATTCTGCACATGCTGTAGAGGGAAGTGAGGGGCAGATGGAGCTCGTCCACCTGGAAAGGCAGCCCATTTAGGAAAAGGAAAACTCTGTGACAGGATTTCAGCTGGAAATTACAGGCTATGCGGGGACTGGAAATGGACTGGAAATGAAGCAGAGACCACCACTGTTGCAGTTGCAACTATTGAAAGCAGCAGTTGTGTATGACCACCCCAATAGCATCATGAATACATATAATCATTAATACACAATAAAAAGGAATGCCTGGATGTTCCGTAGGGCTTATTCCCTAGTAAGCATGTTTAGAATTGTAGCCTAAATAATAATAATAAAAATTTATTTATATCCCGCCCTCCCCGGCCAAAGCCAGGCTCAGAGCAGCTAAGAAGTAAAAATAGCACAGTGTACATAAAATCACACAGTCAATTAATTAAAATACATTCCAATATCAATTCAGAATCAAATTAATGGCAACCATTGGGCTAGAGTTCTATGAGGATTACAGGAGAGAGGGGGTCAGACTGTGCCTTGGCCAAAGGCCTGGTGGAACAGCTCTGTCTTGCAGGCCCTGTGGAAAGATGTCAAGTCCCACAGCGCCCTAGTCTCTTGTGACAGAGCGTTCCACCAGATCGGGGCCATGGCTGAAAAAGCCTTGGCTCTGGTGGAGGCCAGCCTGACCTCCCTGTGGCCCGGGATCTCCAAGATGTTTTTATTTGAAGACTGTAAGGTCCTCCGTGGGACATACCAGGAGAGGCAGTCCCGTAGGTACGAAGGTCCTAGGTGGTATAGGGCTTTAAAGGTTAAAACCAGCACCTTAAACCTGATCCTGTACTCCACCAGGAGCCAGTGCAGCTGGTATAGCACCGGGTGACTGTGATCCTGTGGCGAGGACCTCCTGTAGTTTCTGGGTCGGTCTCAAGGGCAGACCCACATACATCTTCATGTATGCGACAACGGCCGCGAGAGTTCTGGTAGCACAAGGATGGAAGACTGAAGAAACCCCAACTAAAGAATCATGGCAAGAAAAATTGATAGACTATGCAGAACTGGCAAAACTGACATATAAGTTACAGAACAAGGATAACTGTGACTTTAAGGATGAATGGGAACCCTTTACAAAGTATCTGAAGATGCAACAACGTGAACTGGACTCCTTGGCAGGTTTTGAATAAACATTCACAAACCTTTTACTGATAATAATCAGCTAAATAGTTTGAGGATCTATACAACTTTGTAACATGCAGAAAACAGCATTTTTAGAGAAACCAAAGACTGGAACTGAGGGAAGTCGGGGTGGGGGTTGTGTGGGAGGGGGGGAGGGAGTTAAAATGGGGGGGGACAAGGATTATATGTTTTTGGATAATATGTCTTGTTATAATTTTGAATAATAAAAAAGGGCAAACCCACGTAGAGTAATTTACAATAATCAAGCCTGGAGGTAACCATCATGTGGATCACAGTGGCTAGGTCAGGGCAAGAGAGGTAAGGAGCCAACTGCTTAGCTTGGCGGAGATGAAGAAATGCCGCCTTTGTCATAGCTGCAACCTGCGCCTCCATAGAAAGGGAGATGTTGAAGATTACACCCAAACTCTTAACGGACGGTGCTGGCACTAATTGCACCCCTGCAAGAGATGGGGGTTGGCTCCCCAATCCCATATCATCCCGACCCAGCCAAAGGACCTCTGGCTCAAAGCTAAGAAATTGGTGTCTTGTCTGTACTTTTCCACAAATTCCTTTCCTCTTTCCTTCTTATAATGTGGACGCTCTTGTTTGCATTCCCCACCATAAGCCTGTTTGTTTGCTACTGCACTGTGCACCAACAATTTATGAGTGCACTTGACATGAGTGTATGTGGGCCCAATTCCCCAAGAAGTCATCGCACTTAATGTTGCTACATTTAGAATCGGAGCTGAACAAATATAAGATGCTCCCAAGTTCTCGAGTTATTTACAGCTTCTCTGCCAGCAGTTCTCTTTCCAGTATTTATGGACGATGAGAAGCAAGCTATGAGATGTGAAATAAGTGCATAGATAGTGGAAGTGGGGGTTTATATTTGTCAATGTGCATCATTTGTTCATTTTCATTCATGAAAGACCACCTCTCTGTAAGATATCACACTGTATGCAAAAAAACTAGAGTGAATGCTACAGATTCCAATTGCTAGGTGTGCTCCTGTAGTTGGCGCAGGTCAGTGCAGATTGTCTTTAATTGGGAACTGAACTGAATTTATCCTTCATCCCTACCCAGAAGCAAGTTCCATTGAGGGACACCGGTGGCACTGTGGGTTAAACCACAGAGCCTAGGTCTTGCTGATCAGAAAGTCAGCAGTTCGAATCCCCGCAACGGGGTGAGCTCCCATTGCTCAGTCCCAGCTCCTGCCCACCTAGCAGTTCAAAAGCACGTCAAAGTGCAAGTAGATAAATAGGTACCGCTCCGGTGGGAAGGTAAACGGCATTTCCATGCGCTGCTCTGGTTCACCAGAAGCGGCTTAGTCATGCTGGCCACATGACCCGGAAGCTGTACGCCGGCTCCTTCGGCCAATAAAGCGAGATGAGCACCGCAACCCCAGTGTTGGCCACGACTGGACCTAATGGTCAGGGGTCCCTTTACCTTACTTCCATGTAAGCATGCTTAAAGTTTCAACTACGCATCCTGTTCCTATTATATCTTATATATGAAGTTTCCTTTTCAGCAGAGGTTCATTCCAAGTAAATGAGCATGCATTCCACCATTAATGGGAGTAAAAGTACCCTGGGAAATGTCCTATCACACTCCTGGCTGCTCTTCTGCTTCTCTTCTCCTGTCTTCCCTCTTTTCCACTCCTTATTTTATTACAGCATAAAATATGTGCTGCAATGAACAGGGTTTTCTGTTTTATAATGAGCAAAAATGATAACAACAAGAAACCCCCCTACAACAAACTGAAGGGATGATACTTCTTTATATTCCCTCAGCCCAAATTGGAACATTCAAGGTCAGCAAGAGGTAAAGCCATCACTAGGCAGTGTTCTTCCTAAAGGATCTAATTAGCCAATTAATCCAGTGCAAATTTGAAATGGTGGAGTTGCACAGTAACCAGATTAATTGGGGGGGAAAGGACTGTAGCAGTGGATCTGAATGACTCACCTCTTCCACTCTTCTGTTTATCTCTTCAGTGGTTAGAACGAGGGCCAAGAAGAAAGGAAAGAAAGACAACATTGGGGGATTATTTCATGCTCCCAATTGGGGGAGAGATTCAGATATCTACTGAGTCCATTCACAGACTTTAACAGCTGAGGAACAGGCATTTGAATCTCAAATCAATGTCAGTTTAATTGTACGTAGGAACATTGGAAGTTTTCTGGACCCAAGTTTTATTTGGCTGTTTCCTTGAGGAATGCAAACCTTCTGATTGTTTAGGGTTCCAGGGTGTGTGAATGTTGGTATTTGGGAAAAAATTAAGAAAATATGAACATATTATGCACCAAATACTTACAAAGTATCACAAATTCCTCATGGCCATCGCATGATAGTCTGAGTCAAACCTGAGAAAATATACTTTCCAGAGTTGACAGGCCAGAAATAACAACAACAACAATTTATTTATATCGAGCCACTCTGGGCGGCTCCCAATAGAATAAAAAAATTGATAAAATATCATACATTAAAAACTTCCCTAAACAGGGCTGCCACTGGTAAAACTAGTTCACAAAGTTAAGGTATAACATGATTTGAATGCTATGTGTATCTGGTTACATGTCCCAGCAGAAGTCAGGGTCAGTTGGTTGTTGTTGTTCTAAACTGCACTTTCGGCTCCTCCAGATGCTCTGTTTAAGGAGTATTTGTCTCGATTTGTTTGCACAAAGCTTATGCAGAG
Source organism: Podarcis muralis (assembly GCF_964188315.1). NCBI lineage: Eukaryota > Metazoa > Chordata > Lepidosauria > Squamata > Lacertidae > Podarcis > Podarcis muralis. Next base: position 75,126,266 of record NC_135662.1, on the reverse strand, counting down.
GTTCGGCTATGTCTGGTTTTTATCGAACATTCGCTCTGATTTGTTCGATGGGAGGTTATATGACATTGAGCTTTCATCTTTATTTGCTTATACGTTTCCCCCTTATTCATTCATCCCCCACTTTGCAGTGCATTTTCCAATTGCTTTCCTATGCACGAAAAGTATTGTCTTTTTTAAAAATTGGATTTGTTGCACCAGGGCTGCTGGGTGCCCGTATGCACATCAAATGTGCAAACCTAAATTTTTGGCACGCTCTTGAATCTTTCCTGCAAAATAGAATGGAGGCGACCTCTGTTGTACATGAAGAGCATTGTTTTAACTGAAGGCAGTTGCTGGCCTCTTTAGACCTATATGAGGAATTTAACTGGTGCAGTGTGTCTCCCTTGGCAAACCAGAACGCATTGTTTCCAAATGACTGCTGAGTATCTTTCGCTTCCCTTAATGAATGTTCATATCCAGAATGAAACGTATGCTTAATTAATCAGAAAGCCACAAAACCCAGAGCAGAAACAGCTGGTGACAGGGCATGTTTCTTAACAGTCATCTTCCAGCTGTTCTGCATATGCGCTTATTTATCTAAAAGGAAAGTTTTGACATTCAAGAAAAAAAATGTGCTTGAAGAGCACTCACAGTTTACCATCATTATATAAACACTACCGTAGTTAAATGAAGGATGTTCCTCCATCATGTGTGTCAGAGATGGAACTGTGGATGAAAAGAAAGAACGAAAGAAGTCTGGGCATTGGCTTTTTCTCGTGTGTGTGTATTTCACACACACATCTAGATATTGACCATTATTGGTCTTTCTTCCCCCACTCAGTCATTTCACATGAGTCATTTTCTTTTTTAATATTTTATTTATGATTCTCAGTTTTATACATTTCAATAACTTTACAATCATTTTAACATTTCAAAACTTGACTTCCTTCCCCCTCTTTCTGTGATTCCTTAATTTTATTTTCAATATTTTCTGCATATCCAAAATAACTTAATTTGCTCAATTATTCATCTGCTTTAAATATATACTCTTATAAAACTGCAGGTTATTACAATAATCCTGTCAATGTTCTTATCTGTTTACAGTTTGTTTGTAAATATTCCACAAACCATTTCCATTCTTTTATAAAAAGTTTGTTATCTTGATTTTTTATCTTTCAAGTAAGTTTCACCATTTCTGCATATTCCATAAGTTTTTGTATCCATTTTCATTTTCTGAGATTTCTTATTTTTTCCATTTTGGGGATATTAACATTCTTGCTGCTGTAGTCACATACATGAATAAATTTCTATACAGTTTGGGTAGATCTGTCCCTATAATTCCTAAAAGGAAAGCTTTTGTTTTTTACAAACGTTATTTTAAACATTGTTTTCAATTCATTATATATTATTTCCCAGTAAGCTTTGTTTCACATGAGTCATTAGTGGTGTTTACAGCAGCCCTTTGTTGTAGATGGAGTAAGGAGGCATGAGATATAAATTGGGACACGGGTGGCACTGTAGTCTAAACCACTGCGCCTCTTGGGCTTGCTGATCAGAAGGTCGGTGGTTCGAATTTCCGCAACAGACTGAGCTCCCATTGCTCTATCCCAGCTCCTGCCAACCTAGCAGTTCAAAAGCATGCAAGTGCAAGTAGATAAATAGGTACTGCTGCAGCGGGAAGGTAAATGGCATTTCCATGCGCTCTGGTTTCTGTCACAGTGTTCCGTTGCACCAAAAGTGGTTTAGTCCTGCTGGCCACATGACCTGGAAAGCTGAATGTGGACAAATGCCAGTTCCCTCGGCCTGAAAGCGAGATAAGCACCACAACCCCATTGTCGCCTTTGACTGCACTGAACCGTCCAGTGGTCCTTTACCTTTTCTTTTTTCTTTTACCTTATATATTCTTGACTCCAGTATGGTTTGGGGGATGTTGACCTCACCAACCATTCTCTTAGCTCAGGCATCCCAAAATTTGCCCTCCAGATGTTTTGGGACTACAACTCCCATCATCCCTAGCTAACAGGACCAGTGGTCAGGGATGATGGGAATTGTAGTCACCATGAACGCCTCCTTCATTCTCTTACACTGGCAATGGCGCTCACCTGAGAGATGCCAGAACTGGGTGCCAGTAAGTTCCGGTTGAAAGAAAGCCCTGGGCATCTTGTTGGCCACTCGTGAGAACTAGACAGGCCTTTAGTCTGACCCACCAGAGCTCTTCTTATATAAGTTCAAAGAATGAGAAAGAAAGAAAGAAAGAAAGAAAGAAAGAAAGAAAGAAAGAAAGAAAGAAAGAAAGAAACGCTGCTGGAAAAATCTGTTGTCAATTGCTTGACAGATTTAGCATGCCTGAAAAATTGACACTCCCCCCTCTACCCATTCTAAGATAAATTGAACTACAAGAGCAGTCACTTTATTTTCTAAGACATAAAATCTCAGTTTGGGGATTTACTTGTCCAGTTCTCTTTGCTTAGAACATGCTGCTTAAAAACAGAAAACGGCCCATCTCTCCCCAAGACAAGCGAAACAATTAAGATTCTAAAGGTCTTATTTCACTTCGAATATGAACGCAGGAAGCCTTGTTACATGAATGCAAGCTGACTGTTGTGTATCTTTGTGGTGACAATGTCATTTGGATTTGCAGCCTTCCCTCAGAGGAACTGAGTCGGCCTATTAATAATGTAGAAGCCGCTACAATATGTAATGCCTCCAGTCAATTAAAAATTGCATCAGAACAGTTTTGCTGGAGTCCAGTTCAGGAGAGTGGATTTGGTTTTTGAGCACTTTATGTGGAATTCTTTGTATACATGTGTTTGAAGCTTTCTAAGGTTCTGTGCTGCCGCATCAATTTGTTAAAAAACATTCTAGGCTGTAGCATAAATTGCATCAGATGCATGAACTGAAATTAGCCGTGCAGTTATAATGATGATGCTTACAATCAATACACCAATATGCAGAAACAGCATTTGGTAGGGTCCAGGAAGGATGATTGCACTCCAGACGACAGGAAGAGGAATGCATGTTTGGATGTTCATATATACAGTGGTACCTTTGGTTACAAACACTTCTGGTTACGCGCTCCGCTAACCTGGAAGTAGCTGCTCCTGGTTGCGAACTTTGCCCCAGGATGCATCGGGAGGCCCCATTAGCGGAATTGCGCCTCAGGATAACAATGGTTTCAGCTTAAGAATGGACCTCTGGAACAAATTAAGTTCACAACCAGAGGTACCACTGTATCTATCTATCTATAAACAAACCATCCCACTTCATATGGAAATCTACTACGACTGGTAAAAGTCTCCTAGGGCTTCCCAACTAGTCATCACACCCAAACTCTGGAAGGAATGGGCCATATGCTGTTTCTATTGGAAGTCTTCACTTAGTTTGAATATTCATGCAAATATCCTTTTCATCAACTGCTTCTCTCATGTATATAAAATGGGTATTAGGGTATACCTCATTTTGACAGCTGTTGTCCCTTATTTGAACCAGGGTTTCCCAAACTTGGGTCTCCAACTGTTTTTGGACTACAACTCCCATCATCCCTAGCTAGCTGGATCAGTGGAAAGGGATGATGGGAACTGTAGTCCAAAAATACCAGGCATCCCAAGTTTGGGAACCCCTGGTGAGAGCTGTGCTTAATAGACTCTTCTAGCAATGACCTTGATTGACTGGGACTGTCAGGGTATCAACATGGCAGCAAGCTCAGTTGCCATATGATTTGTGGAATCTTTAAGTGCACCTAAGGGGTGGGTGTGTGTTAGCATATGTGTGTGAGAGAAATTGATTTGTGGAGACCTACCCTGTGATTTGTGCCTTTTGAAGTCTCTTTCCAAAGGATGATCTGCCCTTCTCCAGGTGCAATCAAATAATCTGTTGTGATTCTAAAAGGAACCTGTGGGCTGCCATGACACTAGTGATCAAAATATCTAGCCACTGAGACAGCTGCTTCCAGTTTTGGTTCATAAAAAGTAGACTCTAAGTGTGGAAATGTGGAGGTCAGGAAACCAAAACGAGCTCTTCTTCACTGTGGGATCTTTATCCAGACTTGGGAACAAGGTGTAGGAGGTGAATTCTACAGGATGATGTGAGTCTTGATTCTAGTCAGAGCCTTGGATAATCTCCTATTATTTATTTATTTTTTTATTTATTGAATTTATATAACACCCTATACCCGGGGGTCTTAGGGATAGGTCACAGAATAAAAGCAAGATATAAAACCACAAAATACATAATAAAACCAACAACCCAATAGCCCCCCCCCCAAAAAAAAACACATTTCAAAAGGGCATAGGATGTAAATTGGATCAACCCAAGCCCTGCTTAAAAAGCAGGGCTTCTAAAGGTGGCGTCTAAAGGTGTATAATGAAGGCGCCAGGCAAACTTCTCTGGGGAGAGGAACTTCTTGAGGAGGAGGAACACGAAGGAGGGCCTCAGAAGATTATCTCACAGTCTGGGTTTGTTCAGTTGGAAAGTGGTGGTCCTTGAGGATTATGGTCCTCAGCCGTTTAGGACTTTATAGGTCAAAACCAGAACTTTGAATTGGGCCTGGAAACTAATCCGTTGCCAGTGCAGTTGAACCAAGATCAGTGTAATATGCTCAAACTGACTTGCTCTGGTCAGCAACTTGGCTGCTTAAGTCTACACTCTTGGTTCCCCACCCACCCATAATGTATGTACACCAGGGTTTCTTTCTATCCCTTTTAATCACCTCATTTTTTTTGCAGTTTTCTAAAAGACCCAGTCTGAATGAAATGCAGCTGGTACTATCCTTGGGTGTGTGTGGATCCAACCGTTTCATTTGAAAATGTGGCTGTGCACGACACATTTTTTCCAGAGATCTCACAAGCAGGATTGTGCCAGGGAAAATGGTACCTGATGATTCTAAGCTTGATGGGAGCCAAGAGTTGGGCTTCAATACAATGTCCAGGTTAGAGAAACATATTATGGCCGCAGACCAATAGAAACCGATACACACAGGGCAATTGACACAACAAGAAAGCGTAAGATTCACAGGGGAGCTAACAGAAAATTTGCTTCACCATCTGCTTCCTAGTAGTATTTTGAAAGGGGGAGAGAAATATTTAGCTACCTGTGTGTTTAGTAACATGAGAGGAAAACAAAATAATAAGAAATCCAAATCTGAGTGGGTCTTTTGGATAAGAGTTCTTAATAAAGGAAGTTTCAGCCTCTCTCTGGGCTCCCTATATCAATTACAGTATAAAGGGAGAAATCTTATTTCTCCAATTCCCCAGCAACAAAGATGTACATTAAGGAGATGCCCTGTTTGGATTGTGATAGTTAATCTGCTATCACATTGGAATCTATAATATATTTTATTTTGGTCAGTAGTAGCATTAGTAATAGTAAGTACCGTATTTTTCCGTGTATAAGACTAGGGTTTGTTTGTTTGTTTGTTTTATTTACCAAAAATAGGTTTAAATTGGGGCTCGTCTTATACACAGGTAGTGCTGAGGGGTGTTTTCTTAATTTGGAGGGGTGTTTTCTTCAAATTAAGAGTCCCCAAATTTGAAGTGTCATCAGCTTTCAGAGTCCCCAAAAATAGGGGGCGTCTTACACATGGGGGTGTCTTATACACGAAAAAATATGTTATTTAAATTGTGCTATTTTTATGACAAAGTGATCTATGTATATTTTCATATTAATTCTTAAAGGTAAAGGTAAAGGTACCCCTGCCCGTACGGGCCAGTCTTGACAGACTCTAGGGTTGTGTGCCCATCTCACTCAAGAGGCCGGGGCCAGCGCTGTCTGGAGACACTTTCGGGTCACGTGGCCAGCGTGACACCACTGCTCTGGCGAGCCAGAGCCGCACACGGAAACGCCGTTTACCTTCCCGCTAGTAAGCGGTCCCTATTTATCTATTTGCACCCGGGGGTGCTTTCGAACTGCTAGGTTGGCAGGCGCTGGGACCGAACGACGGGAGCGCACCCCGCCGCAGGGATTCGAACCGCCAACCTTTCGATCGGCAAGCCCTAGGTGCTGAGGCTTTTACCCACAGCGCCACCCGCGTCCCATATTAATTCTTACTGCTCACTTTATTAATAGACCAATATTTTTTTATTATCCCCATATTACAGATTTGGGGCCCACGAAAGTGAAAAAATATTTCAACCAGGGAATATGATGCTATATTGGTCGGCAATTTTGTAAAACATCTCAAAGCATCTGCTTCCATAGCAGGGCAACCCATTGCAAAGTTTCTGAGGGTACAGAAGAATCATAAAAATAGTCTCGCTGTATGTATTTACCTTTTTCGCTCTATAACACGCTCCCAACCATAACACGCACATAGTTTTTAGAGGAGGAAAACAAAAAAAAATATATTCTAAACAAAACAGTGGATGTATGATTTTTGTGGTTCATTCTGTGGCCACAGACATGTGATCTGACGGTGAGTTTGGGGTAGCCCAATGCAAAAATCCTGAGGATCCATGTGGATCCATGCTTTGTAACCACGTTTTTGCACCACTGCGGACCCAGGCAACAGTGGGTGCGTGATTTTTTTGGTGCAAGCTGTAGCTATGGACATGCTATGTGATCTGATGGTGAATTTGGGGTGACCCAGTGCAAAAATCCTAAGGAGCCGTGTGGATCCATGCTTTGTAACCATATTTTAAGTGGGGAGGGAAGGAAAAGCACTCAAGGGACAAGGAACATGTGTGGGTGCGTGGAGAAGGATGCTGTTAATAATGCAGAAGAGGGGTATAAGAGGAGAAGGCTCTTATAAGAGTGGGGAGGAGAGAGAGACAGAGAGCCTGCTTGAAAAATCTTTGCTGTTATTTAGCGAGTGGGGAGGAGAGAGGGACAGAGAGCCTGCTTGCTTTAAAGGAGCCAACACGAGTGTAAGCGGCTCCTCTCCTCTCCTCTCCCGCTTTGCTCCTTTAAAGCAAGCAGGCCCTCTGTCTCTCTCTCCTCCTCACTCAGCGGCTCTTCTCCCGCTTTGCTGTTGCAAAGCGAGCCACGGAGGAGGGAAGGAAGGGGAACCATGGATCCTCTGCTCACGACTGCAGCAGATCCCTCCGCCATCCGTAGGCATTCGCTCCATAACATGCACAGACATTTCCCCTTACTTTCTAGGAGGAAAAAAGTGAGTGTTATGGTGCGAAAAATACGGTACATGTTGGAAATGCTTACCGGTTTTACATATCTTCCTTGAAATCTGTTTCTGAAGGCCATTTTTGAAGCTAGCATTTCACCGGTCCTCACAATTACAGATTTTAAAGTCCCTAATAAGTATGTTTATAGGGAGCGGGTGGCACTGTGGTCTAAACCACTGATCAGTGGCTGTTGATGAGAAGGTCGGCAGTTCGAATCCCCAAGATGGAGCGAGCTCCCATTGCTCTGTCCCAGCTCCTGCCAACCTAGCAGTCCAAAAGCAGTCCTGTGCAAGTAGATACATGGGCACTGCTGCGATGGGAAGATAACCGGCATTTCCATGCACTCTGGTCTCTGTCACAGTGTCCCGTTGCACCAGAAGCGGTTTAGTCATGCTGGCCACATGACCCGCAAAGCTTTCTGTGGACAAACGCCGGCTCCCTTGGCCTGAAAGCGATATGAGTGCCAAAACCTCATAGTCGCCTTTGACTGGACTTAAACGTCCAGGGGTCCTTTACCTTTTACCTTCTCCCTCAATGGTCTCAACTTCCTACTGGAGCACATTTCCTCCATTGTGCTCCACCATAACTTCCCCTTCTCCTAGAAGAGACAGGAGAGCCGAAAGACTCTCAATTATCCGGGAGAAAAAGATGTGAGTCCCCAGACACAGGTGTGATTCTTAGGCCAACACCTTGGAGCAATGCCAGTCTATTACAGCTGAGGTACCTTCTCCATCCAGGCATGCTGTCAAACACATTAAAGTGTTTCAGATGCACTGTGTCCTTAAGCAAGATTACATTGCATGTCAAGTACTGGATACGACTGAGGCACCAAACAGGCTGTGCCATTTCTGACTATGTTAGGTGAGTGCTAAAAGAGTTATGTACAACCAATGTGTCCCCAATTACCTTATGATTGCTTTGGAAATACAGAAAATGTCCTACAAACTTTGGTGTGTATGCAGGATGTACCAGATTTGCCCGGGTACATCCTAGTGGCAAAAAATTGGTATTTAGCAAAGTTTAGTTATTTTTTTAACAAAGTAAAGTTTTAGTTTGATGAATAAAAACAATGTCCTTTATGATTAAGTAAATGCACACCTCACAGAAACACACAAAATCCCTGGGTACACACCCAAATGAAATGTGCTGAACACTTTGTGCCAGGTGGGTTGAACAAGATAGAGGTGCCCTCAACCCAGCCTCTGTCCACAGAGTGATGCCAGCAACACTGTGGCACCACAAAGATCTCTGTTCTGCTTGCAGAATTTGTGGGTCAAGGTCTTTCTTCTTTGGTGATCACTCATAGCCGAGTAAGGCTGTCTTCCATTAATAGTGAGTCCATAAGTGACTGTGGAGGCCAGTTCTGGTTCCACACGTTCTTCCACAGTGGAGACATAGGTTTCTGGGTGGAAGTTGATCATGATGAGGGTTTGCTAAGCATGCCTTCCTCTTAGCGTATTTCTCCCATTTGTCCCGAGTTTGAGTGTCTTCAAAGCCCACAACATCTTCGGTAAAGGGTGTTCTCTAATTTTAGCACTTGCAGGCCAATGTTTCCCAGTTGTCGGTATTTATACAGTGGTACCTTGGTTACATACGCTTCAGGTCACATACACTTCAGGTTACAGACTCCGCTAACCCAGAAGTAGTGCTTCAGGTTAAGAACTTTGCTTCAGGATGAGAACAGAAATTGTGCTCCAGCGGCGCGGCAGCAGCGGGAGGCCCCATTAGCTAATGTGGTGCTTCAGGTTAAGAACAGTTTCAGGTTAAGAACAGCCCTCCGGAACGAATTAAGTACTTAACCCGAGGTACCACTGTACTACATTTTTAAAAGATTTGCCTTGAGAGAGTCTTTAAACCTCTTTTGTTGACCACCAGCATTATGCTTTCCATTTTTAAGTTCAGAATAGTTGCTTTAGAAGACGATAATCAGGCATCTGCACAACATGGCCTGTTCAACAAAGTTGATGTTGAAGAATCATTGCTTTGACACTAGTGATCTTTGTTTTTTCCAGTACATTGGCCTTAGTTTGCCTGTCTTCCCAAGTGATGTGTAAATTTTTTTGGAGACACCATCTTTTTGGAATTTTTCAAGGAGTTGGAGATGGCATTTATAAATGGTCTGTGTTTCACAAGTATACAGTAAGGTTGGTAGTACAATAGCTTTGTAAAGACACATTTTAGTTTCCCTGTGAATGTACTAGTCCTCAAACACTCTGCGCAGGAGAAAGCTTCAATCGCAGAGTTCAGGCGATGCTGGATTTTGGCATCAGCGTCGGCCTTGTGGAAAGGATAACTGCCGAGGTAGGAGAAGTGATCAACACTTTCCAATGGTGCATCATAGAGTTGGATTTGTGGCACTGCAGAGGGGTTGTTTTGTGATTGTTGGTGCAGCACTTTGGTTTGTTGGGTGTCTAGCAATAGGCCAAGGTACCACTAGTGGGGTCCGTGTTGGTGATAGCCTACAGGAAGTCTCAAGACAGGGTGTTCCAGGGAAGGAGGGGGTAGACTGACAGCATTAGGCTTGATCCTGTCTCTGCCAACCCCCCTTCCACTCTGGACATCATGAGTGATGGGGCTGCAGACAGAGCGGTGGCTCTGTCACTCTGGTATGCCTTGCAGCTGCCCAGCTGAAATTTGGCTTGTCCTGCCCCTTTGGAACAATGGCTCCAAACTGTCCTCAGCTACAGAGAGCATGCAGGGAAGTATGCCGTATGAATCAGAACTGGATGGCCTATGCTGCTGCTTGGTTTCTATATTTGGGATAGGACTTTCAACAGATGATACAATCAAGGGCGTGACAGGAAGAGAGTGTTTTATGAGCCGTTAGTTTGTACAATATGCCTCGTCGCAGAAATCTTGTACCCAAAGATGGTTGGGTAGCATTTCATGGAGGCCACTTGAAAGTTCCCAGAGGTCAATGTTACCCACGTGTGGTTCAAAACAAATGGGTGGGTGGCACTGTGGTCTAAACCACTGAGCCTCTTGGGCTTGCTGATCAGAAGGATGGTGGTTCAAATCTCCGCAACGGGGTGAGCGCCTGTTGCTTTGTCCCAGCTCCTGCCAACCTAGCAGTTCGAAACCACACCAGTGCAAGGAGATAAATAGGTACTGCTGCAGCAGAAAGGTAAATGCCGTTTCCGTGCACTCTGGTTTCCATCACGGTGCTCCGTTGTGTCAGAAGCAGTTTAGACCTGCTGGCCACATGACCCGGAAAGCTGTCCGTGGACAAACGCCAGCTCCCTCGGCCTGAAAGCGAGATGAGCGCCGCAACCCCATAGTTGCCTTTGACTGGACTTAAACGTCCAGGGGTCCTTTCCCTTTCCCTTTTTACCTTCAAAACATTTTTTTTTTAAAAAAAGAAAGCTGTGCATGTGAAGTTCAGCAGAGGGTGCTACACACATAACCATACTCCCCCAATGTGGAAACGTGCCTGAATTTTCAGTTAAGAGATATTCTCAATGTTGTATTCTATGAGGGGTTTTTTAGAAGTTGACTACAAATGATCAAAAACAATTTGGCTAAAACTTTTGGAAATAAATGTGACAGTTGAGCCAGGGTGATTCAGGCCCCATCCAGTGTAGAGGAATAACTGGATCCTTGGCATCCATATCATTGAACCGTCTGCATGCATCTTGTAATGTAGATGGGGATTTCCATTTGTATCCCCATTCAGAACTTCTGGTCACTGACTACAGCTACAACAGGCTCATAATATGACAGTTGGATGAATCACACAGACAGAACTAGATAATTACAGAGGGGTAGGATCCACGAAGCACATCAAAGTGCAAGTAGATAAATAGGTACCGCTCCGGTGGGAAGGTAAACGGTGTTTCCGTGCACTGCTCTGGTTTGCCAGAAGCGGCTTAGTCATGCTGGCCACCTGACCCGGAAGCTGTATGCCGGCTCCCTCGGCCAATAAAGCGAGATGAGCGCCACAACCCCAGAGTCGGTCATGACTGGACCTAATGGTCAGGGGTCCCTTTACCTTTACCTTTAGGATCCACTTGGAGAAGGAAGGCACCTGTCAGCAGAAGGAGCAGGTAGGCAATCTTCAGTCATTCCCACTCCCTGCTGCAGTCCCCACTCCTCACAATAAAATATGCTTCATAGATTTGGTGGAGTTGTGGAAGTATGAGGCTAGGAGTAATCAGTGGCATAGCATGGGTTGCCAGTGCCCGTGACTGTGCAAACAGGGTTGGTGGAAAGGAAGGAAATGGACAGAGTATGCATGCACATTCAACTGCCTAACAGCATTCGCATCATCCAGGAGATTGCAGCTGCAGAGATAAGAAAAGAAGAGTTGTTCCATTGTCTAGAGAAATCACTTCCTGGTTCGCCCAGAGGAGATATTTTCAATGGAGCCCAGTGAAAGAAGCACACAGCTGTATTGAGGCAGCACAGGGGGGTTAAAATTTTGCACCCCCTAACAATTTTGTGTCCAGGGCAACCGCCCCTGTGGCCTCTTCCATGCTACAGCACTGGCAGGAATTCCTTCCTTTTCTGCTTCACTGATTGATGTCTTCTCAGCTAGCATCCAAACAGAATTTGACCTGGATAGGCTGTGATCTATTCTTCACCAAAAACCTTCTTCTTCCAAATAACCGTTTTTGTGCTAAAATGAGAAAAAAATAGATATTTTTGTGCTACTTGTTTTGCCATAATTGTACGTCCGGCGCTCCCAGATGACTATAGTTGCTTGGAGGAAAAAATATGAATTGAAATGTGAAGCCACAAGAGCTTTGACACCAAAGCCTGTGCTTGGCTCTGAACTGAGATGTGCGTCAGCTTTTCAACATCTTCTCTGTGCGCTTCCCACTCATTCCCTTTTGAACTGGGAAAGCTGCAGCTTTTAATGATCTCTGGTTGGTTCTGGGAACTAAATCTCAGGTTTATTTATGCCACCTAGAGGATTTTTGTTGAATTACTTTTACATCCCCATATAGTAAATGGAGCAGGAGAACATTCATAGTACCTGCACTCCAGGTATTTGTTTCTCAAACAAACCCTCTCAAATTTCTGGAGAGACAAGACATTAGCTGGGTCCAAAGAGCTATTTTAGGTGCACCCAAGACCACCGAGTTCTGCATGCTACTTGGGACTTTGGACTTTTGTTCTCCCCATGCCAAGTGACTTCTGAAACTTTCCTCAATTGGAAAAGAGGTTTGGTCTGTGGCAGGAGGATTCAGAAACACGAGTTCAAAGCCCCCTTGGTGATTTCCCAAAGAGAGGGTGATTTGCAGCCAATAAAGATGCAATGGTGTAATTATGATAAAAGATAGGCGTATTCTATTCTAATAACATTACAGTTTTGCACTTAGGCAATCCAAATTCTAGACCATGAACACCTGAATTCTGCAACCTGCATAAAGCATGCAAATTGAACAAATTAGCATAATGTTTCTTCTGTTGCAGCTTTTGCTTGTGTAAGTACTATAGATCAGTATTTTGCATGATTTGTTCTGACCTTGCTAGTCATAGGGAATGGTGCCAATCACTGAAAATCTCTCTCTCTCTCTCTCTCTCTCTCTCTCTCTCTCTCTCTCTCTCTCTCCATTTTAGAATATTCATTTAAACAACCTTAAAATATCAGTGACTTCCCTTCTTCTCATTCCATGGTTCGTTTTACATACCATAAATGAGGCATGGGCAAACTCTGGCCCTACAGATGTTTGAGACTACAATTCCCATCATCCCTGTCCACTGGTCCTGTTAGCTATGGATGATCGGAATTGTAGTCCCAAACACCTGGAGGGCCATAGTTTGCCTATTAACAACATTTTTGAGGTCCCGAGCTGCAAGGTGGTTAGATTGGTTTCAACTAGGGCCAGGGCCTTTTCAGTACTGGCCCCAACTTGGTGGAACACTCTGTCACAAAAGACTAGGGCCCTGCGGGACTTGACATCTTTCTGTAGGGCCTGCAAGACAGAGCTGTTCCGCCTGGCCTTTGGTTTGTACTCAGTCTGACCCTTATGTTTCCCTCTCCTTACGGTTTTGATTTATAGGCTACTACTAAAATGAGGCTGCATTTTAAATTATATTTTAACCCGTATTTTAATTAACTGATTTTTTTCTATTACGTTTTATTGTAATTTTATTGGTGTTAGCCGCCCTGAGCCCGGTTTTGGCTGGGGAGGGCGGGGTATAAATAAAAATTATTATTATTATTATTATTATTATTATTATTATTATTATTATTATTTCACAGCAATAGTGTGGTGCTAGGTGGCTACTCAAGAGTCTCAACTGTTGTACATCCTATGATTCTCTAAAATTGGCTTAACAAATCGTCATGCTTCTTCTTCTTCTTCTTCTTCTTCTTCTTCTTCTTCTTCTTCTTCTTCTTCTTCTTCTTCTTCTTCTGCCTTTATAAAAAAAGAAACATTTGGAAAACAGTTGCTTTATTTGGACAGTTGTTTATAGCTGTGATTGTTCAATATTTAGACCCAAGCATGAAAATCATAGAAAAGCAATGACAAATCTAGACAGCATCTTTAAAAGCAGAGACATCACCTTGCCAACAAAGGTCCCTATAGTAAAAGCTATGGTTTTCCCAGTAGTGATGTACGGAATTGAAAGTTGGACCATAAAGAAGGCTGATCGCCAAATAATTGATGCTTTTGAATTATGGTGCTGGAGGAGACTCTTGAGAGTCCCATGGACTGCAAGAAGACCAAACCTATCCATTCTGAAGGAAATCAGCCCTGAGTGCTCACTGGAAGGACAGATCGTGAAGCTGAGGCTCCAATACTTTGGCCACTTCATGAGAAGAGAAGACTCCCTGGAAAAGACCCTGATGTTGGGAAAGATGGAGGGCACAAGGAGAAGGGGACGAAAGAGGACGAGATGGTTGGACTGTATTCTCGAAGCTACCAGCATGAGTTTGACCAAACTGCGGGAGGCAGTGGAAAACAGGAGTGCCTGGCGTGCTCTGGTCCAGGGGGTCACAAAGAGTCGGACACGACTAAACGACTAAACAACAACAACATGAAAATCATAACTATTATTTGTAACTACATGGGTAGAGTTCCTGAAAGGAAACCATACTGGTTCTTTGCGGCAGAGAGAAAGAGCCCAAGCCAAAAACCGAAATAAATAAATAACCCCAGATATTTCCTTTAAAATGTAAAAATCCTCCCAAATGGACATGTTGCCCCCCACCCCAAAAGAGGACATGTCTGGGATTTCCCAAAACAAAAAAAAATTCCTTCCAGTAGCACCTTAAAGACCAACTAAGTTAGTTCTTGGTATGAGCTTTCGTGTGCATGCACACTTCTTCAGATACACACTTCAGATACACAAGTGTGCATGCACACGAAAGCTCATACCAAGAACTAACTTAGTTGGTCTTTAAGGTGCTACTGGAAGGATTTTTTTTTGTTTTGACTATGGCAGACCAACACGGCTACCCATCTGTAACTGGGATTTCCCAGACGCACAACAACCCTAGCTGAACAATCACATATTTTAATACCTCTGTCTATTCTCTCCATCATTTACAGTCCTAAGAAAATAAGTGCAAAATTGTGCCACATTAACCTACAGATCACTGGTTCTACAGCATGAAAATGAAGCATCTCTTTAATCTCAAAAGATCTGAGCGAGCATAGCTGCAGGAATGCTATCGCTGACAGGGCTTCACTTTCAGAGTCCTGTAGCCATTTATCTCAATGCATTATTCTTTGCCCATTAGAATTTTGCCTTTAAAGTACCGTCCCCCCCACCGCCCCACCCCGCTTTAGTTATGGAAGACATTCCAGGCTGCTGAGATTTAATCATTTCAGCCCTGTGTTTGAAGTTCCGATTAAGAGGTGTTTAAAGCCTGCTATCAATTACTCAGATGGAAACCATATTGAACGCACAGAGAAAGATCTCCAAGCTGAATGGAAAAGGTTACTGTGGATGACTGCAGCAGAAGCTTCAAAGGTTGCAGAAGGCAAGGTATCTTATCTGGAGCTAAGCAAAACACACCTAATCAGCCACAATATGAGCAGCTGAGGTTCTTTTAAGCAAATGAATGGCCAAAGGAGAAGAAGAAAGACCCTGTTCCAGCATAGCATTTGTCATCTGTGGGCACGTTCTGCAGGTTCTTTGGGCAAGACTGCTTAACTCTGAAACAAGGCCAGCCCACGTATGAGGCAAGGTGAGATGACTGCCTCAGGCAGTAGGATCAACAAGGCCTAATACAGTCATACCTTCACGTTGCATCTTTTCGCGTTAAATCCCACAGCATCCCAGAAGTACCGGAATGGGTTACTTCCGGGTTCCACCACTTGCGCATGTGCAGAAGTGCCAAATTGAGCTGTGCTTCGAGTTGTGTGCATTTCACCTTATGGACGGGTCTCCAGAACGGATCCTGCCCATAACATGAAGTAAGGTAAAGGTAAAGGGACCCTTGACTATTAGGTCCAGTCGTGACTGACTCTGGGGTTGCGGCGCTCATCTCGCTTTATTGGCCGAGAGAACCGGCGTACAGCTTCTGGGTCATGTGGCCACCATGACTAGCTGCTTCTGGCGAACCAGAGCTGCGCATGGAAATGCTGTTTACCTTCCCGCCAGAGCGGTTCCTATTTATCTACTTGCACTTGGACGTGCTTGTGAACTGCTAGGTTGGCAGGAGCTGGGACTGAGCAATGGGAGCTCACCCCATCACAGGGATTCGAACCACCAACCTTCTGATCGGCAAGTCCTAGGCTCTGTGGTTTAACCCACAGCACCACCTGTGTCCCTGATACAACCACGTTTAGAATGCTGTAAAAGTTTATTTGTGTCTGAAATAAAATACACTCTTCTTTATTAATTGAGAACTTGACTGAGACTGAAGTGATTTTACCAGGGAGGACCTGGTTGGTGGCAGCGGATTAGTGGTGTACGGGTCAACAGTCCATGAGATGACCGGGGGCTCCGTACTAATGCCACACCAGGTTCCGCCACTTGCGCATGCACAGAAGCGCCAAATCGTGCCGTGCACCTGCGCAGACGCAGTGCTTCGAGTTGCAGGCATTTCACCTTATGGACGGGCCTCCGGGATGGATCCTGTCCGTAACACAAGGTACCATCATTCTGCCCCGACACTGAGGTCCAGCTCCGAGGGCCTTCTGGCGGTTCCCTCACTGCGAGAGGCCAAGTTACAGGGAACCAGGCAGAGGGCCTTCTCGGTAGTGGCGCCCGCCCTGTGGAACGCCCTCCCATCAGATGTCAAAGCGATAAACCTGACATTCAGAAGACATCTGAAGGCAGCCCTGTTCAGGGAAGTTTTTAATATGTGACATTTTAGTGTATCTTTCATCTTTGTTGGAAGCCGCCCAGAGTGGCTGGGGAAACCCAGCCAGATGGGCGGGGTACAAATAATAAATTATTATTATTATTATTACCACTGTATAGATCATTATTCCCCTCCTGATGTTGATCTTCACTTGTCCCTTCTTCCCTGACGGCGAAGGGGGTTGCTATTTTGTGGTTGTAGGTACCCTAACACAAGTCACTCAAATACTATACCTGCGTTTTCTAAGTAAATAGTTAATGATATGATATAGTTAGACTCGGGTTGGTGGCATTCACTTCAGCAAGTATGGACTCAGCTACACAGCTGCAAATATAACGTTCTAAGTGTGCTTTAAGTGCATTCTACCAAGGTTACACTAGATGGCGATGGTGAGCTAATGGCAAATTCAATATAGATATTTAAATGTTGTTTTTTTAAAAAACATTTTCACAGCACATATGTGTATATATATATATATTCAGCCTCTATTGCCTGCTGTAGAAATCTCAAGGTTTATTATTATTATTATTATTATGAAGCATAGAATCACAGCACAATGGTTTTATTGCTTTCTCATGCCCAGCTCTGTTTTGTTTGTTTGTTTTGAAGTGAATGCCTGTATTAGATCCATCTGTTTGAAATGTGTGTGACAGAGATGGCAGAAAGTTCAATAATTCTGTTAAGACATCGAAGTGGGACCTGGGAGCTCTGTTTATAAACTGACCGCCTTAGAAAGCTTGTGCTCATTCATAGCTCATTGCTCCAAACCCTCAGCCAGAAACCAGCGCTATCATTTATTTCTCAGTATGACAGTACAATAAATGAACAATGGTCCACAACACTTAAGCATTTTTCCAGGCTTTCCAAAGATAAAGTCTTACCTACTTTCCATCTTCTATTATGTTGCTAAAGAAGTTTGCCCCATCATTGACTCTTGTTAATGTTTATTTTTTTATAGGTGGTCATGGAAGGAACCAGAAACACCCTCACTGGCTGTCTATAAAAGCCATGATGATGATGATGATGGTTTTACCTTCCATGGTTTTCATCTAATATTATCACTACAATATTCTATACATTATTTTGCTGTCCTTTTATAAGTAATGTTTTAAACATTTCATTTCACTTCCCCTCCTTTTTCTTCTTTCTTAGTTTTTGAAGGTTGTTGTTGTTGTTTAGTCGTTTAGTCGTGTCCGACTCTTCGTGACCCCATGGACCAGAGCACGCCAGGCACTTCTGTCCTCCACTGCCTCCCGCAGTTTGATCAAACTCATGCTGGTAGCTTCAAGAACACCATCCAACCATCTCATCCTCTGTCATCCCCTTCTCCTTGTGCCCTCCATCTTTCCCAACATCAGGGTCTTGACGTTTTTGAAGGTAGTTTTCAACAATTTTTTAAAAAATGAAACCAGAACAACAGTATATAAAATGAAGCTGCAGAAGAAGGGTGACATAAGGACATTGAATTTTGTAGTAGTAGTAATAATAATAATAATAAAAATAATAATTCTAAAAGCCTAACTCCCTGCCCCAACCAGCTGTGTTCATGTGTATGTATAAGACAATTTTTTGAGCACTGATGCTTTTTCAAAAAAACTTCCTCCATAGTGCCAGTCACAGTAGGATTGGTTTGCTGTACAAAATGCTAATGAAGCTATTTGGATGCATTAGGGAAAAAATGGAGTTAAAACCAAAGTCAGGGAAATAATAATAATAATAATAATAATAATAATAATAATAATAATAATAATAATTTATTTATTATTTATACCCCGTGCATCTGGCTGAGTTTCCTCAGCCACTCTGAGCGGCCCCCAATCACGTGTTAAAAACAATACAGCATGAAATATTAAAAACTTCCCTAAACAGGACTGCCTTCAGATGTCTTCTAGAAGTCAGATAGTTGTTTATTTCCTTGACATCTGATGGGAGGGTGTTTCACAGGGCGGGTGCTACTACTGAGAAGGCCCTCTGTCTGGTTCCCTGTAACCTCACTTCTCGCAATGAGGGAACCGTCAGAAGGCCCTCGGCGCTGGACCTCAGTGTCCGGGCTGAATGATGGGGGTGGAGACGCTCCTTCAGGTATACTGGACTGAGACCGTTTAGGGCTTTAAAGGTCAACACCAACAGTTTGAGTTGTGCTCAGAAACATACTGGGAGCCAATGTAGGTCTTTCAAGACCGGTGTTATATGATCCCGGTGGCCACTCCCAGACACCAGTCTAGCTGCCGCATTCTGGATTAATTGCAGTTTCTGGGTCACCTTCAAAGGTAGCCCCACGTAGAGCGCATTGCAGTATTCCAAGTGGAAGATAACTAGAGCAGGCATCACTCTGGCGAAACAGTCCGCAGGCAGGTAGGGTCTCAGCCTGCGTACCAGATGGAGCTGGTAGACAGCCGCTCTGGACACAGAATTGACCTGCGCCTCCATGGACATCTGTGAGTCCAAAATGAATCCCAGGCTGCGCACCTGGCACAGTTTTCCAGTTTTGCTTGTTGCCTCTTTAAACACGGCCATTTAAGATGCCTTGGCTAATACTTAGTTATCAGTAGACATCTTCCTTTTAAAGACCCCTTTAAAGTTATCTAAGTAAATGATCATCGCTCTATCATGTGGCAATGAATGAAGAGTGGCCAGGAGAGGCAAAAAGCAGAGGACTCCGACACCTAAGGCTGGGCAAATCTGTCAATTTCAGTTTCTGTTTCTGATTTTTCTAATTTTTCTTCAGTTCTCCAAATTCCCCCATCAGTTTTCATTTCTTTACAAAAGGCCTCATCCAAACCCATCAGTATTTTAATGATAACTTCTCCTAATGTGCATATCTTTGTGAAGCAAATTTGCTTAACAGAATGAATTTCTGTACACTATCTTCACTGATTTATGCATTTTCCTTTGTAATTACGTGGCATTGCAAAATTTGAGGATGTGCGGATTTTGAAAAATGGTTGTTTTAGACAGTGGAGATTAGGTAAGTTAGACTGAATTGCAGTATAGGCACAAGAATGACTTACAGGAATCCGTTTTGTCAACTAGGAAAACTGGAGAATATTTAGTGCAGCACAAGATAGCTCAAGGTCATTGGTTCAAGCCTCACATTGGGCAAAACATTTCTGCAATGCACAGGGTTTGACCAGATGACAGTCAACTCTATACCGTAATTCTTTTATTCTAACAATGAAGAGGGCCAGTCCGGGAGAGCGCTCATTAATATGTAAGAGGAAGAGACTCAGGCAATGGTCCTTGGCAGAGCAGCAGTGGTGTTTGTTTCAAGAACATGAGCGTAACTATTTTAAACAATGAAAAGCAAAAGGGTATGTATTTCAATGAGTTTTCTGCCTAGATTCTTTCTTAGCTAGGCAGATGCCCAAACACTTTCCCCATTATATGAAAAAGTGGAGCCACCTGGTGGCTAAAGAGTCTTGAAGCAAAATCTCTCTGTGTTTGAATAAGAGATGGCCCGTGTTACATTCACATATATGCTGATTCCATCCCATTTCTACACTTGTTAGAAAACTGAGTGGTGATGATGATAATAATAATAATAATAATAATAATAATAATAATAATAATTTATTTATACCCCGCCCATCTGGCTGGGTTTCCCCAGCCACTCTGGTGGCTACCAACCCCTGGCTGGTGGCGCTGACAGCCCTGGTGGGCAGTGCTTGCACTGTTTTATGTAATCGTCGGTCGGATTTGCGTGATCTGCAAGCGTATCTGTTTCACGGCCAACCCTCCCTCAACAACTCTGGGCAAAAATTGCAATGTGTGTGTGTGTGTGGGGGGGGGGTTGACAAATTTTTGCACCAGGTACCACCTGACCTTGCTACCCCTCTGGATCTCCTTGCCCAGAATGGAAATATTGGAGACTGTGAGGTAGTTTTCTAAAATCTCTGGATCCAGGGAGAACAGTCTCTTTCATGGTGGTGGACATAACTCTCTCATGTGGGGAGCCATTAACCACTCCCTGTACCCATCCAGTAAGTTTAGTATACAGTCGTACCTCGGTTTTCGAACACAACCCGCTCTGGAAGACCGTTCGGCTTCCAAAACGTTCAAAAACTGAGGCGCAAAGGGAGAATTTCAATTTCAGTGGAGAAAATTGAAACACGCAGCAGAAGCCATTCAACTCCTGAGGGGCGTTCGAAAACAGAAGCATTTACTTCTGGGTTTTCGGCATTCGGAAACCGAAAAGTTTTGCTTCCGAGACATTCGAAAACTGAGGTACCACTGTATTTCACCAGCCATGATGGGCAGAAATGGAGAGGGCCTGTGGTTGGTCTCACCAATGCAATTGTCCTGTCCACATCCTCAGGCCACAGCAACAGAAACTGAGGGTGCTTTAGGGACCCTCTAATGCAGGCTTCCTCAACCTCGGTCCTCTAGATGTTTTGGGACTACAACTCCCATTATCCCTGACCACTGGTCCTGCTAGCTAGGGATCATGGGAGTTGTAGGCCCAAAACATCTGGAGGCCCGAGGCTGAGGAAGCCTACTCTAATGGACCTGCACAACTGTAACATCACTTTTGGGGATATGAATCCTATCCATTCATATTGGAATTTATGAAGACGGAAGTTTTCAGGCATGCCTCAAGCTGGATTGTCTGAAGTCAGGACAGATATTTCTGTGTATTCTTGAAAGCTCAGCCAAACAATCTTTTGGATGAAACTAAATTAACTGATTTTTTTAGGCTTCTGAAATGTCAAAAGCATAGACATTGATTTGGAATCTTGTTTCGCACTTTACACTGCATATTGTGGAAACTATTTCAAACAGTTGCAAAAACTTTTACTATTTCATCCTTGGCCAGTTCAGTTTGCATAGGAGAAGATTTTTGAAAACCATAAAGCACAATACATACAGAGAGAGAGAAAAACCGATGAGATGTGTGGGAGATATTTCGTTCCAGAATAATTGAGATCACAATACATTTCAGACTTCCTTTATGAGAATATATCATTTATACTGTGATCTTGTTTCTGTTGGTGAAGTGTAGTTTATTAGTTGCTTGTAAAAATTCCATGTAAGCATTTTATTATTTTTTTCCAAAACATGCCCCTGGAGGGCAGTATAAGCCCAAAAGTTTTGAATTCTGATTGTTCAATAAATCTTTAACAGTTGTCAGAGGACATAATGGTCTTTTGGGGAGATTTAAGTGTAAAAAAAGTGTAAAAAAAACAACCACTGTGGGTGCTTTTACGGAGAGCTTAAAAATATTTTAGTGGTCTTGGAAATCTAGAATTCTCATTAGGCATATATTTACTGCTTGCATATTTATTTTCTTAAGCAGTGTGTCCTAACACAGTGGTTAAGGATTACAGCAATTGCATATTAAATATATGGATTAATCCATATGTTGTAAACACCTTTAAGAGCAGTTACAAGAAACAACTATGAATAAATTGTGTGTATATTGTATAAGTGCGCCCACCCTCTCTAATGTAGGCTGCAATCTTATGCATATTTACTTGGGAGTAAGGCCCATTGCATGCAGTGGAACTGACCTGTGAGTAAACATGCATAGGTTAGGTACATCTGGTTAGTTATTTGAGGAGTCTACTTGGTTGTTTGAGAGCGGGAATGCGTCACAAGAAAGTGCTTGCCTTCTTTAATGCTTTAGCTAGTTTAAATTCTGTGTTATATTTTGATAATTAAAAATAATGTGAGAGAGGAGTATAGGTGTCTGCTCTCATGAAAAATAAAAGGGTGACAACTGAATAATAATAAAAAAGTCTCCATGGAAAAATGAAGGGAGGCATGCCAAAAGAAAATAGCTAATCACCAATCATGATACCAGCTGCAATCATGAACCCCTCTCCAGTTTGCATATTAGGTACAGTGGTACCTTAGGTTACAGACGCTTCAGGTTACAGATGATTCAGATGACACACTCCGCTAACCCAGAAATAGTACCTCAGGTTAAGAACTTTGCTTCAGGATGAGAACAGAAATTGTGCTCCGGCAGCAGCTGGAGGCCCCATTAGCTAAAGTGGTACCTCAGGTTAAGATCAGTTTCAGGTTAAGAATGGACCTCCAGAAAGAATTAAGTTCTTAACCCGAGGTACCACTGTATATCATAAGCAGGGCTTTTTTCACCCAGCCAGAACTCACCAGAACTCACTTCTGGCACCTCTCAGGTGGGCGTCATTGCCAGTGGTACCCCAGGTTAAGAACTTAATTCGTTCTGGATGTCTGTTCTTAACCTGAAACTGTTCTTAACCTGAGGAACCACTTTAGCTAATGGGGCCTCCTGCTGCCGCTGCGCCACCACTGCGTGATTTCTGTTCTCATCCTGAAGCAAAGTTCTTAGCTCGAGGTAATATTTTTGGGTTAGCGGAGTCTGTAACCTGAAGCGTATGTAACCCGAGGTACCACAGAACTAGGGAGGCATCTGCTGTGAGTTCCAGCACCTCTTTCCCCAGCAAAATAGCACTGAAATTCATAAGTATGTTATGGGCTTTCCAACATAAGCTTGCCACATTGTCACAGTCAGGTGTAAAAGCTGCTTTAGATCCTTCACAAAAGGGTGTAGAACACGTGGCCACGTGGACTTAGTAGCCACGTTGGCCCCACAGAACCACAGAGCAAGAAGGGCAATATCATTCTTGTGCCAACTGACGTGCAGAACTTGGGGTGCTATTTTTCCAAGTTACATACAGCTCTTCTGCAGGCCTAAGTAAAGCTGAGTACTTGTTTCAACGAATGGAACAAAGCAGCGGGGGGCAGATCTTGGTAATATGCTGCCCTGTGTGAGTCCAACATCCGATGCTCCCAGCCCTGCCTTCACAAAGCTGGGTAAACAAGACACTAGGATTTGGGAAGGAGGCACTGGTGGTGTCCTAGAGCCCTTCTGCCTCCTTACCAAAGCCTGGGAAGTGCTTGCCCAGCTTTGTGAAGGAGGCAGGAGACCTCTAGACCCTGCCAGAGCTCCTCCCCTTCTTCCTAACACCTGACAAGTGCTTATCGTTCAGCCCGGACACTGAGGTCCACCGCCGAGGGCCTTCTAGTGGTTCCCTCACTGCGAGAAGTGAGATTACAGGGAACCAGGCAGAGGGCCTTCTCGGTAGTGGCGCCCGCCCTGTGGAACACCCTCCCATCAGATGTCAAGGAAATAAACAACTCTGACTTTTAGAAGACTTCTGAAAGCAGCCCTGTTTAGGGAAGTTTTTAATGTTTAATATTTTACCATGTTTTTAATACAGTGGTACCTTGGTTTTTGAACATAATCCGTTTTGACTTCCGAAAGATTCAAAAACCAAGGCACAGCTTCCGATTGGCTGCAGGAGCTTCCTGCGCTTAAGTGGAAGCCACGGCGGACGTTCGGCTTCTGAAAAAAACGTTCGAAAACTGGAACACTTACTTCCGGGTTTTCGGTGTTTGGGAGCTGATTTGTTCATCAACTAAGCTGTTTGATAACCAAGGTTCCACTGTATTCTGTTGGGAGCCACCCAGAATGGGTGGGGAAACCCAGCCAGATGGGTTGGGTATAAATATATTATTATTATTATTTGAGATGGCACTCTCCTCGGCTACATGTCCAATTTCCCTGCACCATTCATGCTTTCCTAAATCCAGCTCTGTAGACAGCATGTATGGGCTGGTTTTTTTACTTCCATACATAACAGCTGGTTATTCAACTTTTGATGACTCACAACTGAATGTGTGAACTGATGTGCCTGAGAAGCAATTAACACCAACCAGACAGATTCCCTCCATCGTTGAATGGCATTTAATTTTTGAATTTGCTGCTTTCATGGGTTGGATTTGCTGCAGCTGTTTTTATTTTTGAGATTGTGGATATTTTGACTATCGTCCACATCACTGTTTTGAATTCAGGTTATGGGCTGCCTTGGGACAAATATTAAACCATCTACCGTATATGCTAAGCTCTTGGTGGCCTAACCAGGATCTCCTACGGGATGTGACAGAGATACGGATAGCCGCAAAGAATTTCCTGTAGCCATAACTGGTGAGAGTACAGAAAATAATCCCATTTATAGGGGAATCAATAATATTTAACCTTGGAGCATGAATTCTTTTACAGCACGTCTGGAGTTTAGTTAGGAGGTTTGAACAAGTGATATCTTCTTATTACACCTTCATACTTGTTACTTTTCTGGGGAAACACTCAAATTTAGAAGCTAGATATGAATGCAGAAGTCATCTGGTCGTCTAGACTAAAAAATAAAGAGCTGTTGTGTCCCCCTCTCCCTCTCCTTTTCCTGCTCCTGTCTTATTTTTTCACGCCTGCATTTATACATTTGTAACTCTGTTTTGTTTTGCTGCCTGCCAGCTACATGGAACAGTTGGCAGGCAACTACTTGAGCGGCTTTAAAAAAATGTTTGTGTGGAGATGGGGGAAGAGGTGTGGAAATTGCCTGTCGCACCCTTTGCTGCCTGCTGGCTGTGTGGAACAATTAGCAGGTTCCTTGGGCCTGGGATGATACTGTTGCAGCATTCTAGGTGCCTTGACAGCAAGCAGTAGGTGAGGGAGACTTTGCTGCTTCTGCCTCTGTCCAGCTGGCAGGTAACTTTGGAAGAAAGAAAGAGGGGATTGACTGCAAGGGGTGGGTTGGGGAAGTTTATTTGAAACTCTGCCATATTCTCAATATGGGAGAGAGAAATAAGCTTGCGGGGCAGGGAAATTGTGAGAGGGGAAAGACTTATGAAACCCCTTCTATTGGTCTTCTACAATAGTTTTTAGCTTCTGTGGCTGCTTTTTATAAAGGGGGGGGGGGCAGAGAAGCCTGAGAAAAACATGTCACTGAACATCATGTGCATGCCTCCAGTGCTTTAAATGCTAACACCTTAACATTGAATTGAATTAATTTTATAATGAATGATTTTAGAATGTTGTTTGTGCTGTACTTTTGTACTGTTTTATTGTTGTTAGCCGCCCTGAGCCCGGCTTCGGCTGGGGAGGGCGGGATATAAATAAAATTTATTATTATTATTATTATTATTATTATTATTATTATTATTATTATTATATCATGGATTCAGTAAAGGGTGGAATATGTTTCCTAAACATCTTGCTTTGTTTTCTCACCCCCTGAACTCTATCATCTCCCATTTCTGTTGCAGAGAACACAAGAGTCTTTGCACCGTTACAGTGGTACCTCAGGTTACATACGCTTCAGGTTACACACGCTTCAGGTTACACACTCTGCTAACCCAGAAATAGTGCTTCAGGTTAAGAACTTTGCTTCAGGATGAGAACAGAAATTGTGCTCCGGCGGCGCGGTGGCAACAAGAGGCCCCATTAGCTAAAGTGGTGCTTCAGGTTAAGAACAGTTTCAGGTAAAGAACAGACCTCCGGAATGAATTAAGTACTTAACCCGAGGTACCACTGTATATGGAAATAGTAACCGGATCAGTAATTCTTCATGTAACTATTTCTCTGCCATCCCACTACCTAATAAAGTGGATCTTTAAACATATGGAAGTGGCTATCCTAAGTGATGTGATGTAGTAACAGAAATGGAGAGGGGTCTCAAAATAGAAGAAACCACATTTATAAAATGCCTGCTCTAATGGCTACAAAATGTGTTCCCTACTTTTGCCTGTGTAACCAGGAAAAAAACAACTGAGAAGGTTCCTGTTTTAAAGATTCATGGGTTGGTTTTCTTTGACAATATCTACTCCCCACCTCCAAAAGGAGTGCTGATGCTAGATATTGCTCTTAAAAATGCAAACATTCTTTACAGTTTTCAGGCATTGTGCTGCCCTGCTGAATGAAAATGAGATTACTTGAAATGTGGCGTTGGAATTCTATCAAGTTTCTGCAGATGGCCACAACACCTCTGAGAGAATTATAATCATATTAGCAATTGTAAATGGGAGCATTTCACATATAACAATGCGCTGCTACATTGTGAAATCATGGGTCTTGTTGATAAGCTTCCTGGGTGTTTCTGTTGGCGTTGCTTTTTTCTCAATCATTTAGACACAGTGGTACCTCGGGTTAAGAACTTAATTTGTTCTGGAGGTCCGTTCCTAACCTGAAACTGTTCTTAACCTGAGGTACCACTTTAGCTAATGGGGCCTCCCGCTGCCGCCGCACCGCCACTGTGCGATTTCTATTCTCATCCTGAAGCAAAGTTCTTAACCCGAGGTAATATTTCTGGGTTAGCGGAGTGTGTAACCTGAAGCATCTGTAACCTGAAGAGTTTGGATTTGATATCCCGCTTTATCACTACCCGAAGGAGTCTCAAAGCGGCAAACAATCTCCTTTCCCTTCCTTCCCCACAACAAACACTCTGTGAGGTGAGTGGGGCTGAGAGACTTCAGAGAAGTGTGACTAGCCCAAGGTCACCCAGCAGCTGCATGTGGAGGAGCGGAGACGCGAACCCAGTTCACCAGATTACGAGTCCACCACTCTTAACCACTACACCCCACTGTAACCCATGGTACCACTGTACAGAAATGCAAGATCATTATAGTAACTGAATAGCCTGAAATGAGGCCGGTTGGGTTGTGATCTCAGCTTGGTCACTGTATAGACTTGGAGATGCTTCTTTTCTTCCTATCTGGTAGGAATTATGCCATCGCCACAAGGAATGGCAGGTGGGGCTTGTGTAGGTGAATCTCAGTAGAGCCATCTCCCATGTTAAAACCATGTGTGAGGGAGCAGGGGCGGACTTGGGTCTTTCAAATTTTAGCAGTGTCCTGCGCAAGGCCAAAATTTGGCACCCATCTGGTTGGGTTTCCCCTGCCATTCTGGGTGGCTCCCAACAGAATGTCAATAACAAAAACAATAAAGCAGTAAAACATCGAACATTAAAAGCTTCCCTAAACAGGGCTGCCTTCAGATGTCTTCTAAAAGTCAGATAGTTGCATATTTCCTTGACATCTGATGGGAGGGAGTTCCACAGGGCGGGTGACCCTACCAAGAAGGCCCTCTGCCTGCTTCCCTGTAACTTCGCTTCTCACAGTGAAGGAACCACCAGAAGGCCCTCAGAGCTGGATCTCAGTGTCCAGGCTGAATGATAGGGGTGGAGATGCTCCTTCAGGTATACTGGGCCAAGGCCATTTAGGGCTTTAAAGGTCAGCAGCAACACTTTGAGTTGTGCTCGGAAACGTACTGGAAGCCAATGTAGGTCTTTCAGGACTAGTGTTATATTGTCTTGGTGGGCACTCCCATTCACCAGTCTAGCTGCCGCATTCTGGATTAGTTGTAGTTTCCGGATCACCTTCAAAGGTAGTCCCACACAGAGCGCATTACAGTAGTCCATAGTTGTGATGTCCTGCAGTGCCCCTTAGTTCAGTGTCCAGTGCAGCAGAACCAAACACATTGTCCTAAATCCGCCTCTGGAAGGAACCTTCCCAGTTTCAAGGCAATTTTGTAACATAAATAATATCCTTATGGCCTTTCAGATCTTGCCAGATTCCAACTTCATCATTCCCAATCAGCCTAGTAAAGGTAAAGGTAAACCCCAGATGGTTAAGTCCAGTCAAAGGTATCTATGACGTTGCGGTGCTCCTCTCGCTTTCAGGCCGAGGGAGCCAGCGTTTGTTCACAGACAACTTCCTGGGTCATGTGGCCAGTATGACTAAACTGCTTCTGGTGCAATGGGACAAGTGCCAGTGTACACGGAAACACAGTTTACCTTCCCAGCACAGCGGTACCTATTTATCTCCTTGCACTGGTGTGCTTTCAAACTGCTAAGTTGGCAGGAGCTGGGACAGAGCAATGGAAGCTCACACAGTTGCGGGGTTTCGAACTGCCGACCTTCTGATTGCCAAGCCCAAGAGGCTCAGTGGTTTAGACCACAGCGCCACCCACGTCCCACAGTAACATCTAGAGGGCCACAATTTCTTCACCCCATTGTGGATTAATAGTGATACAGTATATCTGTTACAGGACCACCACAACTCCCCCCGAAAGAATACTGTCCTGGGACACTATATATCTTGCAGATTTATTGGGCAGAAGCTTTATGTTGCCCAGACCTCACATCAAGAGGCAATGGTCTTTTTTTTTAGTCCAACAGTTTGTATCCAGTGATGCTTCTGCCTCACAGGCATAATAAATGCTGATGAATCCACAATTTCATTTCACTTCACTTTCTATATTACTATACACAAGGCGCTTTACAAGCTGAAGAGACAACAAAATAGACAGCAAAGATCACACATGCAATAATAATAATCTGATTCAATACAAAAAAGTCACAATAACTTTAAAATAAACAATATATAAAACAATATTCAGGAACCCATTAGGGTATAATAGTAAACGGTAAAATTAAATACTAGCAAATAATAATTAAGCAGTTTAACGTTATCAGCTACAATAAAGAATTGCTAAATTATAATCAATGAAAATAATGGTAAGTCACAATGCATAAAACACCACAAAACATACAAAACCATGTAAAAGGATCAAACTGAGAAACAAAGACAGATGATAGATATATAGATAGACACACACACACACACACACACACACACACCATTGTTTTTATTGATTATAATTTAGTAATTCTTTATTGTAACTAATAACGTTAAACTGCTTAATTATTATTTGCTGGGATTTAATTTTACTGTTTACTATTACACCCTAATGGATTTTTGAATATATATATATATATATACATTAATTTTGCAGATTCCAAATTGCTCTCTAACATGGAACATCACCACAAGAGAATAATCATGGAAGCCATCGAGATAGAGAAACACCCTCACAACATGAACAAGCGTGACGACACATCCCGCTTGCCAGACATCTGGAAATTAGCCCTCCCCACAAAAACTGACACCAGATCCAGAGGCACACAGAACGCTATCACCAATCAACCACACCAGACCCAAACCCAGACCCTCTCCACAGATAAATTACAGACACCATCCAGTAGCCAAACCACGGTGGCACCTCCGGATGCTGCACCCCCCTGCAATCCCTACACAGATCTGGCTGGCACAGGCCACAAAACCACAGCTCGCCCCTATACACGAAGCCAAGCCAGAGCACAACTAAGTGCAGTACACCCATCTTCTCAGAAAAACTCTTCACAAAGTTCAAGAGGTCAAGACACAAAGGCTTTAGCAACTAATCCACACCTAATGACCCACCTAAGTGGTACTCAGGATATCACTCAAGAAATCACTCAAGATATCCCTCAAGCAATTAAGGAACAAAAGAAGAAAAGGCACACTAGCCTGGGAACTTCCTCTCTGCCCAGAACATTGGAGGCTATACACCACACCCCCTCAACAGTATTTATAGGAACTCAAACACTGAGATCCTGCTCTGTTCCAGTAACAAGAAGCCGAAAGCACCAGCCTGAAGATGACGAGTGAGACCTCGTCGAAACGTCGCCTAGACACCCCAACTTTTACACGGGAAGACACCCGAGGACACCAAAACCTGCATATACATATACATATACATATACATATACGCATATATATATATATATATATATATATATTCAAAAATCCATTAGGGTGTAATAGTAAACAGTAAAATTAAATCCCAGCAAATAATAATTAAGCAGTTTAACGTTATTAGTTACAATAAAGAATTACTAAATTATAATCAATAAAAACAATGGTGTGTGTGTGTGTGTGTGTGTGTGTCTATCTATATATCTATCATCTGTCTTTGTTTCTCAGTTTGATCCTTTTACATGGTTTTGTATGTTTTGTGGTGTTTTATGCATTGTGACTTACCATTATTTTCATTGATTATAATTTAGCAATTCTTTATTGTAGCTGATAACGTTAAACTGCTTAATTATTATTTGCTAGTATTTAATTTTACCGTTTACTATTATACCCTAATGGGTTCCTGAATATTGTTTTATATATTGTTTATTTTAAAGTTATTGTGACTTTTTTGTATTGAATCAGATTATTATTATTGCATGTGTGATCTTTGCTGTCTATTTTGTTGTCTCTTCAGCTTGTAAAGCGCCTTGTGTATAGTAATATAGAAAGTGAAGTGAAATGAAATTGTGGATTCATCAGCATTTATTATGCCTGTGAGGCAGAAGCATCACTGGATACAAACTGTTGGACTAAAAAAAAGACCATTGCCTCTTGATGTGAGGTCTGGGCAACATAAAGCTTCTGCCCAATAAATCTGCAAGATATATAGTGTCCCAGGACAGTATTCTTTCGGGGGGAGTTGTGGTGGTCCTGTAACAGATATACTGTATCACTATTAATCCACAATGGGGTGAAGAAATTGTGGCCCTCTAGATGTTACTGTGGGACGTGGGTGGCGCTGTGGTCTATTGGTGTGCTTCACAGCTTTGCTGCAATTGCAAAGCTGTTTGCTGGTTACGTACGTACTGCAGCTAAAGAAACAAATTGGTTTCCTTTCCCCCTTATCCTTATGCAATCCATCAATTCATTAATCCTATGCTCTCCCTTCCACCGCAAGCAGAACAAATTTGGTTTGGGTTTTTTTAGACCTGCTTTCTTTCCTAGAATATACTGCATTTTCATGCTGTAGATGTCACTCGAGGGCTGCAGTGTGAGCAGTCTCTCTCTCTCGGGCTATTCTTCAGAAAAAAGCTTAAGCCATAATAGTCAAATAAAGGCTGCAGCTTAGCCTGGAAATAGAACCTCATTAAAACCTCAAGAAAATGCCATTTCTTGTTTTGATGTCTGTGGTTAGAATATTTATTGAGTGTTTAATTCCCGGAGAAATGCCCCACTTCCCAATATCTATATTATTCATAAATCAGTCAGTCATGTCTTTCCTTATGATGGAGCAACAGACACAGCACAAGTGATTAATAACTTGACCAAATGTAGTTACTTTAGTAGGGTTTAAGCTTTCAGATTGCTTTGGAAACTGGGTTTGCTGGGGAAGTTTATACTATAAACGCATAAATATGTTCACTCTGCTTTATTCCATAAAGCAGGGCCAGTCTGCCCATGAGGGGGGTTGCAGCAGCCTCCCTGGGTGACAGAACCCCATGGGGCAGCACTCCCACGGATGCCCCCCCCCCACCTCCCTGCTACCAGCACCAGGGTTGCGCCACTGCATGGCCCCAGTAAGCGAGGCATTGGTGGGGTGGGCAATGCGAGGACAGCTTCCCATTTTGCCTCAAGTGGCAAAATGGTATGGGCTGCATCTGCGTGGAGCTTTGAACACTTTAATTTTATTCAGTAGAAAATGGTTTGTTGTACTTGGAGGCATGCACACACACACACACACACACACACACACAATTTTTATTAAATTTTCTGTTTTACAATTTAGAATACTCATTTTTACATCCTTAAGATATCAATGTCTTCCCTTCTTCTCTTTCCATGGTTCATTTTACGTATCATAAATCCCTGCATATTTTACAGAAACTATACAATTCAGTATTCCGTTACTGCATCCATCAAAACCTGTTTACACTGTTGAATTTAATGCTGCCAGCGTTTTCAGTGGTACACAATTATTTCCCATATATTCAATAAATATTTTCCAATCTTCTCTAAACGTATGTTCTTCTGGTTTTCTTATGTCATTGAGGCTTTCAGAAGCTTGTCTTTTGTTTCCCGCTCTAATAACAAATTATACATTTTGGACAAATGTTTATATTTGTTTTGTAAAAGTTATTTTTTGAATTGTGAGCTTTGGTCCAGAAAACCATTTTTTTCTATCTAATTTAAACATTTCATGTAACTGATGGTATTGTAACCAATCTGTAACATGGTTCCTTGCAGGAAGCATCTTTCTTTATAAACAGTCCTTTCACGTGTTTTCCTGTGCCCTTGTGTTTCCCCATGGCTGTTTGCTTTTACAAGCTAAGCGTAGTCTGGTTTTATGGAGCTTGGAGTGGTTTCTCTTCCCTTCCATAGAGAGGAAGGAAGGAAGGACCATTTTCAAAGGGTGTCTTTCTTATGTTCTGCCACAAGGTGCTGCTCTACTGCTGTTAATGCAAACGGAGTTACAGTGACACCTAGGGATGAATTTCAAGCGTTACAACACAGCTTTAAACCATACAGACCAAGAGAAAGGGCAGTTGGAAAAGCACCCATATGTTCAATATTTAAATACATCTTTAAATATGTAATGCATATTTCTGTAATGCATAAATGCAATCCATGTAAAGTGAGATTTTTTTGAGTAGAGCAGGCATAGGCAAACTCGGCCCTCCAGATGTTTTGAGACTACAATTCCCATCATCCCTGACCACTGGTCCTGTTAGCTAGGGATGATGGGAGTTGTAGTGCCGAAACTTCTGGAGGGCCGAGTTTGCCTATGCCTTGAATAGAGAATAATAGAAGCAGAAGGATCTCGGGTGATGCTCTTCAACGAAAGGCATGACTGTATAATTCAATTTTGACTGGAACACACTTCTACAGCACAGCTTCCCCTTGCCTTTCTCCTGGGGGATAATCTTTGCTATGAATGAAACCCCACATGGTGAGGCTGATATTCAACTCTGTTTGAAGCCTCTCTCAAGAAGAAAGCTGCTTTGAATAGATGCTCTTTCTCTAGTCAATATTTGTTGGATTTCCCTTTTTTCATTTCTTGACGGGGTTCAGAAAAAGGTCCCCCACCCCCACAAAGAACCAACAGGAAGAGGTGTTTCAAGTCAGAAAGCAAGACTGGTGAACATCTGGCAAAGAAAGATAAAAACAGGAGTTGGTGGTTCTCCACGTGGGAATCCACATGCTATTCCAACTACAAGAGAATAATGAAATAAAACCCTGTAATCCCTCACAAAGATCAGAATAAGAAGCACACTGCCACCAGTATTTTCCTGCTCTGAGATTTTAAACGGCTTTCCTGAAAATTGTGAATAAGGGCAGATAACATAGCTAAATAAGTTCCAAGGCACACAGGAATATAAGAGTTTGCACACCAACATGATGGGAAAGTAGACTTTGAGCTCTCTTGAAATCTATACATCTGCCGCTTGAAAATGAGAAAGGCCTGAGCTTGAAAGGTCAAATATAATGAAAGAATGAATGTTTCCACTTTCCGGATCCCAAAAGGACAGAGAAAAATATATAAGCAATATAGCACTGTTTCTCTTATCATTCTTGGCTGCTTCCTATCCCATCTTCCTAATGGATCACCTGACACCACAATATGTCGGGTGTAAAATTAATGGATTCTCCCTCCCTCCCTATGGCCCAGCATGATGGAGCTTCCTGAAGACTGACAGACAGGGTTGAAAAATATAAATAAAAGTCTTGCATGGTCTTAGCATCGTCAGGTCATCTGAAGTACAGATTCTGAAACTCTGGGCAGAGCCTGGTAACCAAATGGTAGTGCCTGGCAGATCAGTGGATGTTGCCTAGAACAGTAGGAGCTGTCTCTAGAGCAGAGTTCACCCACCTTTTTGGCCCATAAGTGCATTTGGAATTTTGAGACAGTGCCTTGGGCACCACTGTCTCTGGTTGTTTTTATCCCATCTTGCATGAGTCAATCTCCCCCTTCCCTGACAGAAAAAAGAGAGAAAACATGCATGATCCAGTAGAATTAAAACCAATCCTCTTGAATTTGCATGGTGCTAGATGAGCTCCCCACACCCACTTTCTGAACCACCACCAAACTAAAGATTACATTAGTAAAATTGCACAGTAAAAAGCACAGATCCAGTGCTCGCCAAAACTACAAACACATTGCTCTAAGACGTAAATCCTCATGGATCTTCATGATTCTTACGTAGGGTACAACAAAAGCAATAAGAAACCACCTAATTCACAGGGAAATTGGTATTTTTGGCAGGTAATGTTTTGGAACAACAAGTTCACTGATAATGTTCAACCTTATGTCCCTTTCAATCTGCTGTAACAATAGTTATGCTCTTTATCTTTGGTTTATTTTGTTATTTTGTAAAGAGAAGAGAAGAGAAGAGAAGAGAAGAGAAGAGAAGAGAAAAGATCACATAATCTTGGCCTATGAATTTGGTGATGGTATCGAAAGGATTCCTTGTAACCATTAGGAGGATCCACAAGGATCCTTTGTTCCATGTTTTCACATCATGGCAGAGCTAGAAAGCACTGGCTCTGTATTTCTATGTTTCAATCGGATGGATGTGATCAGCGATTTGGTGGTGAGGAAGAGAGGAGAACCCATTAAAAATACAGAACTTCAAGCGGGTCTTTGACCTTCTGTTTGCATGGACCATCTTTCTTCTTCCCATATCTTTCTTTTCCCTCTCTGTTGCAGCCCACTTTCTCCCCACTGCCCACTTTGTTTTCCTCCAGTCTCCTACACAACTTCCACCTCCTTGCCCTTTTATCTTCTTACCTTCTTGGTCACTCCACTTTCTGTTCAGCTGCTCATTTGCAGATCTGAACCTTGAGAAGCACAAAAATGAGATGGGACAGAATGCCAATCTTTCAACTTCCCTCCTTCACAGTTTTAATAGTGAGTCCATAAGTGACTGTGGAGGCCAATTTTGAATCCACATGTCCTTCTACAATGAGGACATAGGTTTCCAGGCAGGAGTTGATCATGCTGAGGTTTGCCAAGCATGAGGTTTGCCAAGCATGAGGTTTGCACACAGGTTTGCCAAGTGTGCCTTCCTCTTAGTACATTTCTCCCTTTTGTCCTGAATTTAATGCACCTTTCAAGGGGAGGGGCAAACACTATTGCTGCCTCATGACAAAAGGGGTAGCAAGTAGGTGAGGAGGGTGTCACTGAAAGGGCAGACCATGGAACATCCTCAAGGGCCCCACTACACCTATGGGATCCATATTGGCACCCTGAGGCCTGGATTTATTTGGCGAGGGCAGAGGGTGGGGCCCTGGCTGTGCCTGGTGCAAGATGGCATCATGCTTTGAGCGGTGCATCCAATCTGTCGTTTCCACACATGCTTATTAATGCTGAGGAGGAATTAAATTCTATTACATTCTGTTATTGCTAGCAGTTGGGTTTGATAGCCGTGCTATATTTCCAAGACCGCTGGCAACAAAACATGTTTTCCACAACTGAAAATAAGATTGCCTTCCAAAATAAAACAATTTCCCTTCATCATTCCAGGCACTGAGATATTTGAAGGAGAGTATTGCAGAATGCAGCATGACTCATGACTCATGAGTGACATTCCGTATTTTTTTGCTTTCATTAGGTCACCACTCAATATGGTTTTCTTAAATTATGGCTTTCGGCTGGACTTTGTGCTCTACTTCATGAAAGCTGCAATGTGAAATGAAAGGATGCTTTTCAACAACATGTACTTGCATCCCAAATTATCTCACAATTCTATTTCTGCTCCATACAGGTCCATTTGGCATCTACCTGCCTCTCCTCTCTATGTTTGATATTAGGGTCCTCCTGCCTCTTCTGTGCCTTAGTAAAAGTAAAGGTACCCCTGCCCGTACGGGCCAGTCTTGCCAGACTCTAGGGTTGTGCGCTCATCTCACTCTATAGGCCGGGAGCCAGCTCAGTCCGCAGACACTTCCGGGTCACGTGGCCAGCGTGACAAGCTGCATCTGGCGAGCCAGTGCAGCACACGGAACGTCGTTTACCTTCCCGCTGGTAAGCGGTCCCTATTTATCTACTTGCACCCAGGGGTGCTTTCGAACTGCTAGGTTGGCAGGCGCTGGGACCGAACGACGGAAGCACACCCCGCCGCGGGGATTCGAACCACCAACCATGCGATCGGCAAGTCCTAGGCGCTGAGGTTTTACCCACAGCGCCACCCACGTCCCCTCCCTTCTGTGCCTTACCTTTAGCAAAAGACTTCCTAGTCCATCTTAAATACTACCTGTGCAATCATTCTTTTAGTCCTGCAACAAAAGGCATACTCATCCATCTTTACAGCAAAAGGTAAAGATTGTAAATTCTTTGATTCTCAGCTGTCTGGCTAGTAATTTCCTGCAATATAAATCTAATTTGCCCTGTAGTGTGGTGTGACTTCTGATCCACTCAGAAGAGGGGACATGGGCAGGAAATCCTTGCATATGTGGAATAACACATACCAAAGGGTGTCTGAAAGACTGACTGGATGAGCTATATAATAGTCAAAGAAAGAATATGAAAGGTTTTGCACATTCCCACTTCAGTTCCGTTAAGGCAGGGCTGATGAAACCAGTTTCCCGAGTGATAAGTAGGCCTTAGTGACACCACACCACTGGGAGAAGAGGAGTAAGTGGACAACTTCCCTCACCATCTCAGTGCCGGGAGGAGATCTGCTGATTGGTAGTGCATGGCTGTCTATCTGAATGTGTGTGTGTGCCTGTATGTGTGTGTCTACTTGCCTGAATGTATATCTTCTTCTTCTTTGGCAATCACTCATAGCGGAGTAAGATTGTCTTCCATAAACACAATTTTAATAGTGAGTCCGTAAGTGACTGTGGAGGCCAATTCTGGATCCACATGTCCTTCCACAGTGGGAACATAGGTTTCCAGGCAGGAGTTGATCATGGTGAGGGTTTGCCAAGTATGCCTTCCTCTTAGTACATTTCTCCCTTTTGTCCTGAATTTAATCGTCTTGAAAGCCCATAACATCTTTGGTAAAGGCTGTTCTCCAAATGGGGTGCTCGCAGGCCAGTGTTTCCCAGTTGTCAGTGTTTATACTACTTTTTTAAAAGATTTGCCTTGAGAGAGTCTTTAAACCTCTTTTGTTGACGACCAGCATTACGCTTTCCATTTTTAAGTTCAGAATAGAGTAGTTTCTTTGGAAGACGATAATCAGGCATCCGCACAACATGACCAGTCCAAGAAGTTGATGTTGAAGAATCATTGCTTCGACACTGGTGATCTTTGCTTCTTCCAGTACACTGGCATTAGTTTGCCTGTCTTCCCAAGTGATGTGTAAAATTTTTCGGAGACACCGTTAATAGAATCTTTCAAGGAGTTGGAGATGGCGTTCATAAGTGGTCCATGTTTCACAAGCATACAGTAAATGTATACAGTGAATGTATATATGCATGAGGCATATGTGTGTGTGCATGTACATACTGGTCAATATATGTTGTCCACACCCACTGCTGGCATTCAGCTCTCCAAGCATTTGCCAACCATCAGTGTGACTCTCAGATCTAGAAAGGGTTGGTCACCCCAACTGAAAGGGACGTCCAATTCACCAAATGGTACAGGCAACACTTAAGCAAATATGATATCTATAGATTATTGCAGCCATTTTAACTATAATTTCCAATCTTAGTATTTATACTGGAAAACATCCAAATGCTGAAATAGACTTCTTCTTTGTGCACTGTAATCATATTACACCCCTCACGCTATGTACTTATCAGCCAGTACAGCAAGTCTTGGGTTCAGTCAATGTGCTTTTCCTTTGAGTTACATGAATGAGTTTGTTTTATGCATCCTTGAAACAAGCTCTGGCGAAGAACATCACAATGGTGCATCATGTCGATATCTGCAGTGAAGCAATTCTGATGTAAATGTATTGCATAAAATTGATTAGAATGAGCAAGATTCCTTTTGACATGATGGATTATATGAATATGTATTTATGAACAAACCTGCAAAATACTCTAAAGTGATCTTCAGAGTTATCACACTAGTCCATGGATATTAGTAGTAACCCCGGAATCTGAAAATGTTTTCTAATCAGCAGTGCATAGGAGAATCCATATTTTTAAAAGAAAATAATAAATCATAATCTTGTTTAACTTACACACATAGTATGGTTCAGCTCAGTGTGCTTGTAAATATTATAATTGTAAGAAGATTGGAACAGATACTTTCTTGGATTTAGAAGAGTTCACTAAGTTCAGTAAACATAGGGTTCAATCCTGAACTATAAAATTTCCAAAATTTTGCACATGCATTTCAATATATATTAAAAACACCATTT
Source organism: Podarcis muralis (assembly GCF_964188315.1). Lineage (NCBI taxonomy): Eukaryota > Metazoa > Chordata > Lepidosauria > Squamata > Lacertidae > Podarcis > Podarcis muralis. The sequence goes on along the minus strand of NC_135662.1, from coordinate 75,088,164 downwards.
TTAAAACTCCCCACCCCCTTTTCCATGGTGTTTCTGTTTCTCTCCCTCTGCTGCACCCTACCTTCTGGGTCTCTTAAACCTTAACAAAACTGCTATAATCCTTAATACCTTCTGTTGCTCACAGTTCAAATCCTGCTTGTGTGTTCATCATATAATAATATTTCTTTAAATAAGCTAAAAAGGGTTTATATGGACAGAAAAGTTGTGGAGTTTTTTCCTGCAAAATCTCAAGAAAAACGGTCAAGCTTTTGAGCTATTTTTAAGGAAATCTGCCAAAATCTACACTACAACATGGGTTGCCATACGTCCAGATTTTCACGGACGTTTATGCGATTTCTGCCGAGATAGTTTCTGACGGCCGAATTCCGGGAATGTCTGGGAAATTCTGGGTGTATGGCAACCCTAGAAAAAAGGCTATCTATCTGCATGTTTTCTCCCCCCTAATGACATGCGAGTGATGCCTTTGCCAAGAGAATGGTCATTTAAACACAGTGTGTTGTACCCCCATTCTCTCTTCCCTCCAAGCCCCTTCCACCACTCACCAAATCTGCCCCAGGGGGTTGAGGGAGCGTCCAGAGCAGTGAGGTGCAGAGAGGAAAGGGAAGTTCCATTGCAAGAGAAGTACAGTCATGCAATGTTCAATGCAACCCAGCATCTGTGTGCACGCAAGGGGACAGACCATGCAGTCAAAAGTGTTTCCACTTATTCAGCATGGCAGTAACCGCAGAGGCAGCAGCACTGTGCTAGACAAGTACAGCAACCATTAAACATAAATGAGCTGTAACGTGGATGCGCTTATATTCCAAATGACCAATTCTCACAAGAAGCAGATAACTGAACAGTGTTAAGAGGCTGTTTTGGCCTCTCCAGTCAGCATTTTTGGAATGTTGTACAAGAAAACAGCCATAACGATTCTTCCTCAAACCTGCTCTGAGGTTCCTTGTGTTTTGCTGAGCTTAGCCCTTCCCTTATGAAGTTACAAGAAAGGCACTCGGGTGGGGGAACAGTATTGCATTTGGAGCAATAATGTGATGATACTTCAGGCATCCATTTTGAAATAAGATTTAGCCAGGGCAATAGTGAGTTGATGGGAAATGCAGCCTATAAAGAAATCTATTACAGAGAATAAATGAAATAATGACCAATATACTTGCACAAGTCAATAATTTAGTAGGCTTGGTGTCAAGAGCACAGGGGATGGAATTAACCTGCAACTCCCTTGTAATAGTAAACAAGACATGGCGATCGATAACAAAATTAATCAACTTGAATTTGGCTGAGTAAATGAATAGACGTTCCCTGAAGGCATAAATCAGCACCCAAAGCAATAACTCGAACTCAATTCTTTGTTGTGCTGAAAGGGAAAGAATCTATATAAGCTTTTTTTAAAAAAATAAAATAAAATCCAGGTGTGGAAACATTTCATTGGCTATAGTAAATCAGTTGAGTGCCTTTCTGAAGTAATACATGTGCTCCAGCCAAAAGTGTTGTTGCCATTGGTTTTGACAGCCTGCATAAGATTATAAGCAGGTATGTCACCTGAAATTTTCAAAAATCACTTTCAAAAATGATCAATTAAATGTCACATGGAAAAATTACATTAGTTTTAGAGGTCTAGTAAAAACAAAAGGCTATTTCTTTAATGGTATTCTGTAACATTTACATGTAGTATGGTTTGGATGTTCAAAACACTTCACTAACAGGGTGCTTGTGGCCACCATGTGAGCCTTACTGTAAAAGATAAAGGTAAAGGACCCCTGGACGGTTAAGTCCAGTCAAAGGTGACTATGGGGTTGTGGCGCTCTTCTCACTTTCAGGCTGAGGGAGCTAGTGTTTGTCCACAGACAGCTTTCCGGGTCATGTGGCCAGCATGACTAAACCACTTCTGGCGCAATGGAACACCGTGACGGAAACCAGAGTGCACAGAAACACCGTTTACCATTCCACAGCAGCACTACCTAGTTATCTTCTTGCACTGGTATGCTTTTGAATTGCTAGGTTGGCAGGAGCTGGGGCAGAGCAACGGCAGCTCACTCCATCGCGGGGATTCGAACCACCAACCTTCTGATCAGCAAGCCCAAGAGGCTCAGTGGTTTAGACCACAGCGCCCCCCCCCCACGTCTTCTAGCCTTACTGTAAGGTACCCTGTAAAGTAGATTAATTTTGCAATCTCCACTTTGCAGATTGGGGTACTGAGGTGGTCAGAATTGCAGCTTGCCCATGGCTGTCTACAGTGTTTATGGCTGAGGGAAGATCTGGACAAGGGGATCACATTTAGCCAATGTGTTAGCTGAATTTCAATAAAATAGATATGCGCAAGATCTATCCATTGTGTGGCATGAGGGCTGCAGAATAGGAGAAACACCAGGACAGATAAGAGAATGTGGTTGGTATCAAAATTCAGACAAAGTAGGTAAGGCAATAAGTTCTACTACAGGTTTCCTCAACCTTGGCCCTCCTGATGTTTTGAGACTACAGTTCCCCTCATCCCTGACCGTTGGCCCTGCTAGCTAGGAATCATGGGAGTTGTAGGCCCAAAACATCTGGAGGAAGCCTGATCTACTATATGCTATTGTCATTTTTGGCACCTTCCCGATCATATTTAATTCAGTCCATAGCAAAGACATTAATAGTCCTTTCTTTTGTTGCTTTCAATTGGTGTCAGGGCCATGCATGGCACCCAAGTCCCCAGGCACCCATGGTTGTGGGGCCAAGTTGGTACTCCTTCATGGTGTCTTTCCCTGCTGGACCCATCCCCAAACACATTAGCTGGAAAGTCTGAAAGAGAATATACAGTATACATCTATTCACCCATAGGACCACATACCCCTTTCACATGACTAATCTGCAGAGTCTTGGGATGAGACCAGCAGCAGGACCCAGTGAGCAAGGTGCTATTACCCTCTCCGTGCATTTAATCTGAGTATGGAGGCAGCAAATGAAAAGGACTTCAACATACTGCTGAAGTGCTTTTTTTGAATGCAGTACTGAATGCACTCAGGTGGTCATTCTCCTCCTTAGACTACAGGGGAAAAACCTGACACTGGCTGATGCTTAATGTAGTCTATTAACTTGTCTTGACATTTCATTGGACCAATAAAAATCTAAATGTTGTTGACAGATTTATAATGTATGTGGATTGATCAAGCCCAGATATTTACATAGGGATAAACAGATACTGTGACCTGATAAGAACTGTAATCTGATATGACAAGGAACCTATTACTTGCCATTTATTAGCAGCACAGAACTTTGAAGGCCCATGTGCACATTTCTGCAGCAAATACATCAGGGCACTTAGCAATAATGCCATGGGCTATACTGGATGGAAATTACTGTTATCATACTTTTGGCTTCTCTCCAGTGAAGTATCTCTAGCTGCTGCTTAGAGAGACTTTGGGAACTAGGCAGAGATGTTACCTCAGTACAGCAATGGAGTCAAATGTAGCTACACATATCCATTTAAAGTATTTTACATTAAAAATAATAAGTATGATCTAGAATGAACTCTGTGTTAGAATGCTGTTACTCTAACAGTGTAACAGGTGCACTTAAAACAAAATCCACTTTAAACAAGATCCTAGTGCAATAAATCCACTGAAAAGACTTACAGTTTGGAAATTTGATGTGGAAATGCACTGAGATGTCTGGGATGAATAAATGATTAACAGTAAGACATGTTAACATCCTGCCACGAAATCAGGGCAAAGGCGCATTGTTGTATGACCATCCTGGAAACAAACCAGAATGAATGCTTGGTAAAGACTAGACACAGTCTAACCAACAAGTAAGCTTTCTGCAAGCAAATCAGGATGGATGCTGAAGAAGCAGGTCATCTGCAGAAGCCCCTGCTGTAAGAGAGAATTTTACGGAAATGTGGAATGTCTGAAACTACAGTAGTCATGGGAGACATCTTTAATTTTTGGGTCTAGACCTTCTTTTGCTAACTTGGCCTTCTCCAAAGAATAACTCTTCTCAGCCACACTGAGCAGCTCCCAACTCTCACCGATTTTGTTAATTTCCGACTGGGGAAGATTTGGGAGCTTTACTGGATGGTTAAGTCCAGTCAAAGGTGACTATGGAGGATGTCAAAGGAGCCAGCGTTTGTCCACAGACAGCTTTCCAGGTCATGTCACCAGCAGGACTCAACTGCTTCTGATGTGATGGGACACTGTGACAGAAGCAAGAGTGCACGGAAACGCCGTTTACCTTCCCACCACAGCGGTACCTATTTATCTACTTGCACTGACGTGCTTTCGAACTGCTAGGTTGGCACGAGCTGGGACAGAGTAACAGGAACTCACCCTATCGCAGGGATTTGAACTGCCGACCTTCTGATCATCAAGCCCAAGAGGCTCAGTGGTTTAGACCACAGCGCCACCCGCGTCCCGTAACAATGCAGAAGGTATACAGATCTGGGTTCCTTAGTCTTTCCCCCTTGACCTCCAGGACTTCTTTATTTCTTCTTCTTCTTAGATGGTGCCAGAGAAGCATAGATGTTCATGTTTTCTATTTCCTCCATTACTACGGTAATTTCACTGCCATGATATGGAGTATCTGTTGTTGGAGGCATTGGACGAACTGGTCCTACCTCAGCAGAGAAGAGCCCCATGCATACTGAGGAGGCACGGCCAGACTGCTTCACTCATGCCCTACAAGGAAACCTGTCTGCAAAACTGGGCACCTCCATAGCTGTTCTGAGCCTCGCTAGGAGCAACCAGAGTACAGCTTTGTGCACCACCAGCATACTGCAAATTGTGCTCCTGAACTGTGTCTATGGGTCACTGGGTCTGCAAACGTCTGAGCAAGTAGGCAGGTCAATTTCTGTAGACCATCACCATACCCTACTGTAAAGTAAATCCATTTGACCTGAAATTTCAGCAGCCTAGCTAATTCGAAAATGGCTTATATCATTTTGGGGTTACAGCTCCATGTACTCTGTTGTGAAGAAGAATCACATCGATGTCACAACTTGGACTACTCTATTCCTTCAAATACCACCTCTTCCACAAAGCCTTTGGTTCAATCCCATCATTCTGTTGTTTTAAGTACATTAACGGCACTATATAATTATTAGCAGGCAACATGGCTTTCTTTTTTTAATTTAAGAGGATTTTTTTTAAAAAAAGCATCGGGCTTGCAGAGTTATTGACATTAGGATCTCTGTAGGAACTAAGCCTTCAGGTTACAGAGACACCAGTTCAAAATAATTAGCTGCAAAAATATTTTAATAGGAAAGCTGATTAACACAATCACCTTTGGGCATTTTAGGTCTGTAAATTTTTTGATGAAGTTTATCTCAATGGGTTCAGAGGCGAAATTGGAAGTTTCTGAACAAAACAAAACAAAAATAGAGGCAATATGTTAAATTGGGAAGAACAGACTGACGACATGCAAAACATTAGCTCTCTCATACCCTAGAATACTCTGAGGTAAGCGATATTGGCTGCCTTACACTGTTAATAGAATAAATTCATAACTCTTCACCCTACAGAAAGAACACATGTTGTCTGCATGTGTTTAGGATTGCAAGTCAAATATTTTTAAAAAGCTTTTGGGAATCCAGTTTCAAACAGTTTCATACATTTTCTTTTCAACACCTAAGAGTCACACATCCTGTTAGTAGTAGCTTAGAATTATGGTTTATTAAAGATTTAAATTGAGCTGTTAGAATGTTCCTCCTGCAATTTTAATTGGGGATAATAGAATGTAATTGCATGTTTGTGCAGCTGATTAGAATGTTGTTTTCATCATGCTGTAAAGGAGGAAAATGAACTCCTGTGTACTGTACCAGAAGAAAACAACTTTCCTACCATACATAAAACACGTTTTCCTAATACACATTATAGGAAAGCAGAGAGAGGGAAAACAGTAATGCCTCCATTCAAATGATTTTTCCGTCAACACAAATTGATCAAGAACCTTAACAGAAGTTCCTGGTTGAGTGTAACAGAAAACATGCAGATGTAAGATGAAGGAAACATAAAAAAGCTTACAGAAGAATGGGAAGTAGATATCCACTCTTAGTACAGAATAGAGTAGGGACATTCAGAAGTCAGCAAAATAGTCAACAATAGGCCCAAGGTAGTTTTGTCAGCACCAAAGGACAGCAGCCAAAGTGATGTGAAAATGCTGTAGAAATGATAAGTTATAATCATGGTGGTCCTGGCTATTGCAGAAGATATAGTGGTCCTGAATGGGGAAGCACTGAGCACATGCTTTGCATATAGAAGGTTCTGGGTTCAAGGCCCACTACCTCCAGGGCGATGAGGCGGAGCTGCTGTGCTAGCGTTCTGACAGGTAGAAGGAAGAAGGACAGGTAATGGGGAGGCTGGCATGGTCCAAATGCAGTGGCAGAGCCAATCTGGCATTCCTGCCAGTGTGTTTGCACCATGCCTATCTCCCCACCACCTAGCTCTTCCCTCCCGCCCACATGATGAGTAACAGGAATAATAATAATAATTTATTATTTATACCCCGCCCATCTGGCTGAGTTTCCCCAGCCACTCTGGGTGGCTCCCAATCAAGCGTTAAAAACAGTACAGCGTTAAATATTAAAAACTTCCCTACCAAGAAGGCCATCTGCCTGGTTCCCTGTAACTTCACTTCTCGCAGTGAGGGAACCACCAGAAGGCCTTTGGAGCTGGACCTCAGCATCTAGGCTGAATGATGGCGGTGGAGACGCTCCTTCAGGAATACTGGGCCAGGACCATTTAGGGCTTTAAAGGTCAGCACCACCACTTTGAACATACTGGGAGCCAATGTAGGTCTTTCAGGCCCAGTGTTATATCGCCTCAGCAGCAACTCCTGCCAACAGGCTACCACAGTGATTGCATCCCACCCAGTGTGTTAAATCTGCAAGCAGAAATGCAACACAAGACTGAAATCAGCTGCAACGTAGCCCATCCTATCATGAGGGCTTAGGGTAAATCTTATCCTCAGGCCAATTCAGGTTTGATTTCATGCCAGGTCTATATTACCTGAAGAAGTGTGCATGCACATGAAAGCTTTTACCAAGAACAAATTTAGTTGGTCTCTAAGGTGCTACTGGACAATACACACACACACACACACACACACACACACACACACACACACAGTGGTACCTCAGGTTACATACGCTTCGGGTTACATACGCTTCAGGTTACACACTCTGCTAACCCAGAAATAGTGATTCAGGTTAAGAAGTTTGCTTCAGGATGAGAACAGAAATTGTGCTCCGGCGGCGCAGCAGCAGCAGGAGGCCCCATTAGCTAAAGTGGTGCTTCAGGTTAAGTACAGTTTCAGGTTAAGTACGGACCTCCGGAATGAATTAAGTACTTAACCTGAGGTACCACTGTATATAGACTGCATCAGACCAACACAGTTACCTACCTGAATCTAGGTCTATATTAAGCAGCAGAGTTCCATAAGCCTACTTCCCACAAAAGGAAGGGCACCTAGGACTGCAGCCCCAATTTTGTAAAATGTACTCTTTGCATTAAAAATTGCCTTTTTACAAAAAAAGTGAATCTCTGAGTATATATATAGCAGCCATAATTAAAAAATTTGACAATGGCAAGAATTACTAAAGAGGTAATTGAAAAACATAATTGTGTATTACTGGAAATAAATTACACTTGTATAATTTAAAAGTATATCATTTAATGCCCACCCTGCCATTTATGATTGCAATTTTAAAAGATACCAAAAACTAAAATAAACCTGGAGAGATTGTTCAATACCTTTCTTTCTTGAATGGGATTTTCTTTGGAAAAATATTCTGGTGTCCAAAAAGATGAAGAAGAAAAAGTGCCGCTCAGAGCTTGTTGCAAACCATAGCAGAGCAGTCCCATTTGAAGCTTCTCCTGTCTCCTGCTAAGATAGCTGTCTCCTCTGGTCTGGCTACCTGAATCTTCTCACAACTCTTTTGAGTCCTCAGCTTGACTTATCTCAGTCTCTGTGTGCATTACTGGCACTCAAAGTAATATTTGTTGGTTCCTCCCTTCTAACTCTTGTGCGTAACATCACCCTGTCTAACTCTTGTGCGTAGCATCACTGACACTTGGTTTGATCAAACTTATCATCATTAATATCTAACCCTTGAGCGTAACATCGCCAACACTCTATTTGATCCAACTTACCTTTGTCAATATCTACAGGAGCCTGGCTAAAGGAACCTTTAAAGACTGAATCTTCTTTTTGGACACAATTTTCTGTTTGTGGCTTCTGTAGTAGATCTTGTACATAGCTCTCTCAATTTTTGGATTATTAATATAGGATTTAGAACGTAGAATGGTTTTTTAGTGTTTTGTGTGCCGCTTATGTGCTGCTTACTTTATACTAGTCTCCTCTGGTCTGGCTACCTGAGTCTTCTCACAACTCTCTTGAGTCCTCATCTTGACTTATCTCAGTCTCTGCGTGGATTACTGGCACACAAAGTAATATTTGTGGGTTCCTCCCTTCTGCATGATATCCAATGTATGATAACCCCCTCCCGCTTTATCATCTTTTGACTTTGCTCTATACAGAATCCTAGAGTTGGAAGGGACCCTGAAGATCGTATAGTCCAACCTGCTGCAATGCAGGAATATGCAGCTGTCCCATATGGGGATCAAACCTGCAACCTTGATGTTATTAGCACCACACTCTAACCAACTGAGCTACCCGGCAACCCTCACATTGCCTCTCTGCTCATCTGCACATGGAGTGGAAGAGGTTTATGACCAAGCTGTTGTTCTGCTTGCCCCTCTTGCCTACTCTGCTCAGTTGGCACCAGCTGTGTAGCTGTAGCATGGCTCGGAGTATGGCTTTAGTGGGGGTGGGGTGGGGTTGAGAGGGTTATTAGTAAAATTGGAACTGTATATATATATATATATACACACGTTGTTGTTTAGTCGTTTAGTTGTGTCCGACTCTTCATGACCCCCTGGACCAGAGCACGCCAGGCACTCCTGTCTTCCACGGCCTCCCGCAGTTTGGTCAAACTCATGCTGGTAGCTTCGAGAACACTCTCGTCCTCTGTCGCCCCCTTCTCCTTGTGCCCTCCATCTTTCCCAACATCAGGGTCTTTTCCAGGGAGTCTTCTCTTCTCATGAGGTGGCCAAAGTATTGGAGCCTCAGCTTCAGGATCTGTCCTTCCAGTGAGCACTCAGGGCTGATTTCCTTAAGAATGGAGAAGTTTGATCTTCTTGCAGTCCATGGGACTCTCAAGAGTCTCCTCCAGCACCATAATTCAAAAGCATCAATTCTTCGGCGATCAGCCTTCTTTATGGTCCAGCTCTCACTTCAATACATCACTACTGGGAAAACCATGGCTTTAACTATACGGACCTTTGTTGGTAAGGCGATGTCTCTGCTTTTTAAGATGCTGTCTAGGTTTGCCATCGCCTTTCTCCCAAGGAGCAGGCGTCTTTTAATTTCGTGACTGCTGTCACCATCTGCAGTGATCATGGAGCCCAAGAAAGTAAAATCTTATATATATATGTATAAATGTCTCTGTAAACTGCCCGGATAGCTAAGTTATGTGGGTGGTATACAGATGGAATGAATGAATAATCCCACTTGAGTGTAAAAATCTCAGTGGGCGGGGCAAGATAATGCAATGGAATGGGTGCGACAGGCTGTTAAGAGGAACCCTGCAGCTCATTTCTCTTCTCTGACTTAGCTGCTCTAGGTTTCTAGAGCAGTGTGGCATTTGCCCTCCTAGGTGTGTGACATCATACTGGGTTCATAAGGAAATGGTTAACTAATTGTAAAATGACTAACGAATGGGAACCCAAGGGGCAGAGTTAACTGTGTATAAGGTTTTAGGCACAGATATTTTTTGGGAGGAGTTAGAGTTAGGGTGGTTAAGAAGACAGTCTGGAGTTAGAAGAGACAGAGAAGATAAGTCTGTGGGTTGGTCTGGTCTGGTGTGAGAGAGTGAGAGAATTTGTTAAGAGGAGTCAGACCAACAGTTGAGATAATCAGTCAGAAGGTATTAGGAAGGTATAGGCCGGTAAAGAAACTAAAGTTAAGATACTGACAGGAATATTATCTGAGAAACCATAAACTTGTTAATGTTTGTAAAATAAACTTGTTTATTTGGTTCACTTTTAACAACTGTCTGGACTCAGTGTTTTACCCGAGAGTAACGGGTTGGTGGCAGCAGGGAAGCGAGCACAGTGGTGGCACAGGGATCAATAGACCGTTAAACGTCTGGGAACCCTGTGTGATCGCCACAGCAGCTTTGGTCTGTTTCGCTCAGGTGGCATGGGTCAGCAACATGGAGAAAGGGAGGTCCCCTCCCTCACCTGAAATGCGTGTGTACTCCACATTTCATTTGAGTAATCTGCAGAAGAATTATCATTCCCTGGTCCCAAACTCAGAATTGTTAATGTGGGCCAGAAGTCCCAGCTGAATTAAAAATGCATCGAAAGCAGTGATTTCCAACAAACTTAGACGGTTGCAGTCAGGCTTGACAGTCTTCTTGGGTCCTGAGATCAGAGTGTGTAAAGTATAATTGGTTTAATTGACAGTGAAATGAATGAAGGTTTAACATGGAGAATGGCTTGATGTGTATTGCTAACATTGGGGTTTTTCCACAGTGCTTTTCTAAGGGGCTCTAAACTCCTCAATGGGTTAAGGATCACCTGTTGATTGTTTTCTCTAAACCGAATGTAAGCTTTGATCATGTGATGAGGCTATTGAGTTGCAAATTCGCCATCTTGAAAGGGTGGTAACTGTTAGTCTTTTTCTGAACGCCACAGAGGGAAAAAAGGATGTGATAATGGCTTTCCAAGAAACTGCATAGTCTTAGGGAGGCTAAGGCAGGCTGGAATTGGGGAGTGACACCATTTTGATTTCTGGAATTATCTTTTATTTCTAAAATGCTGAGCCTGTGCTGGACAGCACAAGGCATTGTATGGATGTTTACGATGTATCATTTGATGTTTCTGTTTGTTTTGAAGTAAAATTTGAATAATATTTTGTAGGTCTGTACAATGCTTTATTTCTAAAAGGAGTTAGTTAGTATGCTTCCAGTCATTTCATGCTGCACAATATTAATATCGGCAGTAGTAAATAGGGTGGCTCTGTGTATTGCTTTCCAGAAGACAGTTTTTCTTTTCTTTGAATGCTTTTGTCAGACAATGCTTCACTGAAGGCTTTCTCCATTTGAAGGCTTGTTCAGTCCAAGGCTGGTTTAAAAATAAGCAACCACAAGAAGGGAAAACAGGGGCCTTGAAGTTGCTCATCACCAGTTAGTACCTGGGCAGGCACACAAGTCACCCCTGAGTAGTCACATAGGACTCAGCTACATTAGTCAAAAACCAGTGTTTCAAATGCGTTATAAACATGCAACACCAGATGGCACTGGGGAGCAAAAAATAAATAAAATAAAAATAAAATAAAAATTCTTAGTGATTTTCAATAGTGTCCCCCCCCTTTTGTTATAACAATTTAATTTCTGACTTATTTATAGCGGTTTTTTCCTGTGTGTAGATCAATCCATAGTTTCCACCCCAGTTGGGAGGTGTATTGTATTTCTAGTTAAATCACAGCAATTATTTTTAAACTTTGCAGCTATACATATACGTTAGCACGTGATGTTTTAATGCAACTCAGTATCCTGTTCTTTTTTCCTCTTTTCTGAGGATGTGCAAATAGCCACCCTAAAGATAGGTCTGATCTGCCCATGTGTGTTTGTGAGTGTGTGCATCCTTATGGCTGCCATTCTCTTAAATTATTGGCAAATCACAAGGCATATGTTTTTGCATGCCTTTTGGATTCAACTGTAACATTGAGGAAATCTGCATATATTGTAAAATAATTCGGTATTTCCCAATATGGTTCTATTGGCTTATTTATTCTGTTTTGTGAATGTAGACTAAATTTATGACGTCTTGGCAGAAGGGGGAAAACAACAGCCCAGGCATTATGACTGACACAAAACCAAATTTTATTGGTTGGCAGATTTACTGTGCATAAGAAATCCTGGGTTTGCAACTGAATCATGAATCTTTCAGATTTTGTATAATTTTTTAATCAGCGTCTAAATTGCATGATAGATGGTAGAATGCAATATTCATTTGAATATTATGTTACGTAAACTATCAGTCTTTTCTAAGTCAGATATAAAGGTGATAGTTTTTGAGTGTGAGTCTCTTAAAATGTGTAAATCTTTTAATTAAATGAGCATTAAATCATCTTACTGGACAGCTGCAGACAAAGTATTGGCTGGTTAGAAAGTGTATAAAATGGCTCATTTTTTTTTTACCTCTTCACACCTTCCTTGTCCTTTGCTTGGGTTCCTTTTTCCAGTCCATTTTCTACTGGGGTCTTTGTCCACTATGGGGTTTCTTGCTATAGGTAATTTCACATATAAATGAGGTACCCAGGAATGTAACCATTGCATCTTCCCTAATGACACTTGCTCTCTTAAATTGCACGTTCTCCTTGGGAGTTTCTATGTTCCAGGCTACTTCTTTTGTTCCCAGTCTTTTCACAAAAGCTATGAAGGCCTAAATCTACCTGGTGAGTCCTCAGCAAAGGTGAGATCTGAAATGGGAACAGATCGCAGCTCAGCTACTACACTTCTGTAGCTTCTTAAAAGCTGCAACAAATGTGGCTGGTGCAGTCAATTCTATTAAGAGATGAAATAAGAATAAGAAGAAGCGTGTTTAAAAATAATTTTCAGGCAAATGAAAAAGAACCTGAAGGCTGGTCTCCCCCCTCACAGTCCTCTGTTTTTCTCTCTCTTTCCATTTGACTGAGGATTCTCATAATTTGTTTAATCCAGCTGCAGGTTTGAATTAGAGTGACTGGATAAGAGGAAGGCACGCAAGGCAGCTTCAACTGAAATTTTAAATGCTCAGTGACAGTCATGGCCCTTTAAGAGAACATACTCTGAAGAGGGGGATGACATGTTGAGGAAAATTTTCTTTTAAAGAATTGCCAGGTGCAGTAGCTTTTACTTTCTATGTAAAATATATAGGGAATATTATTGTTCTAGACCCATGGGCGACTCAGATGCTTATTTCACCAGAATGCAATCTCCAAAGAGGACAGATTCCCTTTGGAATGTAATTGCAAAACAACAGAAGTACAACCCATGGGTGGCCATGAAAGGCTTATTGGAAGTCAGCTGAATTTATCACTGTCCCATCTCATTATTGTCAGACATGTGGCCTCTAAGTGGATTAGTATTCTTGTTTAGCTTTTCAGCTAGAATACTGATTACTTTTCTAGCAAAAGATCTTGCTAGTTACAGCCATTATGGTGTGCTCACTTTTTGAATGCGGTGGTGCTTCCTCCTTTGTTGACTTGTGCACTTGATTTCATTTCAGTTTGGTGTTTTGAGTGAGTGTGTGCTGCAGGCAAATGACAACAGGTTCTTTCCTGCCCAGTTTTCAGGTTTCAGAAGACGAACAGCCTGAGCTCTCGGACTTGCGAGATGGCCTTTGGTTCACTGGTAGATCACTTGCCTCATTTGCAAAAGGTCTGGGGTTCAGTCCCTGGCATCTCAGGGAAGACTAGAGAAGACTCCTATTTGAAACCCTGAAAAGTGCTATCAGTTGGTCTGGACCAGGAGTGGTGAACCTGTATCCTTCCAGATGTTGCTGACCTATAATCTCCATCATCCCTGCTCACTTGCCATGCTGTCAGTCTGACATCCAGAAGGCCACGAGTTTACCATCCCAGACGGTCCTTAACTAGATGTACCAATGGGCTAACTCTGGCTAAGGTAGTTTTCCTATGTTTCTAAACTGCTCTGTCAGTGCAGAAAGAAATGACTGATACTTTCAATTTAAATAGGACATATATACATCCAGAAAGAGAGAGAATGTGTGCAGGCTTTGGCATTAAGTACCTATGATCCCATGAACCTGAGATTCAAAGCTCTTACTCTGGAACGCTTAAAGCATGAACTAGTGCTCATACCCCGAGTCTACATTCTTGCATTTAAAACCTTTCCAGAAGAGATGAATCACCACTATAAGCTGCTGAGTATCTGATAGCTTGGATGTTGGAGGCTACAAATTTCCCCATTTAAAAGTAAGTACTGGAACAGTGGTATTCAGTAGAAAATTGCCAAAGGCCAACGTGGATGTAAGGAAACTTGAGTTGAGCCTTGGGTGTAGAAAAATGTATTACCGTTAAAAAGAAACAGCCAAGTTATCTCGCTGTAATTGCCATCACTGCATGAAAATTGTGGCTTTGCAAATCCTTGAAATGCATCATCCGGTCCATAAATGGCATCTTAGTAGAAATGTGATGGAACCTGTCAGATGTGTTTCATATTTACGAATGTGCAGTATTTCCTGCCACAGCAGTTGGGAACCTCCGGTGAGCATGAAAGCCAATCAAGTTGTGCGGGAAGGTTGTGATTTGCTGCTGGTAAAATTATTTCCTTCCTTCCTCGGGGTGACAAAGGAATTGCAATAATTTTGCTGATTTTTTTAAAAAAATGGATGATCCATTGCAATTAATACTTTTGCAAGCTGCCCCAGTCTCTGAGCAGTGCACAATTCCAGGGGTTCCAGGCACTTATTTGGGGTTCAGTTTCCTTGGAATGAAGGACAGTAGAGACTGTGGTGTCTTTATGAATCATGGTTTACTTAAAGATATGATACAACCTGAGCCTATGATGGAAGAGATTATGGCATCAACACTGTGGAAGGTCCTGCTTCTCCCATAGTCACAGCCTTGGATTCAAGCAGAAATCAAGCTTGGCTCTCGCTCTCTGTCTTCTGCCTGCAGCCTGCTATTAGCTCAGCTCAAACACATAACTCTGGCTATTGTCCTTCTCCCTGCCAGAGATTGTAGAATCTCTGCTTGTTAAGAGAACCAGTGCATGTCTTTATAGGATTCTAGGACCTCATTTAGACCAGGTTGGTGATGCCATGGTGTGTGTTTTGTAGCTCTTGAGAAAGGGAACCAGGAACCACACATTTCACCCTTACTTCCCAGAGTAGTTTCTCTTACTGGCACTTTCTCCTGCTGCTCCCTGGATCATCTGCTTGCTGTTGCTTCAAGTTTTGTATGAGGGAGAGGGCAGAGAAGAAGAGAGAACCTCCTGGGATAACTATTTCCTATTGGATGAGTGTTTCCAGAGTGGCTGAAAGGAGAAAATCGACATACCTAAGCATATTGGCCAAATAGTAATGCTGCATATTAATGGCTCTCAAGCTAGGATATTGACTAGACAAGTCAAATATCTACTCTATACAAAGCTGTGTCGATAATTGAACTGTGGTTGATGTTCAGAATGAAATGGACAGGAAAAACATGTTCATTTGTGTGTGTGGTAATTAAAAGCTGCCTAATCAGAAGAAATGTCTAAAAGCTTTTATCCAATTTGAGCAGTGACAAGCAAGTCCACTCAATGCTAGCATGTAATGGAGCTGTCCCCTTTTCTCTTAAGAACTGACTGATGTATTTGGATATACGCTAGCAATCAACATACTGTTTCCGCCCCCCCCCCCATGTTTACAGCAGGAAATATCAATGGGTGTTTGCTTTCATTGGAAGAGGAGATAAACTGGCACGGCAGTATATGTAGGAGGAAGTCAAATGGAAAGAGGTTCAAAGGAGGGAAATGAAGATGGCCAGTGGTGTGAAAGTAAGTTCTGTAAGGGAGAACTGTAAGAACTGGGAATGTTTAGGCTACAGAAGAACTGGCGGAGGTGGGGCATAGTAGACATCTTCATATACAGTGGTACCTTGGGTTACATACGCTTCAGGTTACAGACTCCGCTAACCCAGAAATAGTGCTTCAGGTTAAGAACTTTGCTTCAGGATAAGAACAGAAATCGTGCTCCAGCGGCACGGCGCAGCAGGAAGCCCCATTAGCTAAAGTGGTGCTTCAGGTTAAGAACAGTTTCAGGTTAAGAACGGACCTCTGGAACGAATTAAGTACTTAACCCGAGGTACCACTGTACTTAAAGGGATGTCACGCAGAAGATGGGAAAGCCTTTTCTGTTGTCCCAGAGGGCTGGAATAGGTTTATTGCAGCGATAACCAATGTGGATCTCACAGCCCCAGCCCAAAGGCCAATGGTTAGAGATTAGGGGAGTTGTAGTCCAGCAACATCTCAGTGGTATCACGTTGGCTACTCCTGATCTAATGGGTTTAAGATTCAGGAGGGCAGACATCAGTTGAACGTCAGGAGAACCTTAAAGACAAGAGCAACTTTACATTGGAGCCTAGAAGGGTAGTGGGATCACCTTTGGTGGTGGTCTTCAAGAAGGGTGGTGGGATCGCCTTTGGTGGTGGTCTTCAAGCAGAGGTGTTGCAGCTATCTCTTGCAGATCTTTTGCAGCTCTGGGTGTCTTGCATTGAGTAGGGAGTTAGACTAGGTGGCCTATAAGAGTTGGTGTCCAAGTAACTTGCTTTCCATTATCCTTTCCTTTTAGCAAATGTTACAAACAATAGTTTCAAACCACACACACTGGTTCTTTAGTGATTTTTTTTTTTTTTTTTTTAGTATTGGTCTGATTTGAGAAACAAAGCTGCTGCCATAAAGCTCAAAGCAGTCCTTCTCCAGCGTGCATACTTTGTGCCTGTCTTTCTTCTCATCATGAAAAGAAACTGCTGCTGTGCAAATATGTCAACAGCCGGTGGGCCTCCTGGGCCGGACATTCTTCAGGCAGCTCTCTAGAAGATGAGGCTTAAAGAGCTCTTCTTCTATTTCAGCAAGGAGGAAAGGTGGCTGGGGAGGAGATTGGATGACAATCGGGAGAAAGTATTACTGGAGGCCAAAGTGTCAGGAAAGCAATCAGCAGATGAGCTGATAAAATGTTGAACGAGCAGAATCCTCTATCGGATGAGCCTCTGAATTAATGATCAAATGAAGTTATGGAAAGATGGAATGGATTTGGAGAATGCTCCGCATTGTGTAATCATTGACTCCCTGTTTGAAAGATGATGGTACCTGCACTAAATCTACAGCAGTAAGAATAATTTTAAAAATCTTACTACATTACAGGGGAAACGGTTATTTGCGTCTAATCGTGTCTTCAGAAATGCATCATCTTCTGTTTCGCTACATTTGTCAGGATCACCCTCATTAAGAGAATGCAGCACGTTATTTATTAGAACTGTTTGTTAAACAGTGCAAAATAGATAATGGGAACTGCAGAATTCCGGTTTTATAAAAAAAAAAATAAACAAAAAAACCTGAGGACTGGAACTAGAACAAATAGCTTTGGTGAAAAATGTGATCTACATGTTTTTGAATAAATGGATTTTTATTCAGGAGTGGCAGAAGGTGAAAACAGATGAATCGTTACTATATTCTGTACAGAATACAGAATACTATGTTCTGTACTATTTTTCTGTATTATGAGTCAAGAAGCCAAACTAGGTGATTCAAATTCTGATTAACTTGAGGGGTGCTGATGTATTTGTATGCCGTTGGCTCATGTCATCACTTACTGATCTGCAGCTGGGAGCCTTCTCAAGGTAGACACTTCCCAACTGAATCTGTGTACACACTAAAACTTTAAAGTACACCCAGAGCACATTTCCCCCCTCAAATAATTATGGGCACCATAGCTTGTTAAGGGTTGCTGGGAACTAACTCAGTGAAGGGTAAACTACAGGGTCCATAATTCTCTGAGGAAAATAATGTGTTTCAAATGTGGCCATTGCCTCTTTCTGGTTAGAAAGGCATATGTGCTCTGTGTGGGGCTACCTTTGAAGGTGACCCAGAAACTACAACTAATCCAGAATGCGGCAGCTAGACTGGTGACTGGGAGCGGCCACCGAGACCACATAACAACAGTCTTGAAAGACCTACATTGGCTCCCAGTACGTTTCCAATCACAATTCAAAGTGTTGGTGCTGACCTTTAAAGCCCTAAACGGCCTTGGTCCAGTATACCTGAAGGAGCGTCTCCACCCCCATCATTCTACCCGGACACTGAGGTCCAGCACCGAGGGCCTTCTGGCAGTTCCCTCACTGCGAGAAGCTAAGTTACAGAGAACCAGGCAGAGGGCCTTCTTGGTAGTGGCACCCACCCTGTGGAATGCCCTCCCACCAGATGTCAAAGAGAACAACAACTACCAGACTTTTAGAAGACATCTGAAGGCAGCCCTGTTTAGGGAACCTTTTAATGTTTGATGGATTACTGTATTTAATATTTCCCCAGAGTGGGTGGGGAAACCCAGCCAGATGGGCATGGTATAAATTAATTATTACAGTGGTACCTCGGGTTAAGTACTTAATTCATTCTGGAGGTCCGTTCTTAACCTGAAACTGTTCTTAACCTGAAGCACCACTTTAGCTAATGGGGCCTGCTGCTGCTGCCGCGCCGCCGGAGCACAATTTCTGTTCTCATCCTGAAGCAAAGTACTTAACCCGAGGTACTATTTCTGGGTTAGCGGAGTCTGTAACCTGAAGCGTATGTAACCTGAAGCATATGTAACCTGAGATAACACTGTATTATTATTATTATTATTATTATTATTATTATTATTATTATGGGCTTCCTCTTCTAGCTGAGCTCCTCTTCACATGTTGCCTCAGTGGTGCTTTCTGGGATCCAGAGAAGGAAAACTCTGGTCTTAAACCTCTACTTCCTTGCGGGGTATCTTCAGGAGCAGAAAAGGCTAAAGAGGAAGCCCTTCATGAATCCAGTTCCTAAGCTGGTGGGATGGCGCCTTGTATGTCTCATTCCTGCAACTCCTGCAGCCAAGCTGGTGTCAAATGCATTGCTCTGCTTTCCTTTGGACCACATCATCGAGGCCAAAAAAAAAGGCAGTGTCTTGTCATCTGGGCTGCCCAGGACCTCCATACACACTGCCCAGGCTTGTGCCCCAGGAAGGTCACTTCAGTGCTGCTAACAGGGCTTTGACTTCACCCTTGGAGGCACACTCCATTGAGAGTCAACAGTGGAGCTAGACCACGGCCATTGTGGCTAGTGACCATTGATGGTCTTATCCTTCATGTGTTTGTCTAACCTAAGGTTACCAGATTTTTTCCAATGAATCTGGGGACACTTTTCAACTTCCTACTAAATAGATGGATTTTGTCAGGGGACTGATTTGTAGATTCGGGGACTGTCCCTGGGAAACGGAGACATCTGGTAACCTTAGTCTAACCCTCTTTTGAAACCATCCAAGCTGGTAACCGTCACTACCTCTTGCAAATCCCATCACTTAACTATGTGCTGTGTCCAAAAAGAAGTTTCATCTGTCTGTACTGACTCTCCCAAAATCCAGCTTTGCTGAATGGCTTTGAGTTCTACTATTGCGACAGCTGGAGAAAATCTTCATCCTCTTTCTTCATGCCACACATAATTTTGTACCCCTCTATTGTATCTCCTCTGACTTGCCTTTTCTCTAAACTGAAAAGTCCAACATGCAACAACCCTTTCTTCATAGGTTCGTTGCTCCACCTCTTTGGTCCTTTTGTTTGCCCTTCTTTTTTTTACCCTTTCCCCACACCACAATATCCTTTTTGAGGTGAGGAGGCAAGAAATATACACCGTATTCCAAATGCAATCACACCTGTCAGGTGCCGGCGTGGTTGCTCGAGAGCGAACAGGCAAGACTCCCACCGGTCTTTTTCAGGCTTTATTATCTGTACAAAACATTTACAGTGCAGAGCGTCTCAAGTCCATGTCTGCTCAATCGCTAGCAGAATCTGGGAGTGGGCGGTCCTTAAACTTTCCCCAGCATAGCAGTCTTTTGACCCCCATCCTACACCTTCCCTCTCTGCATGTAAACCGACTGTGCAGAGAGGGTGTGGGCAAAGGGGGACCTGCCTCCCCCTCGCTTTGCTCAGGCTCAGTGTTGAGGCTCTCTCTAGCATCTTCCAAGCCCCGCATCCCTTCCCCACTGGAGGCGGGACCTCCCTCCTCTACGGAGGAAGAGCTGCTTCGCATGATCTTTGGAGGCTCCCTGTAACCCAATTGCCCTTCCACCTCTCGCCTCTGAGCTGATGGCAGTTCCCTGACAGCACCATAGATTTGTATAGTTGCATTATGCTAGCAGAAGTTTTTTTTTATTATTTTCAATTCCTTTCCTATTTATTCAACTGGGTTGATTTCTTCATCAACCTATGCACCACAACCCTCCCCTCATTTAAAAAAATTATTATTTGCCCTGTCCTTTCTCCCAAAGCAGGTTAACATGACAAACACACACACACACACACACACACACACACACACACACACACACACAGCATCAATCTGTATTCATATTTTCTTTGGATAGGAATGCATGATTGTTGAAAACCTCAGAAAAGCTGCTGTCCTATGAAAACTCTTATTGGTTTCCTTGCAAATTCTTACATGTTTTGGCTTGCAATTTTGTTGTAAGCAAAGTATGATACCAAGTCAATCTAAAAACCAGGATGATCAAAGTAGGCAGAGTATCATTGTAATAAGTTGTGACATGAATTTTCAAAACATCAGCTTTTAAAAGCAAGGAAATAACTGGCACAGGATATTGTAATTCATGTATTACCCACATTGTAAAAGTATTGAATGTGTCTACAAAGAATGAATATTTCACTATAGTGCAGGAACTGTAACTATATAATCTATAAATTATTTCTAAAGTGTTTTAACCTTGGTGGTTTCCCTTGGTACTTATTTTGAAAAAGAAATGTGCAGTCAGAAAGGCCAGCCACGAGTGCTGTTTCTGGCGTACACAAGAAGTGTATACGTTATTTGCTAGTAAGTTTTGAAATGCTCCAGCTGTGTTTATTTATTGGACTTTAAATTTAAACCTGCAGTAAAAATGGTTATACCAGTAAAGTGGATCCAAAATATGTCGAATAAGACAGATGGTCTGGAGAATTAAGCATGAGCATATTGCCAATTAACTGAAATATTAAAATGGATTACTTCCATGCTTCTGTTCTGTTGATTTTACGTTTTGTTTTGCAATGATTTATCAATGGGAAACCAATAACAAATAAAGGAAATGAATCCAGCCCCTTGTCTCCTGCTTTCCTTCCAAGCTTCTCTACACCTGGGAGTCCTCAGCTTTCATTGAAAAGCAACACATGCCTAATTACTTTTGAGTAGAGGTGTATTGTTGGGACGCGGGTGGCGCTGTGGGTAAAAGCCTCAGCGCCTAGGGCTTGCCGATCGAAAGGTCAGCGGTTCGAATCCCCGCGGCGGGGTGCGCTCCCGTCGTTCGGTCCCAGCACCTGCCAACCTAGCAGTTCGAAAGCACCCTCGGGTGCAAGTAGATAAATAGGGACCGCTTACTAGCGGGAAGGTAAACGGCGTTTCCGTGTGCTGCGCTGGCTCGCCAGATGCAGCTTTGTCACGCTGGCCACGTGACCCGGAAGTGTCTCCAGACAGCGCTGGCCCCCGGCCTCTTGAGTGAGATGGCGGCACAACCCTAGAGTCTGTCAAGACTGGCCCGTATGGGCAGGGGTACCTTTACCTTTACCTTAGAGGTGTATTGGATTAAGTCCATCACTTGCTTTCTTTTCAAAAGGATGGTTCCTATATACTACAGCTTGCTTATTCAAAATCAGGGCAAGTGGTGTGTAAGTTATATTAGAATTACAGCTGAAGGCTGTTGCTGTTGTTGTTTAGTCGGTTAGTCATAGAATCATAGAATCATAGAGTTGGAATAGACCACAAGGGCCATCGAGTCCAACCCCCTGCCAAGCAGGAAACAGCATCAGAGCACTCCTGACATATGGTTGTCAAGCCTCTGCTTAAAGACCTCCAAAGAAGGAGACTCCACCACACTCCTTGGCAGCAAATTCCACTGTCGAACAGCTCTTACTGTCAGGAAGTTCTTCCTAATGTTTAGGTGGAATCTTCTTTCTTGTAGTTTGGATCCATTGCTCCGTGTCCACTTCTCTGGAGCAGCAGAAAAAAACCTTTCTCCCTCCTCTATATGACGTCCTTTTATATATTTGAACATGGCTATCATATCACCCCTTAACCTCCTCTTCTCCAGGCTAAACATGCCCAGCTCCCTTAGCCGTTCCTCATAAGGCATCGTTTCCAGGCCTTTGACCATTTTGGTTGCCCTCCTCTGGACACGTTCCAGTTTGTCAGTGTCCTTCTTGAACTGTGGTGCCCAGAACTGGACACAGTACTCCAGGTGAGGTCTGACCAGAGCAGAATACAGTGGCACTATTACTTCCCTTGATCTAGATGCTATACTCCTATTGATGCAGCCCAGAATTGCATTGGCTTTTTTAGCTGCCGTGTCACACTGTTGGCTCATGTCAAGTTTGTGGTCAACCAAGACTCCTAGATCCTTTTCACATGTACTGCTCTCAAGCCAGATTTCCCCCATCTTGTATTTGTGCCTCTCATTTTTTTTGCCCAAGTGAAATACTTTACATTTTTCCCTGTTAAAGTTCATCTTGTTTGTTTTGGCCCAGTTCTCTAATCTGTCAAGGTCGTTTTGAAGTGTGATCCTGTCCTCTGGGGTGTTAGCCATGTCCGACTCTTCATGACCCCATGGACCAGAGCACGCCAGGCACTCCTGTCTTCCACGGCCTCCCGCAGTTTAGTCAAACTCACGCTGGTAGCTTCGAGAACACTGTTGAACCATCTCTTCCTCTGTTGTCCCCTTCTCCTTGTGCCCTCAATCTTTCCCAACATCAGGGTCTTTTCCAGGGAGTCTTCTCTTCTCATGAGGTGGCCAAAGTATTGGAGCCTCAGCTTCGTGATCTGTCCTTCCAATGAGCACTCAGGGCTGATTTCCTTCAGAATGGATAGGTCTGATCTTCTTGCAGGCCATGGGACTTTCAAGACTTTCCTCCAGCACCATAATTCAAAAGCATCAATTCTTCGGCGATCAGCCTTCTTTATGGTCCAGCTCTCACTTCCATACATCACTATTGGGAAAACCATGGCTTTAACTATACGGACCTTTGTTGGCAAGGTGATGTCTCTGCTTTTTAAGATGCTGTCTAGGTTTGTCATTGCTTTTCTCCCAAGATCAGCTAAAGGCAGAGATACCCAATTTGCTTTTAATAACATTTGTCTCAACATGGTTAACTAGATACTGTCTTGAACCCACTGTGTGCTTACTCCCTTGAGTAGGGCAGCCATTTATACTCCACACTTCTCAAATAATCATAAAGTGAGACCTGCTGGTATAGGGCAGTATATAAATTTAATAATAATAATAATAATAATAATAATAATAATAATAATGCATCACCCCAAAAAATAGTTCAAAAGTGCACAGATCTGGAAGAAACCCACATGTGCTGATTTGAATTTATAGGTGCAAATTTTAGAAATAATTACTGCAATTTAAATAGAAATACAATACATCGCACCATAATGGAGAAAATTGTGGTGTTGCTGGGTGAATAAGCAGCTTCAAGGACCCTGCTCTTCCTTCTCATGTTTTTTTTCCTATTTAAATTGGACCTGAACTGGACATATCCCCTGACTGTCCTCCAAATAAAAAAATGCCTTCAAACACAGGCCTGTCTTCTGTAAGGTAGGACAAATAACCCGACTCCTGAATCGTGCAATGATGTGTCTGTGCTTCTGAAAAATAACTAGCTTGGTTTGGAAGTTGTTCTTCTGTACATGCAAATTCTATCCCACACCATTCCCAGTGGTCCCATAAGTCCCGGGAAAAGATTTTTAGGAGGCAGAGGAAAGGGGAGGATGGGAACACCCATTTCCCTGAAGGTCGATTCTGTCCAGTTCACAGAAGGGAGGATACAATTCAAGCCATCCAATGGTATCATACACATTTCAGATTGTGGTTCTTTGGGACCACGAAGCTTTAGCTACAGTCCCTAAAGCATTTCACATCAGTGTCCACGCGCCGTTCCACCGAAATGCGTCTCACAAAGATACAACTAGTTTTAGAATGTAAATTATGTGAGTGGCAACATTTGGCGTCTTCAAGACAAAAAGAATGCACAGACTGCTCAAGGGGCTGTGGAAATGAAGATTGGCATGAAGTAAAGCAATATTACAAAAACCTTTCATGCAAAGCTCGTCATAATTGTATGACAAACAATGAAGGGTGCATTTGGGTGATTGCTGAGTGCATAATTGAGAGTGACTTGCAACGTTCCTTTCTGCAGTTCTGCTTGGATGTCAGTACCAATCATTTAAAACATGAAATTCAATATCACAATCAAATGTAAGTATTTCTGTTTTCCTCTGAGCATAGATCACAATGGCAGACTATTGGAACTGGCAGATTGGTCTGAAACATATTTTGGGTGCCTTTATTCAGTCAGATTGTGCTTCTAGCTGGGGTACAGCTTGCACAGATATCTTAATGACTTGGATCTATAGGGAATATGCTGCTCTTTAAGAGCCCAGTTTGAGTCACTCAACATGCTAGAGGCAGAGTGGGAGAAGCTGGAAACAGCTGAGGCAAAGTGCAGCTTTCGTACATAAACATTAGGTTGTCTGGAAATCCCCCCCCCCCAACCTGCCACAACAGGAACAGATGAGCTGTGTGCTGTTGGAACACATTTCATAGCTGATTTGAATCATCAACAAGGCAAATATTTCAACATTGTGATGGTGTTGTATATGAATCCCATGTTTTGGTCTTGGCATTGGATTAAGCAGTAAATAAATATATTAAAACAGTGACAGAGGCCCACTCAAGTGGTCAACCTGTGTCTGAGTTGTACCACTTCATGTTAAGGAAAGTGAAAAAAAGGGTCAATTCTCCATGAGCCAGCAGAAATTGCTGCAGGCATCTTGTGATTATCTTATCTCTGTTACTGGGCAGAATTATCACATAATGCTGGGTAGGAAAGGAGCTCAGGTTACAACATTCACAGTGGGGAAAATGTGGAGCAGTATGGAGGAAGAATTGGAACTGTGGAGAAGATTGAAGATTTTGGGAACAGTTGCAGAACTTTGCAAGCAACTGGACTTTGACCCTCTCTGGGCTCAGAGAGTGAAGACTTCTTGTAGCAACAGTTAATAGAGTGTGTATATAGTGTGCATTTTTCTTTGCCAAGTAAAAGCTATCTCTGCTACACAGTTGTTTCCTTTGGTGATCGTAACCACTTGACTACGTTTCTGTGGAGCATGCAAAACACCCACCAGAGGTGAGTGCATGTATGCAAAGCAATTCCTTCACACCGAGAACCAGCAAATCAGCACCACCTTCCACACCTTGCTTGGGACAGGGTATGTGTAGATCTGAAGCAAGGAGCCAAAGTTAATCAGGTATAAAGCAGGTAAGTAAAATGTTTGTGGAATTATCAGCTTCCAGATTCCTAAGCTCCTGTTTAAACCATTGAATCACGTGACAACCATGATGTCATTATGTGAGTTTTTAGGAACAGACACTTTTATCTATATGACCCATGCCAAAAAAAATGTATGAACATCCATAAATATACTATACAACATTAATATTGGGGAATCAAGTACTTCTGTGAGAGTCAAGAAATTACAGTCATACCTTGGAAGTCAAACAGAATCCATTCCGGAAGTCTGTTCAAGTTCCAAAACGTTCGGAAACCAAAGCACGACTTCTAATTGGCTGCAGGAAGCTCCTGCAGCTAATCGAAAGCCACAGAAGCCCTGTCGGACGTTCGGCTTCCAAAAATAGTTCGCAAACTGGAACCCACTTCAGGGTTTGTGGCGTTTGGGAGCTAAAACGTTCGAGAACTAAGCTGTTTGACTTCTAAGGTACGCCTGTATTGAAGTCAGGGATGCTAGGGTTACATTAATTTAAACAGAGAACAGATCCTCTCAGTTCATTAATATGAAACAAAAAATCTTAAGAATGCATTAAGGGAAATATATAGGAATAGAATATATTATGTATCTAGTAATGTGGGCAGGCTAATGGTGTGGGAATAATTTTTATATGATCAACGTCCAATGCTGAGTGCATATATAGTTTTGTAAAGTTGATCCGCAAGGAAATAAATAAACATCTCTCAGCAGTAAATCTGTTTTATCAGATATCGTGCTTGCTGGCAACTGAACCTCCATGTGCCCCACTGAATCTTGGGAATACTGAAGCTTGTGTCAATCTTACGTCAAACTTTATATATTTTAAATTCTTAAATATATTTAGAATTCAGCACCTCACTGAATCTTGGGAGCATTGAAACTTGTGTCTTATAATTTCCAAACAGTTCATTTCAAACAGAGCTATCCTAATGCAAAGGCCAATTCTATGTGCCTTTACTCATGAATGCTAGATGGATTTCCTCCTCTCTATGCTAACTTGTGTTGCCTCTTGATGATGTAAAGAGCTCCAATTTCACAGATTTATGTCCCACTCTGCATCCTCCATCTATCAGTCCACCTATCCCCTTTCAGCACCAAACCATGTCATTCTGCCTGACCCAAATGAAAGTACAGAGAAAAGCAGAGGTGGCCATTGTCTTCCTATTTATTGCATTTCAGTTTTTGGTCTAAGGTTTTGGATTACAGTGGTTGGTTGTTTTTTTAAAAAAAATAATTTTTATTCAGTTTCCAATATACATTCCATCCAAATTTAACATCTACTTCTAACATATACATCTTTTAGACTTCCCTCAGCCTATCTGACAATTTCCCTATAATCACAATTACTCACATTTCTTGAATTTATATTGTGCTTTAACAATCTTAATCTTATCATATCTTTTAAGCAACATTTCTGTCCTTCATTCTCACAGAGTTTCTTGAAAACCAACAAGCGTTATTTCCTTCTCACATACATTTTTGATATACTCTGTAAATTTATTCCAGTCCTTGGTGAATCTCTGATCACGTTGGTTCTGAATTTTCCCCGTTAATTTGTCCATTTCTGCATATTCCATCAGTTTCATTCTCCATTCTTCCCTCGTCGGCATTTCTTCCTGTTTCCATTTCTGGGCCATCAAAATTCTAGCTGCTGTCACTGCATACCTAAATAATTTCACATCCTTCTTTTTGGTTTCATTCCCTAATATTCCTAATAAAAATGCTTCTGGTTTCTTAACAAAAGTATATTTCAACATTTTCTTCATCTCATTATAAATCATTTCCCAGAAGCTTTTCACTTTCTTACACTCCCACCACATGTGATAAAATGTTCCTTCTTTTTCCTGACATTTCCAACATTTATTACTGACTTTATACATCTTACCAAGTTTCACTGGTGTTACGTACCATCTATACATCATTTTCATAACATTTTCTTTAATTGTAGTGCATGCAGTGAATTTCATTCCTTCTTTCCACAATTTTATCCACTCATCAAATTGTATATTATAACCAAAATCTTTGGCCCACTGAATCATGAGTGATTTAACTTCCTCATCCTTGTATGCCACTCAAGTAATAATTTGTACATTTTTGATAAAAATTTTACATCACTATCCAAGATTTCTTGATGAAACCTAGATTTCTTTTCCTGAAAACCTCTTTCCGACAACTCTTTTTTAAACATTGCATTCAACTGAAAATAGTGCAACCAGTTATTAACATTTTCTTTAACTTCTTCATATGGTCTCAATTTCAATTTGTTACCTTCTTTAATTATCAAATTCTAAGGTTTTGGATTACAGTGTTGTGGGGGAAGCTAATAGAAAATAAGAATCAGATGGAATGTGGTGGGGGAAGAGATAGATAAGGAGTTAGATGGAATGCCGTTAGTTGAAAATTGTCACGTCGGTGGAATGAAGTAAGGAAGGTTTCACAATGAAGGGTCACATAAAGGTGCTATGTAAACTAACCATGTTGTATAAACTCCCCATTGCCCATGATTATGCAAAGCTCACCTAAGAGGCAAAGTAAAGCATCACCTTTGACACATCATGACCTAGCTCTACAGGTAAACAATGGATTTCCATCCTATATTTGTTATATAAATGTTGCAGTGTGTCTAAATCACTGAGCCTCTTGGGCTTGCTGATTGGAAGCTTGGAGGTTTGAATCCACGCGATGGAGTGAGCTCCCATTGCTCTGTCCCAGCTCCTGCCAACCTAGCAGTTTGAAAGCACACTAGTACAAGTAGATAAATAGGTACCACTGTGGCAGGAAGGTAAACAGTGTTTTCATGTGCTCTGGCTTCCATCATGGTGTTCTGTTGAGCCAGAAGCGGTTTAGTCATGCTGGCCACATGACCCGGAAAGCTGTCTGTGGACAAACACCAGTTCCCTTGGCCTGTAATTGAGATGAGCGCCACAACCATGTAGTCACCTTTGACTGGGCTTAACTGTCCAGGGGTCCTTTACCTTTACCTTACGATTGCTTGCAAGAACCCTGCATTGCAGTTGGGATAACTTTGCTTTCT
The DNA here is from genome assembly GCF_964188315.1 of Podarcis muralis. NCBI lineage: Eukaryota > Metazoa > Chordata > Lepidosauria > Squamata > Lacertidae > Podarcis > Podarcis muralis. Next base: position 75,059,995 of record NC_135662.1, on the reverse strand, counting down.
GGGGGGAAGAACCCCATAATTTCTACATTCAGTGAAGGGTTGGAAATTGAGCAAACTCAAAAATCCATGAATTTAGCAAGGGTTGTAAATAGAACTGGCTAACAAGAGGGAAGTATAAATATGTGGTCTGTGTGTATTTGTGGCTTGTGAGAGAGAGGAGGAGATACACTTGGGCCAAGAGGAGAGAAGTATTTATGGTCTGTGTGTGTGTGTGTGTGTGTGTGAGAGAGAGAGAGAGAGAGAGAGAGAGAGAGAGAGAATGGGTTCAGGAAGTGTGTGTGCTTGTATGTGAAGGATGTATGTGTGCCAGTGATCTGTACATATGTGGTATAAGTACAGTGGTACCTCATGTTAAGAACTTAATTTGTTCCGGAGGCCTGTTCTTAACCTGAAACTGTTCTTAACCTGAGGTACCACTTTAGCTAATGGGGCTTCCTGCCGCTGCGTGATTTCTGTTCTCATCCTGAAGCAAAGTTCTTAACCCGAGGTACTATTTCTGGGTTAGGGGAGTCTGTAACCTGAATTGTCTGTAACCTGAAGCGTCTGTAACCCGAGGTACCACTGTACCTAGAATGAAAGCTAGATGAGTGATGGGAAGTTTTTTCAGTTTTTTGGTGGCTCTGGAAAAGTGACAAAGGTTTGGGGTTTTTTTTGTTTTTTTATAAGGAAAATCAAAAAGAGAGACCAGACTTGCCTTCCCTCTACAGACTCTTGCATTTTTATTTCCTATAGTGGAACTGTTTATCTTTTCATGAAGATCCTAGGACAGAAGTGGATTGTTTAAAATGAAAAGTGTGGGCAAAAAACACTACTTTTGGTAGTTTGGCTTCTGTGCACGAGAGAACACTGAACTGAACATAGGCCATGTTTGTTTGTTTGTTAGAAAATGTTTGTTAGCTCATGACTTACATACAGTTAGTGTTAATGAAGCCAAAGTGGGGAAATGCTGATTGCTGTGTTAAAAGAAAATATTTTGAGAGGCTTCAGCAAAACGGCTGGTATAAATAGATTTCTGCTAAGAACACTGCAAATAGCATTGAAGCACTGAGCTCATTTTCTATGTATATGCAGGTATAATCTTGCATTCTCAACAAAGGTATCAATCCTTTGCTGAACACTAGTTATTGTGCCACTCCCCCCCCCAAAAAAATGCGAGCAAACCACAGACAAATGGATGATTTACAGAAAAGTATAAAGACCTTGTTTCTAAAAAGGGGTGGTGATAGAATTCTTGAGTAGGGCAGCGGGGTAGAGAAAATGAAAAGAAGGGGATATGCATTTGGGAGATGAGAGTGGGGAAGGCAAGGCAAGAGCCCAGGATTAGATTTACTGCAGATCTAGGTCGGCAAAGCGTGTTCTCCTTCATGGAGAGCACGTGTTGCGGTGGGGTCTGCTGAGCCACCCCTCTGTTACCAGGCAGGGTCTCTAAAGATGGCCTGGGGCAGTGATTGGTTCACTGGGTTGCTGGGGTAAAAGTTATGTTGCAATTTTGGTGGGAGGGGTAAAATGTTTAAGTACTCTGCACGCAGCCTGGAGCTTTCTCTTTGCTGTGTGCAACGGATCACCCGCCCACCCGCCCTTGAGTAAGGGGTTGTTGCATTGACCTTGCTATGCCTGTCATGGGGTCGGCTGCCGTTGGGGCAGGGGCCTGGTAGGAATTTTGTCCATCTGGCTGATTGGCTGGGCCATTTGGTTTTTGCCTACTGCGTAGCAAATCGTCACAACTTGTAAAGTTGTGGTTAGGCATTGGTTATAAATTGGTGGAGGAGGGGTTAGGATAGGCTGGGCCTGCCCCTCCATGGTTGCTGCGGAAAGGGAATTCCATTAAAGGAATCCTGGGGCTTGCCATCTTTTCGTCCAATCCCTGGAATGGGACTAGGGCCGGCAAGCCTTCGGGGAGCATGTGGATGAGAATTGAGGGTCTGTGACTCAGCTCCATTTCTCCCCGACTTGCTTTCCCCCGCACTGTCTTTCGGTGGTGCCCGGAAGTCAGTTCTGTCCCCAGGCAGGGGGACAGATAGTCTTAACCAATGCCTAAACAACCACTCACGGTTTTGTATTTAAATAAAGTTGTAGCCAAAATTATGCCACAAACCTTAAACAAAAATTAAGTGTGCGTTGTGAGTTATTTGGGGGGTGGCTTGGGGACCTCGACACACAAGTTGCAATTGTACTATTAGGAATTGGAGGGGGGCAGATCCTGCCGAAATCTCTACATTCAGTGCAGAGGCGGAGCTTACTGCTCTGGCACCCAGAGCGGCACACATGCTGTGCACCCGGGGGCAGGGTGAGTGTCCCAGAGGGGTGGGGAGGTGATGTCACCCCCCCTCAGGGATGACACCCGGGGCGAACCACACCTACCACACCCCCTTCCTCCGCCAGTGATTCAGTGAAGGGTCAGAGTTTGAGCAAGCACATGGATTCCTGAACTTAGCAACAGCTGGGAAAAGCACAAGCTCATTTCCTTATGAGGTCAGATCCTCTAAGTGTCCCTATTTTCCAGGGACAGTCCTGGATTTACAGAAGCCATCCGTGTTTCAGATTTGATCATGGAATGTCCTGCTTTTCCTTAGGATGTCTCTATTTTCATTGGAGAAATGTTGGATGGTATGGAGTTATGCAACCTCTGAGCCAAGGAGATAAGTAACAATACAATCTTTAGAAGACATCTGAAAGCAACCCTGTATAGGGAAGTTTTTTAGTGATTAATGTTTTATCATATTTTTATATACGCTGGAAGCCACCAAGAGTGGTTGGGGCAACCCAGTCAGTTGGGGGAGTAGAATAATAATAATGATGATGATGATGATGATGTCCCTATTTTGATTGGAGAAATATTGAAGGGTATGTTACAGAAAGCATTTTAAGGTTGTTTTTGAGTTTCTCTTGTTCTCATGAAACATTTTATGCACATTGCTTAGAAATCCTAATGATTTAGTGGTATATAAATAGTATACCTTAAAAATGCCTTCTTTAAATGCAAGACAAAAATTGGGTGACAACCAGTTTATATATCTGTAGCTACCTTTCTGTAGCTCTGTGTGTCACCTTTCCAATTGACACAAATCTCATTCCCTGGTTGGGCCCTTTCCCTGTACATTTACACCGTACCAAATTGCACACAGTGTGCAACTTGCCAATGCAGTCCGCTACGTCCCTAGCGAGGGCTAAAAAATAAGGCAGGCTACTTAGCTTGGTCAGCAGCACAAAATGAGCTCTCTGTGAAAAATACAGATCGTGAACAGGGGCTTGAGAAGTAAAAAGAACTGGATAATAATAGGTCAGATTACAATAGCGGCTGCAAAAGGAGAGGCAGCGTGGAGAAATACAAAATTAAGTAACGGAACAAAGGAAGATGGAGGATATTGGAAGATTGTGAATGTGTTGGTGGGAAGGAGAATATTACATTTCTAGTCGGTGGAAATATTACAGGTGTTAGAGATAAGAAGAACAAAGAAATGAACAAGGATACTAGCTTTCATTAGTCAATTCCTAGACTGCCTAAAGATGAAATTTATTCATGGTTAAGAAAATATATATATGCCACATTTTAATGCTGAACTTTTGAAGCATTCCTATCAATCAGAGTTACAAATGGAGAAGGCTACACCAGACTAGAAGACTCAGATTCTCTGTGTCCTCAATTAGCCGGTTCTGTATTGAAAGATGTGATTGATGCTCACAATTTGTGAAGAACAGCTTTTGAATTTGACACCAACAGTTCTGAGGGTTTGTGCAGAACATCAAGGGGCTCCAATAAATTACCAAGTTCAGCAGCTGTCAATTTGGATTCTGGGGTTGCTCTATGCCACCCTTCCATGGTCAGTGACCAGCTGGCTTGCAAATCCCTAATGAGTACTAATATCTGTACGTACATTATGAGTCCAACCAAGCAGCTGCTCGCTGGCAATTCTGTTGACTAGGTGGTGAAGCAAGCATGTCGCCCCTATGCTTTTACCACACAGTGTGTAGCATGGGGTCTCCATGTGAAGATATGTGCATACCTAAATCATGTATGCCCAGTTCCATTTTTAAGGGGGAAGAATTCTGCAGATCAAGATTCCGTAAATACAAGACTTTGTAAAGTGTCCCGTCAATGGTGGGGTGGAGATCCTGTGGCCCATGGGCTGGATGTGGTTACAGGCTTCATTCCATCTGGTTTGTTCTCAGCTCCCTCATACCTTTCAACATTTCTCAAATGAAAATAAAGGTAAAGGGACCCTTGACCAGGGTCCAGTCATGACCGACTCTGGGGTTGCGGCGCTCATCTTGCTTTATTGGCCAAAGGAGCCGGTGTACAGCTTCCGGGTCATGTGGCCAGCATGACTAAGCCGCTTCTGGAGAACCAGAGCAGCACATGGAGGCAGCGTTTACCTTCCCGCCCGAGCGGTACCTATTTATCTACTTGTACTTTGACGTGCTTTCGAACTGCTAGGTTGGCAGGAGCAGGGAATGAGCAACGGGAGCTCACCCCACCACGGGGATTCGAACCGCCGACCTTCTGATCGGCAAGCCCTAGGCTCTGTGGTTTAACCCACAGCACCACCCACGTCCCTCAAATGAAAATAGGGATGTCCTCCTCCTCCTCCTCCTCCTCCTCCTCCTCCTCCTCCTCCTTCTTCACCCATCTGACTGGGTTACTCCAGCCACTCTGGGCTGCTTCCAACATACAGTGATACCTCGAGTTGCAAATGCCTCAGGTTACAAATGCTTCAAGTTACAAACTCTGCTAACCTGGAAGCGTTACCTTGAGTTGAGAACTTTGCCCCAGGATGAGAACAGAAATCGTGTGCTGGCGGCACAGCAGCAACAGCAGCAAGAGGCCCCATTAGCCAAAGCACGCCTCTAGTTAAGAACAGTTTCAGGTTAAGAACAGACCTCCAGAATGAATTAAGTTCGTAACTAGAGGTACCACTGTATATAAAAGCATAACAAAACATTAAACATTTTTTAAAAAAACTTCCCTGGATTGGGCTGTCTTCAGATGGCTTAGGGGTTGGATAACTCCATACCTTCCAACATTTCTCCTATGAAAATAGGGACTTCTTATTTCATACCCTCCAACATTTCTCCTATGAAAATAGGGATGTCCTAAGGAAAAGTGGGACATTCCAGGATCAAAGCATAGTTGCATCTCTCAGGAGTCATTGAAAGGGGAGCAAGGTGCCCAAAGGTGGGGAGGAGAAGGAAGAGGAGGAGAGAGAAGGAGACGGGGAGATGAGAGTTGCAAAGAGAGACAGGGAGACAGAGACAGGCAGACAGGCAAACAGAGAGACAGAGAGAGAGATTGTTACACAAGTATCGAAAGTTGCAAGTCCCAGGCAGAACAGTGAACTGAATTTGAACAGGTGACATTTGTCAATGGAAGAGTAAAGGTTGTCCACATAAGTGGTTTTATTTGTTATAGTATGTATATTTTTTGTTTTTATATTGTAAACCATCCTGTAATCCTCAGATGAAGGGCATTATAGAAATAATAATAATAATAATAATAATAATAATAATAATAATAATAATAATAATAATAATAATTGCCCACTTCCATTTTGTCGGCTGCAAACTGCAAGGCTGCACCCAGTTGCTCCACAAGTGTGAATGCAAAGGAGTTAGTTGTAGAGAGGTCACTTACTTAGTGCCCAGTTTAAGATGCCATGTGTATATCGCTCACAGATTTCCACAGCTGACAGCACCTAATTTTAGTTAATTACTCAATCTATTTCCCTATTCACATAAGCTCACTTCTGTCTTTTTTGTTCAGACACTAATGAGCTTACTGGGGCATGTCTGCCTCCTAGGCTTTTAATCTATGAAGCAAGCCATCATTTATCTTTTCTTCAACCTTTTGATAGATGCTATTCATTCTGCGTATTTCAGACTGCCACTTCATCATCTGTACATTCCTAAGCAAATGTCTGGGCACATTCTCTTAATTTGGTTTCACCAAAGAACTGAATGGGTTGGCTGCTTGATTTTAAGCTGCCAGCAGAGAGGCATTCCACTTGGTGCCAATTTTCTAGCAATGTTCTTGTTCCTTAGCAGTGTAACAGCAGAACTCAGCAGGTGAAGGGGTTTTTGGCATGAAGTCAGAAGAGAATGATTCATTTGTTCAGTTTCTTCCTGTTATGCTGCTAAAGAATAGGAACTTGGGCAGAAATGGCAGCTGTAGGTAGGGTTGGCATTTTCTGGCACATTAAGTTACTCTATATGTAATATCTGAGAGGTCAAAGATGCTCATTCCCCATCAGCTAGGAACATACAAAACAGCCTTATATGAAATCTGTTGGTGTAAAGCAGAGTTCCGTGCCCAGCGGAAGGATGAGGAGTACGTACTACATACTCTATATTGCTTTATTTACAGTTCAAAGCAGTTATATTACAGAAAAACATCTTGCCTCTGCAGAAGCAGATAATGCATCCTCTCTCCTCGACAGCTTGGAGAGAATCACACAGTGAAAAACAGGAAACCAGTGTACGTCACATCCAGTCTCCCTTTCCCGTGAGAAACTCCAACAGTACAGACTGTGGAATGTAAACACCTGTCTCGTGACAAGCCCTTTCGCTGCACAGTGAAGGAAAGGAGAAACCAACATCCTCCCCCTTTCTGTGAACATCACTGGGCAGCGTGTTCGTACAATATCAGTACAAACCCAACTTCTGCACATAGGTACAGTGTTGATCCCTTGATACAACCTTGGACAATACATCAGCAGGAATTTCATTACCTGGTATATAGGACACCGTTACGAGTCCCTTCTGAATACATTCCCTAGCATGCTGCAACTTTAATTGCAAGTGCTTCGTGCTTTGCTTACAACCTTCAGACTTTAGCAAAGCCAAACATGCTTTGTTGTCCTGGTAAACCTGGATTGGACATTTGACAGGAATTTTCATATCTTTGCACAATTGTATCAACCATTCACAATCCTTAAGTGAATAAGACAGTGCATTCAGTTCAGCTTCACAACTACTTAAGCTAACTGTTGTTTGCTTCTTGCATGACCAATCAAACAGACCCTGATTGTACATGTAGCAAACTCCAGACGTACTTTTCCTGTCTGTAGTGTCACTTCCAAAACTTGCATCTGCAAATATTTCAAGACCACCAGACTTCTGATTGTTAAATCTCAGTCTGTAATGCATAGTGCCTTTCAAATACCGCGCTATGCGTTTCAGAGCTTTCCAATCCTTGACACTAGGATTGTTGACTTGTCTGCTTAGCAAATTACAGCTAACAGCAATGTCTGGTCTTGAACATCTGGCAATGAAGTTTAGCTTGCCTAGCACACTTCTGTACAGTGTAGTGTCAGAAAATGCTTCTTCAGTGTCATCTACCTGATAACCTGTTGTCATCGGTGTGTCTACAGGGTTAGCATCCATCAGGTTTAGTTTGTTTAACACATCAGCAATTTTCCGTGACTGGTGTACTAGAATGTTACCATCTTGATCTCTCTCTATTTCCAGAGATAGGTAGTTGTTTACCTCACCAAGATCTTTCATGTCAAAGTGCTCTTTCAGTTGAGCTAGGGCGATATTGTACAATGCGACATCTTTCCAAAAGAATAATAAATCATCAACATAAAACAAACAGTACAGTTTCTTTTGCCCCTCCTCTTTGACAAATACACTTGGATCAGCTTTCCCTTGCTGAAAACCTAGAGAAAACAATACTTCAGTGAGTTTTGTGTGCCAACACCGTGCACTTTGTTTGAGACCATAAAGGGATTTCTTCAGAGCACAAACAAATCCCTGTTTTACCTGTACGCCATCAGGTGGAAGCATATAAAGTGATTCACCTAGAGATCCGTACAGAAAAGCTGTATTAATATCATGGTGACTAATGTGTAGATTTTCCTCTGCAGCTAGCTTGAACATAAGCCTAATGCTTTCATACCTCACTGTGGGTGAGTAGGTCTCGTGATAGTCTTCACCTGGTACCTGTGCAAAACCTCTGGCTACCAATCTGGCTTTGTGTCTGACTATCTTGCCATTTTGATCTGTCTTCGCTTTGAAGACCCATTTGCTTCCAAGCAGTTTCATTCCTGGAACTACTGGAACTAGCTCCCATGTTTTGTTCCTTTCCAAGGAATCAAGCTCAGCCTTCATGGCATTTAACCACGGCTCAGCTTCCTTTGAATCCAAACCCTGGATTTCTTGGAAACTTGAAGGTTCAAATACCTTCTTGGAGCTTTTAACAGCTGTTACTGCTATCGTAGCAAACTCATCAGCAAATCTCTTTGGAGGTTTGCCTTTTGTGGCTCTCTGTGACCTACGAATTAGCCTTAAGTCTTCAACACTCTCCTCTTCCTTCTTAGGAGAAAAACGACCTATTGTGAACAATGGTTCTTCCAATTCTTGATCAGAGCTTTCAGAGGGTCGCATAGAGGCTTTCGCACTCTTGAAATCCTCTGAATCACCCGATTCAGTTTCAGATTCAGACTCAGAACCTTCATCAGTGGGTGTGGGTTGTTGTGGTTGCTTTTGACTATCCTCAGTCTCATCACCACCATCAGGATAACATTGGAAAATTCCCACATTCTCCCCCCACTTTGCATTGTACTCAACACTTCTCGTGAGCTTAATTGTCTTAGAGTCAGTCATCATTATTCTGTAAGACCCTTTCTGATAACCTAGAAAGATACCATGCAATCCACGCTTGTCTAACTTGGAGTTTTGTGGTGAGTGAACCCACATGTCAGAACCAAAAATTTTCATGTGTTTGATGTATGGCTTCTTGCCAAACATCTTCTCATAGGGGGTACAACCAATCGCTGAAGATAACCTGCGATTGTAACTGTAAACAAAACACGAGAGAGATTCGGCCCAATAACTCTCTGGAAGATCGGCATCATGCAGCAAGGTTTTTAACCCTTGAAGCAATGTCTGATTTGCCCGTTCCGCAAGTCCATTCTGCCATGGCGAGCGAGGACTAGACAAATCGTGTTGAATTCCTTTCTCAGTCAGAAAAGCTTCAAACTGCTGAGAAGTGAATTCTCCCCCGCGATCACTGAAAAGAGTCTTTATCTTCTTACCATGCACATTTTCCAACCAAGCACAGAATTCCTTGAACCTAGGAAAAGCCTCTGATTTCTGCTTGAGATTGTACACAAAAATATACCTAGAAAATGCGTCAATGAGAACCATGAAGTACCTATTTCCACCCAAAGAGGGCGATAGTGGTCCAACCAAATCAGCATGAACAATTTGGTATGGTTCCGTAGCTTGCCTACTAGACACCTTACCTTTCGCAGCCATTTTCACCTTGTTTGCTGCGCATGCTTTGCACTTCATGTGGTACTTGCAGGGTTTAATAGTCATACCTTCAACCAAGGCAGGCATTTTAGATACTGCCTCAAAATGCAAATGACCAAATTTTCGATGAAAATCATGAATACATTCTGCATGCAAACTTTTGTTAGAACCTGCAATGCAACAAGTGTCATCCTGCACAACATCATCATAATACAAAACAAACAAACGATCAACATATTCAGCATGCAATTCATAGTCATTTTTCTTTGTGATGATGCACTTCTTGTTCTTAAAGGACACGTCAATGTTCCGCTCATTCAGCTGTCCAACGCTGAGAAGATTATGTTTGGAATCTGGCACGTAAAGGACATTCTGTATCGATAAGTCCAAACTCTGAAGAACAACAGTTCCGTAGCCTTTACTAGGAATAGTGTGGTCATCCGCCTGGTGAATCGCACCTTCCTGCGGTGTAAAAGACACAAACAGTCTCTTATCGTTGCACATGTGGTGGGTTGCCGCCGAATCAACAACAAAGAAAGATCTAGACTTCTTCTGGATCTCTGCAACCTTTGGAGTGAAGCGTGAAACCATAGCCTTGTGCTGCGTTGTCCTAGACACCGGACCTTTGCCTTTGCCTCGGCCTTTTCCGCGCGATGAGCTTTCGCTGCGCTGCTCTGTCTTGGCCTTGGGATACCTGCATTCCCTCTTCATATGGCCTAGACGTCCACAAGAGTAGCATTTCACTGCCTTCAAAGCTTTGGCGCCATCTGGTGGTTCCACTGCACTATGGGATGACGTCTGTGAAGACTCCCCCTTGCCCATGCAGCTAGCACCCCGGCGATCTGCTTCATTTAAAACCACGGCAGTAACAAAGTCCACTGTCAGCTGAGCTGTTGGCTGCACAGCAATCTGGGTTGCAACAGACTCCCAACCTGAACCCAAAGATTGTAGTAACATGAAAGAATACACAGCCTCTGGAAAGTTGAGTCCTCTCTGTTGCAGCTCATGTCTCAGATTTTGCATCTCCATCAGATGTAAACGCACATCTCCACCTTCAGCAAGAGCCATATTATGCAGCTTGTTAAAATAAAACATAGTAGATCCAGCTTCTGTCCTTAAGTGAGCCTCTCTCAAAGAATCCCAAATTTCTCTGGCTGAGGTCTTATCACGCAATAGACAGAGCTCTTCTGGGGATACTATCAATGTAAGTGTTCCCCGTGCTTTGGAATCCTTAGCTTTCCATGCATCTGTAACTGGAGCTGGGGGGGTTTCTGTAATCACCTCAAACAAACCCTCTTTCCGCAGAATTGCCTCTGCATACAAAACCCAGTCCGCATAATTTTTCTTGTTGAGCTTAGGAATCCTACAAGCATCCTGAAGGGCCATCATGACTCTGGCATTAGCCTTCAGCGTCATATATGCTGCTTTAAATCTTGCTGCGTCACTGCTGCAGCTGCTTTATTCCAAAAGCGCTTTTAAAAGTTACTTTCGATTTCCCCAGCATAGTAACTTGTGCCTGGGAGCCTTTTGCGTATTCCCGGCAAAACGGCTTTAAAAGTTCAAAGTCCAGCCATAAAGCCATTAACTAGAAGCTGGCAGGCTGCCCGGAGCAGTAGCAACATACCTCATCAATCACTTTTACGCGCAGAGCAGATTCCAATCCGATCTGTCCCTCTGCATTCCGATCCTTTGCCGGCACTCCGATTCGACTTCTGGGCCCATAACCACGTGTTGGTGTAAAGCAGAGTTCCGTGCCCAGCGGAAGGATGAGGAGTACGTACTACATACTCTATATTGCTTTATTTACAGTTCAAAGCAGTTATATTACAGAAAAACATCTTGCCTCTGCAGAAGCAGATAATGCATCCTCTCTCCTCGACAGCTTGGAGAGAATCACACAGTGAAAAACAGGAAACCAGTGTACGTCACATCCAGTCTCCCTTTCCCGTGAGAAACTCCAACAGTACAGACTGTGGAATGTAAACACCTGTCTCGTGACAAGCCCTTTCGCTGCACAGTGAAGGAAAGCAGAAACCACATTGATCCATCCTGATCAGTATTGTGTACCCTGTCTAGCCAAGGGAGCGGGTGGCACTGTGGTCTAAACCACTGAGCCTCTTGGGCTTGCTGATCAGAAGGTTGGCAGTTTGAATCCCTGTGACGGGGTGAGCTCCCTTTGCTCTGTCCCAGCTCCTGCCAACCTAGCAGTTCGAAAGCATGCCAGTGCAAGTAGATAAATAGGTACCACTGTGGCAGGAAAGTAAATGGTGTTTCCATGCACTCTGGTTTCCGTCACGGTGTTCCGTTGTGCCAGAAGCAGTTTAGTCATGCTGGCCACATGACCCGGAAAGCTGTCTGTGGAGAAACGCCGGCTCCCTTGGCCTGAAAGCGAGATGAATACGCCAACCCCATAGTCGCCTTTGACTGGACTTAACTGTCCAGGGCTCCTTTACCTTTACCTTTACCTTTAGGAGAATGGAGGGTAAGGTTCCATTGTGGAAGTAGACCACTGCACTAGTAGAACATTGGTGTTGGATATGATTTTACACAGCAGTCTTTCTGCTGACTAACATACAAAGGGACTTTGTAAATTTGATGCAACCAAAATTATCTATGTAAAAATAAATGAGGCCAGTCCACTTTCTCTCAGGATTGTCAGGCACCTATAATTCTCCTTGGTCACAATTTGGCATCCCATTAGAGAACATATCTGCTGCTTCCTTGCTTGTCCATTTATTTTCTGTGCGCATCTCATACACAAACACAAACACACACACACACACACACAGACACACATCCATCCATCCATGCCAACTCTGATTTTTCGATTGTGAATCATTTCTGATTCATAAATAGACACTTGAAAGATGCCTGGTAATTGAGCTTCTCATTTACAGGATTTGTGGTTCAATGAGATGTTGCATCAATCAGCATTGAAGCAATTATTTAATTTGCAAGTATAAATGAGATCACATAATATTTATGTAATTAGCACATATAAACAAGGGGACATAATTTCATGATGGGGGGGGGGGAAGACTGTGGCGCCATTACTGACAAGGAACGTCAACATCACATTTTGTTGCTGAAAAACACCTACTTTGCATAATTAAAACACTTACAGTGATAGGGTTGCCTAAGCCTTAACTTTTTTTCAAAAAATAATAATTATATTGTTGATGCAATCAGTGGTTTAACTGAATCAAGTTACATAGCACTGTGCTTAAGAATGACCTTTCATAAAATCCCGTGGTACCAATAATAATTTTTTTTATCTGATTATTTTTTCTTTCCTAAATTATCAAGACTGATTAGCAGTTTTGAAAATGTATTAAGAGCCTGATATACATATTGCTAGGGACGCGGGTGGGGCTGTGGGTGAAAGCCTCAGCGCCTAAGGCTTGCCGATCGAAAGGTCGGTGGTTCGAATCCCCGCGGCGGGGTGCGCTCCCGTTGTTCGGTCCCAGCGCCTGCCAACCTAGCAGTTCGAAAGCACCCCCGGGTGCAAGTAGATAAATAGGGACCGCTTACTAGCGGGAAGGTAAACAGCGTTTCCGTGTGCTGCGCTGGCTCGCCAGATGCAGCTTTGTCACGCTGGCCACGTGACCCGGAAGTGTCTCCGGACAGTGCTGGCCCCCGGCCTCTTGAGTGAGATGGGCGCACAACCCTAGAGTCTGTCAAGACTGGCCTGTACGGGCAGGGGTACCTTTACCTTTATACATATTGCTGTTTCATTTCTCTTTAAGTTGTTGGACTAGAAGACCCCCCCGCCAAAAAATGTCCATCTTACTATCATTCACACACTTTTTCAAGTGGGGGCAGAGAATGGCACATTTCCATTTCTCTTCAGGCTTTAAAATGGGACAGGTCGCCCCTGCTTTTGATTACCGGTAATATATACTCTTCTGTATTTATTAAATATAAATAAAATGTTGAGAATGTCTTAGACACATATGAAGCTTCTCATCATTATACTAATTGAAAGGGAGATAAAAGTGATAGGGGGGGATATGATAAATAAATTTCCAGATTCCATCCAGGATATTTTCTTTCTTTTTTTCTTTCTTTTTTATTAGTGTACATTGATTAATAACTACCCTTGTATAAAATGTGTCTCAAAGGAATTGGTGATTTTAAAAAGGCTATGTTTTCCTAGCAATTAGGTATGCATATTAAAATAAATGAATTATTGATACAGTTGAGGAAGTGCAACTCCATCTTTCCTTCCTTGGCTGCAAATGTAGGGAAACCAAAGTAATGTACACTAATGGAAGACAAGTTTTATTTATATGACTCACTTGCCTACATTTAAATGTTGCTATTCATTTGGGGGAGGGGGTGGAATTTGCTCAGGACTGATGTTTAAAGAACACTAGATGTGGGCCTTCTCTCCTCTGTGATCCCAGCCACTTAACATTTTGTATAGGTTGTGCGGACTGCAATACCAAGTTACTAAATCTCAGTAAGGAAAGATCTCTCCCTCTCTTTCTATCTCTTCCTGCTGCCCTCAGGTCTATTCCATCATAGAGCAAAGTCTGCTGTTTGCTTTTTCTGCATCAGGAAAAATGTTAGTTGGTTAGTGCTCTCTCTGTAAAAGGACTGGAAAAAATGAAAATGGAAGGTTCTAGATGAGGAGATTGGGATGCTATCATAAACACAGCAGAAAACAGAATTTTCTGCAAAAAAAATTTTTTACATATTTTAATTTTTATTAAAGATTTTCATGTTTTACAGAAGTAAGTATAATGCCTCATATTTTTTCCATGTAACATTTTTACAAATCCGTTTCATATGTTGAGGCATTAGGGGGAGAAGTAAAAAAGAAAGGAAGGAAGGAAGGAAGGAATGAAGGAAGGAAGGAAGGAAGTGGAGGGAGGGAAGATGGGTGGGGGTGGGGTCGGGTGGCGAAGTTGAACAGGAAATGGAACTGGCCATGAATCAAAGGATACACACACACACACACACACACACACACACACACACTATTGTATTTTAATATTTTGTTGGAAGCCGCCCAGAGTGGCTGGGGAAACCCAGCCAGATGGGTGGGGTATAAATAATAAATTATAAATATTATAATTATTATTATTGTACTAAGACAGGGGTCTGCAACCCACGGCTCCGGAGCCGCATGTGGCTCTTTTACACCTTTGCTGCGGCTCCGGGGCGGATACTAGCGAGGAGAGGAGGCGCATTGTGCGCCCCGACACTCCCCACTGTGGTGGGCGCTGTACTGGCTGTGACGTCGCATGGGGGTGGTGCGTGCGTTAGTCACGCACCGTCCCGACGTCACCTTCCCGCCCGCTGTCAGATCGGAGGGCAGCAGTGCGCATGCAGGTCTATATTTGTTTTAAATGTTGCAATGGTTTTGCGGCTCCCAGTTTTTTTTCCTTCGGAAACGGGTCCAAGTGGCTCTTTTTGTCTTAAAGGTTGCAGACCCCTGTACTAAGAGGAAAGAAATGGAATATTATTCCTATATGTGACCACAGTGGAAACATTTTAACATGGGTGTGGATGGAAGAATTTAATACCCAACATGGAGGACTGGTGACTGGAATTAAAGGAAGAAAAATTAATTACCAATAATAATAATTTGGGAATCTCTCTTGGACTTTTTGCGGGGAAAAGAAATGCCCTGAAACTTTTCCAGGTGAATACACAGTATAGCCACTGTGAAGGAATCATGAGCACACACAATTTTCCATTGCTGGGTTGTTGAAATCCTAGCTGCAGCTAGCATCCTTGTCAAACATCCTTCGGAGTAACAAGCTTTCATGTCATCAGTCCACATTTTCAGTAATGATAGTTGTGGCGAATCATGGGCAAGTGATTTAATCATTTTAGAAATTTCTTGGCAAACTTGGGACAAGAATAATGCCGAAGGGCATTCCCACCAAAGTTAGAAAAATGTCCACCAGAATCTGTAGCCTCACCACCAATCCTGTGTTGACTGTGATCTGAAATGAGACACCGGCACAGATGCCATCTTTGTAGAACTCTAAGGAAGCATTCACTCATATATGATGAAATTGATTTGTAAGGCTTAGCTGAGACAACAGAGTTTCATTTAACACCAAGTCCACCAAAAATCAGAAAAAAGAGTTTTAAACTGTTGGAGGATTTCAACCGCCCCCTTCTCCTTTGAAGGATATTTGTTAAATGCCCTCTGCAATTTTGCCACCCACAAATAGCGCTGAGAAGTTTAGGTGATAATTTATTTATTTTTTTGCTCTGCACTAGTCTGAGCTCCTTGGCCAAAGGGTGAGATACAAATATAAATCCTAGCTGTGTCACAATGGGTGTAAAGTCTATGGTATCAGTTTCAATTGGGTACAATTAGTTTTAATTACAGGACTGATCACATTCCTTTTGGGTGAGTTGCAGGAGAATCTGCTGCAAATATGGGGGGTTAGGGCCTCCCCCAGTGGGAGAGGAGGAGCAAAATTCTAGATACTAAACTAATTGTATTGATTAGAAGAATTCATAACTGCTAAAATTCCATTCGAGTTCAAATGGAATATTAATGTCACTGCCCTAACAATGCCAATTTAGTTTAATCTTATCACATTAACTAGTCTTTGCTCTACATGCCACCAGAGGAGAGCATAATCCTCTTTTGATTAACTTTTCTCATGGGAAATATCTAACTTGTTTATCCAAATAAGGAAAAGGCTGTTCCATTTATTTAAACAAGCTGGGTGAGATTATAGGCGGCACAATCATGATTTAAAAGTCTAGCCTCATTGATTTAAAATGGAGAGCTATTCTAGAAAGGATGTTATTTTGACTCGAGCTGACGTAGCTGGTTAAGCCAGCTCGACTCTGATCATGCTTTGAATGTGGGCGAGTAACATGTTTAAAATATATGGTATACATACAGTCAGACACAGCAAATGATCAGAAATACCTTGGGCTGAATTCAGCTAAGCAATCTCCTTCAGAGGAGCTAGGACAAGTCCAATACTGTAATGAGGCTTGCCCCCTGCCCTCTTCTCTCTGCCCCCCAAATTGACCCAGTGAAGTTGAGGAAAAACCTGAAAAGGGGAGAAGGGAGGGGAGGTGATTTCATCAAATCTCTTAAGTTGTGGGTGA
Organism: Podarcis muralis; assembly: GCF_964188315.1. Taxonomy (NCBI): domain Eukaryota; kingdom Metazoa; phylum Chordata; class Lepidosauria; order Squamata; family Lacertidae; genus Podarcis; species Podarcis muralis. Next base: position 75,043,654 of record NC_135662.1, on the reverse strand, counting down.
ACATATCAGACGACACAGCGATTCTTTAAACAGCTCTTGTTTATTCACAGAACAGAACTGAAGGGTTCAGCCAGCCTGCTTATATAGAGGTCCACTACAACGCAACAGTAACCACTTTCTGTTACTATCCAATCACTGAACGTCACTTTTAATCCCTTATTTGCAAATGTGGACCTGAGTGAAAACTATCTACAGTATCCCTCTGCTGGCCCAGGGTGAGAACCTCAGTACATAACAAAATTATCAGAAAAACTTGCACTGATGGAACAATCTCCGTAGTGCTATTTTGAATTCCATCCTTAGGATTGCATCAAAGTGTTTCTCAGGGTAGACCCACTGAAATTAATGGACCAACATTACACATGTCCATTAATTTCAATGTGTCTACTCTAAGCAGGACTAGGATTGAATATAACCCTTAGTGTTTATTATCTTCAAAAGCACAATCCTGAAATTGAAATTGCTTAAAGACCATGGGAGCAGTGAGACTGCCAGCCCAGCACAAGTTAGAATTCTTTATTATGCAAAAACTGGAAAATTACATCAGTCTTAACTATTTCACTTTGAAGGCATGGCTAGGGACACTGGTTATTCAATTTGGTGGGGGCAAAGTCCCATCTCCCCATTTTAGCTGTTAACTTTGGGGCAACATATTGCTTAATTTGCTCCATTGTTAGCTTTCCCCCTCATTTTATACATGACATACCAGAAGGAGATGCAGTCTGGAAAGAAATTACATTGTTGATTTCTCTTGTAAATGGCCTTGAGCTGAAACGAACACCCTTAATGAAAAAAGACAGAGAAACTCGCATATCTTTGTCATTTGAGAATTCAGCTAAAAATTCAGTGTAATTACTTATTCTTCCCGGTTATCTTCTGCTATCTGTCTCTCCTCTCTGCCCACCAAAGCAATTGAAAGTTTGCTGCCACAGGTAATAAAAATATCTAATTATTTCGCAATGTGTCAAATGATAATGCACTTCGTCTTGATCTACCACTATGGAGAAGACAAATGAGGAAATGAAATTGGCATGGAGTGCCCATTTTATTTCTACATATCAAAATAATGAGTGTTGCATGCTGGTTTAAATATAGGTGGTGATGTTTAACTCTTAGACGAACTGATAGGGCATATGCTAATGCAGGGGGTCCGCAAACTCTTTCAGCAGGGGGCCGGTCCACTGTCCCTCAGACCTTGTGGGGGGGCGGACTATATTTTTTGGGGGGGAATGAACAAATTCCTAGGCCCCACAAATAACCCAGAGATGCATTTTAAATAAAAGGGCACATTTCTCCCTATCGTCCTGAGTTTGAGCATCTTCAAAGCCCATGGCACCTTTGGTAAAGGCTGTTCTCCAACTGGAGCGCTCGCAGGCCAGTGTTTCCCAGTTGTTGATGTTTATACTAAAAAAATAAAAAAATAAAATAGATTTGCCTTGAAAGTGTCTTTAAACCTCTTCTGTTGATCACCAGCATTACGCTTTCCATTTTTAAAGTTTGGAATAGAATAGTTGTTTTGGAAGATGATAATCAGGCATCTGCACAACATGACCAGTCCAACAAAGTTGATGTTGAAGAATCATTGCTTCGAGACTCGTGATCTTTGCTTCTTCCAGTACACTAGCATTAGTTCGCCTGTCTTCCCAAGCAATGTGTAAAATTTTTTGGAGACACTGTTGATGGAATCTTTTGAGATGTTGGAGATGGCATTTATAAGTGGTCCATGTTTCACAAGCATACAGTAAGGTTGGTAGTACAATAGCTTTGTAAACAAGAGTCTAGAACCTTGCTTGTCCATATAAGTAGGGTGTGTGTAGAGAAAGAATCCTTCTGTACAAATGGTAACATTTGCTTTCATTGCTCCATCTACTTTTACCTCTGGCCCCTGGAAAGTTGCCCAGAAGAGAATGAAGCCCTCAGGCTGAAAAGCATTTCCCGCTCCTGTTTTATGCCACTGGTAAGGTCTAGACCAGCCTTTTCTGCTTTCAGGAAAGTTTGCTATGTGGTTCTGATGGTTCTGCAAACCTGCCCCAAGATGGACAGCAAAGCCTGTCATTCTTACAAGTAACCACTGCAGTGCTAGATTAAAAACAAGAACCAAACAAACACCTTTGCTCCCATACTAAAACCTTGGCCTACCACTCTGTGCCTCAAGACCTGTCAGCATAAAAGTGTGATGATTTAGCCTTTTTTTATTTCATGAAATCATGTTAATAGTGTTTGGCCTTTGGAGTGAAATATTCTATTTCAAAATAAAAACAGTGCATTGAAATAAAACACCCTACATCCCAGCAAAGAACTCTCTGTGTTTCTGACTAGGCTTTGGCAGCTACTTTCCCACTGACTATATTTCACTTCCACATCTCTTTGCCAGCTCTGCTAAAATCTCTATCCAATTTTAATCTTTCTCATGTAAAAACTGTATTTCCTCTTTATCTTTTACCACTGACAGGTTAAGCCCTCTCAGAGAATGAATGTTTTCTTCTGCAAAGGTTTCAGCTTTGGGGATGGGGAAACAATCAACTGGACCATTTGGGTGATGCTGTTGGGGATAATAAGAAAAAGAACATTCCGAAGATAAATTTTAACCAAAATGTGACGATATTTTTAAAATTGTTTCTCTCTATTCCCCCAACCCTGAAGAGAGTTTAAAAAATATGGCCAGGAGAAATCTAATACATTGTTTAGATAGCAGCTCTCAAAGTGCGATAAATGCCTCTCATGAAAGGTGAACATTATCAAGTATGGACTAATGGCTTACTATATCTATTTGATTATTTTTTGTATCAGAAAAATCATACAATATCAATATGTTTATTGACTGATCCTAAGCAAATTTACTCAGAAATATAGGGAGATTCAGGGTTGCCATATTTCAAAAAGTGAAAATCCAAATACAAAACTGTTGAGCTTTGTTTGGAAAAGTTTTTTTTTGGGGGGGGGGGGCAAAGTGGCAAACTTGTTCAGCTTATTTTGCAAAATCTCTCCCCCACCATTAAGTTTTTAAACATATTTTTAAAGAAAAGTGCCAGAAAATCAACAATTCCAATATGCCGATATAGCATTTTAGCCACTTTTCAAAAATTCCACCCAGGTGCCATTTTCGGCGGGAAATGTCCAGGAAAATGGCAGCCCTATCTTCATGCACTTGGTTTGTGTGTTAAATAAACACATGAGGGGGCAGTGGGGTTGAGTCCACTACTTTCTCCCTGCCTCAGTTGTCTTGTTTCCTTCACTGTTTGGGTGGAAAGCAATGCCATCTCTGAAGGGCAAGAGAAAGCACTGTTAAAACTACCCTCTAAATTCTGGGTTTTTCCTTGTATCTCTTAAATGGGAATAATGACCTCCCTCACTCTGTGAAGGGGAATGCAAGACAAACTACAGGTGTTTTGTAAGTTAAAATGGCTATTTAAAGGGTAAATTTACATCGTCTGAACGGAATTCTTCATATAACCATAGAACCTTAAAAGTTGGAAGGGACCCAAGGAAATCTACTCCAACCCCCTGCAATGTAAAGCATTCATGACAGATGACCATCCAACCTCTGCTTCAAAAAATCCAAGGAAGGAGAGTCCACCACCTCTCGTGGAAGACTGTTCCACAGCCGAACAGCTCTTACTGTCAGAAAGTTTTTCCCCGAATGATTAGTCAGAATCTTCTTTCTTGCAACTTGAAGTCATTGGTTCGGTTCCTGTCCTCCAGAACAGGAGAAAACAAGCTTGCTCCATCCTCCATGTGACAGCCCTTAAGATATTTTAAAATGGCTATCACATCTCCTCTGTCTCCCCTTTTCCGGGCTAAACATACACAGCTCCTTCAACCATTCCTCATAAGGCTTGGTTTCCAGACCCTTGATCATCTTAGTTTCCCTCCTCTGCACACATTCCAGCTTGTCAACATCCTTCTTAAATTGTGGTGCCCAGAATCGGACACAGTATTCCAAGTGTGGTCTGGCTAAGGAAATGTAGAGTAGTACTATTACTTCCCTTGATCTGGACACTGTACTTCAGTTGATGCAGCCTAGAACACTATTAGCTTTTTTTTGCTGCTTCAAATGCCAAAAAAAAGTTACTGAGTAGACGGTGGATGTTAAATGAAGAACATCTTGGTAGAATTAGCCTTGTGGAGTAATTACAAGATTTGTGCTAAGTTTAGTAACACTCTGATCTTTATTCTCCCTGCACTTCCTTTCTTACCTATCTTATATCATCTAATGCATTTTAAATGAAATAGACCAAGAAAAAGGGAAGAGGTTGAGGAGGAGAGTGCAAGAAATCCATAAAACAGTTTTCTTTTCTCTTTCTTGCCTGTCTCTCTCTCTTTGCTTTTTATGCCCTTAAAATGAAATAAAAAGATTCTAGCCATTTCATGCAAACTGTAGCAAGGCTGTTAGAAACCGCAAAACTGTCCTGATTAATTGCATCTGATATTAAACAATTAACAGAAACCAACCATTTGCATTTTAATAACATTGTAACCATCTGGTAAATGAATCCATTAATCTTGATTAGCTGGGTATCAGGCATTGGCGTGTGGAGTTCACTGATGTGTGTGCTAGTCGAGGAGATTTCAGAATCATGTCTGGCATAATTTTCTTCAGCTAAAGGAACTGCACATAAAAGGCAGCCTGAGCAAAGAGGAATGCAAATGTGGCTATTGGGTTGTGTTCGAGGCCCACTGAAATTAGTGGACATCACTAATGTAAGTAGAACTTGGTCAGATGCAACCCAGAGTTATTTAATATGCATTAATCACCTGGTTGATTAAGGGGTGTAATTGCCCCTTCAAGGCAGTGTACAAAATGTAATAATAATAGTAATTTAATAAAATAAAATAAAATAAAATAAAATCAACAACCCACTTAAAACCACATTTCACCATCTTAAAATTGGAAAAATAGCAGTTAAAGCAACACTAGCAATTAGGAGTTTTCCTACATTAAAGACATGCAAAACTATGCACACAGTCTTTTTCACGTGGGGTGCACCTACGCTAAACGGTTTTAAAATAAGCATATTGCTATGAGTGAGTGGGTAAGCTTTATGCCTGGACCATCTTCCAATTCCTGGATCAATTGCTGGATTCAATTGCTGGAATAGCCAGGCCTGCATAGTAATGGCCCACTAAATATAGGTCATTAAGAAAAATTTTACACATCACGAAGACAGATGAAACTAATGCCAGTGTATTGGAAGAAGCAAAGGTCACCAGTGTCAAAGCAATGATTCTCCAACATCAACTTTGTAGGACTGGTCATGTTGTGCGGATGCCTGATTATCATCTTCCAAAGCAACTACTCTATTCCAAACTTAAAAAGTGTAATGCCTATGGTCAACAAAAGAGGTTTAAGGACTCTCCCAAGGAAAATCTTAAAAAAAGTAGTATAAACACCGACAACTGGGAAACACTGGCCTGCGAGCACCCCTTTCGGAGAACAGCCTTTACCAAAGGTGTCGTGGGCTTTGAAGACTCTCAAACTCAGGACAAAAGGGAGAAACGTGCTAAGAGGAAGGCACGCTTGGCAAATCCACACCGTGATCAACTCCCACCCAGGAACCTATGTCCCCACTGTGGAAGGACATGTGGATCTAGAATTGGCCTCCATAGTCAATGACGGACTCACTGTTAAAACTGTGTTCATGGAAGATAATCTTACTTGGCTACGAGGGATTGCCAAAGAAGAAGGTCATTAAGGTAACAAAGGAGTATCTCTATGCCAGAAACCAAGGGGGTGGGTTGAGGGGTGGGTTGAGGGTCTCCCTCCCTCAACTGGCTGCTAGGTAGAAAGACAAAAGGCCAGAGTTGAGAGTTGCATGTGTGACCTAGAAGCTAGAAGTTGACTACAGGCTAGGCAGCTGAGCGACAGAGCCATGCCTGATTATGGCTGGAATCCAAGGCTATGTATATGGGAAAAACAAGCATGACCCTACTGGGGTATTAATGCTGTGAGCCTCTCCATCATAGGCTCAGGTTGTATATGTGCAAATAAACTATGTATCCTATAGACACCAATTTCCACTGTCCCTCATTCTGAGGCAACTAAACCTTGGTAAACACCTGACATCCCTAGAATCTCACATCCCTCATGGATTGGGATGGCGTGCGGCAATATGTTACAGTAGAATTATGCCTATTTCATGCCAGTTTAATTGTGATGGATACCCTCAAAGAATCCCAAGCACAATTAGTTGGTCAGGGTGCTGATAATTTTCCTCTAGCTGATAGCTCATGCCATGTTGTTTAGTCGTGTCTGACTCTTCATGGACCAGAGCACGCCAGGGACTCCTGTCTTCCACTGCCTCCCGCAGTTTGGTCAAACTCATGCTGGTAGCTTCGAGAAGACTGTCCAACCATCTCGTCCTCTGTCGTCCCCTTCTCCTTGTGCCCTCCATCTTTCCCAACATCAGGGTCTTTTCCAGGGAGTCTTCTCTTCTCATGAGGTGGCCAAAGTATTGGAGCCTCAGCTTCAGGATCTGTCCTTCTAGTGAGCTCATGCCACAGTTCATGCTATTTATGTATTTCTGTCATGAACTGTCAGCCCATGGTGCAGAACTACATTCCTCTCCACAGAAGGAGATTCAAAACTGGCATCTGTGTTCAACAAGTTTATAGATTTGCTCAGCAAGTATGTGTATGCTGGGCAGAGTGAGTCTTTTAAGACTCTGCCTCCAGACTACCTCCTCCATTCTCCACACCACTGAATACAACTCCAGAGCCTTCAAGGGTCAACCCTCTGACCAATGGCGAGGTACAGGAGGCATCTGGTTCTTCAAGGTTCAGGAGAGGTTACAGTGAGGGCCCCAGCTCTGAGCCCAGTTGGGAGGTTGTTGTCCATCCACCCCAGTTACAATGGTCTCCTTATGCCGTTAGCTCTAAGCCCTGATCCTAACATCGCTCCCCACCTGGTGCCTCTATGGCCTCTGTGTCCAAGTCATTGCTCACATCAGGGTTCATGACAGGAGGAAACATGCAAGCTGAAGGCTTCCTGCTTCTTCAGCACGTAATGGTAAAGTATCATTTCATTAGAGCAACATGCAAAGCGGGCCTTTTAACTTTGACACTCAGAAAGTGTCATAATTTTGTCGCAGCCTCTCCAAATCATGTCACAGTTTGCTGCTGAATTACGTGAACTCCTGAATGACAGCCGATATTAAACCTCCCTAATCCAGTGGTGGCACTCGTATTTTTCAAAATAAACAGAGAGCTGAGGAAGGTTCTGGAAAATGACTTCGGAAGTTTGAAGCTTCAGGAGAAAAAGAAAACGAACACAGATGTCATTCTGATCCCCGATTTTGTGAGAGGTTTGGGTGATGTACTTCACTGAGAAAGTATTGTTCCAAGCTGTAAACAACATTTAATGAGCTGCTGTGAAGGTTTTTAAGCTCGGGGGGGGGGGGGGGAGGAAGGTTCTGAATTTCTTAGACTTGCAGCTGGTATCATGATATCACCCATTCTGCACAACCCCTAAGGGCTACTACTACTCAGTATGTGCATTGCATACATGAAGCCATAGAGTCAACAACTGTGAGGCCTCACCAAGTGTATTTAAAGGGAACTGGCCTGAGCTTCAGCTTAATTGAGTCACAGAGCTTGCCCAAACTATCCAACTAGCTCAGAGATTACACAGCTACCTCCTGTTTTCAGCTGAACAGCCCTTGGAATGTTAAGGCACTTCAGCACATGTGTACCCACATTATGATCCTGGGAAAAAACCTCAGAGAAACAGTGACACACCTGTTAAAGGGATCCAGGGGCTGGGGGGTGGATTCTGAAGCCTGGGCATGGGTTAGGGCTATGCTGGGTTAAACAACAGAGCCTAGGGGTTGCTGATCAGAAGGTTGGCGGTTCGAATCCCCACGATGGGGTGAGCTCCTGTTGCTCGGTCGCTGCTCCTGCCAACCTAGCAATTCGAAAGCACGAACTGCAAGTAGATAAATAGGTACTGCTCCAGCAGGAAGGTAAACAGCATTTCCATGCACTGCTCTGGTTTCCCAGAAGCAGCTTAGTGATGCTGGCCACATTTACGTCGGCTCCCTTGGCCAATAAAGTGAGATGAGTGCTGCAACCCCAGAGTCGTCCGCGACTGGACCCAATGGTTAGGGGCCCCTTTACCTTTACCTGTACTATCCCAATGGGGACCCCTTGAGGTGTCCCTATTTGATGTAAGTCATAGACCTCCCCCTTCTGTGGTTTACTCTTAGTTCAACTCCCGCAAATGAGTGGGAGTCAAGATATAGCTTAAAAGGTAAAGGTACCCCTGCCCGTACGGGCCAGTCTTGACAGACTCTGGGGTTGTGCGCCCATCTCACTTAAGAGGCCAGGGGCCAGCGCTTGTCCGGAGACACTTCCGGGTCACATGGCCAGCGTGACAAAGCTGCATCTGGCGAGCCAGCGCAGCACACGTAAACGCCGTTTACCTTCCCGCCAATAAGCGGTCCCTATTTATCTACTTGCACCCGGGGGTGCTTTCGAACTGCTAGGTTGGCAGGCGCTGGGACCGAGCAACGGGAGCGCACCCCGCCGCGGGGATTCGAACCGCCGACCTTTCGATCGGCAAGCCCTAGGCGCTGAGGCTTTTACCCACAGCGCCACCCGCGTCCCTAAGATATAGCTTAGTTTCACCCAATTCCTAAGCCAAACCGCTCACACCTGTGGTCTGTCTTAGCCCATAATCCAAAATGCTCATGTTGGTGTGATTATTAATCAATGGGAACTACAGGGCATGGGACCTTGGCCTGCAACATTATGATCCAGGGAAAAACCTCAGAGAAACAGTGACACACAACCCAACCTCAGAGAGAGAGAGAGAGAGAGAGAGAGAGAGAGAGAGAGAGAGAGAGAATATTTCCAAGTACAATAAATTTCAGAATGGCTTGGTGTTTATGAGCTGAGTTTTCTGTATCCCGGGAGTGTTGGGATATAGAAAGTCAATTTCCTTTCCCTCCAAACAAACTCCTGGACTGGGCAACAAAGACAGTATTGGGACACAATGCTATGGGAGATGTGTGAATGATGTGTGTCTCTCTGTGTGTGTACAGTGGTACCTCGGGTTGCGTACTTAATTCGTTCTGGAGGTCCGTTCTTAACCTGAAACTGTTCTTAACCTGAAGCACCACTTTAGTTAATGGGGCCTCCTGCTGCCACCGCGCCGCTGGAGCACAATTTCTGTTCTCATCCTGAAGCAAAGTTCTTAACCTGAAGCACTAATTGTGGGTTAGCAGAGTCTGTAACCTGAAGCGTATGTAACCTGAAGCATATGTAACCCGAAGTACCACTGTATAGATATTTAGAGACAAAGCCTTGGTTACAGGTCCTTAGTTCAGATATAAATGCCTCTGCTAAACAGTATTTTAATGTCCTGGGTATGTGAGCATTTCAATTTAGTTGAATATGTGGCCCCCTGTCTTTTATCTAGAAAACCCACAGCTTCACTCTAGACATGCTTGACATTGACGAAGCTATGCAGTTCTGTGTTATTTCTTATGACCTGCTGGTGTTGCATGCCGTTATGTGCTGCTTCACAGCATACAAGTCCATTTGAGGGAATGCAATGGGGACAGAATGCAAATAAATGAGCGATCCTTAGTGTATGTGTGCCTGAGGGGAAGCTAAACAGCATATCATCTGCCACTTCCAAAGTCCTGCCAGATCGACCCAGGTGGGAGGCGCAAGAGCAGTTTTTTCTTTTCTTCTGTAAATACCTACCATCGAAACCAACTGAAGGAAATTAACAGTATAGTGGTACCTCAGGTTAAGTACTTAATTTGTTCCAGAGGTCTGTTCTTAACCTGAAGCACCACTTTAGCTAATGGGGCCTCCCGTTGCTCCCGCACCTCCCATCTCTTTTTCCTTACTTCTTTCGTAAACAAGAGATAAGGCGTAAGTGTGGTGTCTGACATAAGCATAATAAAAGTTAATTTGGGGGCTAAACTAAATTTGGGGGTGCTGGGCGGAACTTTGCACCCCGGCGGCGCATATGCTAAAGACTGTGCTGTCGGGTGAATGCCTACTCTCCACCAAGCATGGTGGGCTGCCTTGAGATACTGGCTCAAGATCTCAGTATTCGGCTTTGGGAAGATATTATTAATACATTTAACCAATGAGAAGTTTGTTAGCTGAAAACTATGGCCAGAAAAGCCACCTCGATTGGACTGCCATCATCCCTCTTATATCATCTGAGTTATGACACTGACCTTGAATCCCTGAGGCAAAGGCGTTGGGACATCTCACATAGTGACTTGCAATCCCAATCTTATGTAATTTGTAGCCTGGTCGCAGCTGGAATCCAATACGGGTACAGCTTTCAGATACAGTGGTACCTCTGGTTACGTACTTAATTCGTTCCGGAGGTCCGTTCTTAACCTGAAACTGTTTTTAACCCGAAGCACCACTTTAGCTAATGGGGCCTCCTGCTGCCGCCACGCCACCGCTGCCCGATTTCTGTTCTCATCCTGAAGCAAAGTTCTTAACCCGAGGTACTATTTCTGGGTTAGCGGAGTCTGTAACCTAAAGCGTATGTAACCTGAAGCGTATGTAACCCAAGGTACCACTCTATCCTCATACCTTAGGAATTTGTACCTACCTATCGGTGTTTATTTACCAAAGACTAAATGTTTTCCCTTGGAAGTTCTAAATGGCAGACTGAGAGGCATCCCCTATCAGAATAGGCGTTGTTTATGTTCCCAGATTGGGCAGAAGCATCTTATTAATGGGCATACTGGTGGTCTCTGTGGTAGAAGCGACTGTTTGGTTGGTAAAAGTGTGCCCTACTGGCAGAGCCAGACCTCTACCTCACCCTAAGCTCCCCCTTAGCTTGCTGCTCTTGGGCAAGAGTTAGGATCACCCTATAATAGAATGCTAGCTGCAACAGCAAATTAAGCCCATGAAAAGTGCAAATCTAAGGCAAGATTTTAATATAACACTCACAGCTTACACCCACTGTTGCATAATCTTTAATTGAGCTGCCTGCCGCGCAAATTTTGTTTTTGTTATTAAACTTCTCGTGCTAATTTAATCTGAGAGGGAAAGAATCCCACTGCAATATCGCTGGCTGGCTTCTGCGCCAAATGTAGCTGCTTCAATCTCCATTAAAGCAATCAGTTTTGAGATGGTGATAAGCCTCACAAAGTTTCCTTGCTTCACTTACAGGCTATACTGATCAGTTTGTTAATTAGGGTAATCTTTGCAGGAAATCATAATGCACGTGAAGTATTATTACCCTTAAATGTTCTCCTGGCTATTTCCTTCTTAGTGCCAAGTCAAAGATTACTAAAGCTTACACGCTCTGCAAAAGGCTGATTTTATTCTCATGATGCTTTGGATCAAGGATAGCCGTTCAGGATGTTCATTCTCAGGGGTTGCTTGCTTTTTTATACAGTAGTCTGGGAGCCTTGCAAGTGAATACGATCCTCATTTCCCCAAAGAAATATATTAATAAAACAACTCAAATTAGGGCTGTCTTTTATGCTGGAGTGTTCATCTCTAGAGAACCAGATCAAATTGCTTCTAAGAGTTGGCCTCCAGTTTCCCATACCCAACCATACACCGTGAAGGAAGAGTTTATAAACACAATCTCTGGAATTGCTAGAAATCTTCCTTTGTTCAAGCCTGATCTGGATGAACCGATGCAAGACCATTGTTGACTTTCTCCTCTGATGTAGTTGCTTGAGGCCATGGAGAATGGTTATGCACGTATACCCACATATGGAAGGTACAAAGATTCCTCAGTCTAGGTTGAGCTATTTATCCATCTGGCCTAGAACTGTCTATTCTGACTGTCATAACTACTTTGGCTGCTCTCCAAGATCTTCCTTAACACATGCGACCTGGTCATTTCTGCAGGCAAAGCATGGCTCTGCTATGGACCCACACTTCTGACTTCCTTCCCTCATCTATATCTTATCAACGGCTTTTTTTTTTGCTCTTTTACTTTGTGTTACAAATAGTTGGGCATCATGGAATTGTTTTGTCCCTCAAAGGACCATTTCTTCCAGGGGATGGAGGCTTAGACAGCTCAGACAAGATCACCCACTGTCTCGCCAAAGTTGTACATGCCCTGGTTATCTCCCGATTGGACTTCTGCAACATGTTCTACGTGGGGCTACCTTTTAAGGTGACTACAATCAATCCAGAATGCAGCAGCTAGACTGGTAACTGGGAGTGGCCACTGGGACCATATAACACCAGTCCTGAAAGCCCTACATTGGTTCCCAAGTACATTGCAAAGCACAATTCAAAGTGTTGGTGCTGACGTTTAAAGCCTCAATCGGTCTTGGCCCAGCATACCTGAAGGAGCGTCTCCACCCCCATTGTTCAGCCCAGACACTGTGGGCCAGCTCCAAGGGTCTTCTGGTGGTTCCCTCACTGTGAGAAGTGAGGTTATAGGGAACCGGGCAGAGGGCCTTCTCGATAGTGGTGCCTGCCCTGTGGAATGCCCTCCCATCAGATGTCAAGGAATAAGCAACTATACAACCTTTAGAAGACATCTGAAGGCAGCCCTGTATAGGGAAGTTTTTTATGTTTTATTGTGCTTTTGTACAAGCCACCCACTACTACTACTACTAAGTCTCTTCCTCTTTGGCGATCACTCATAGCTGAGTAAGATTGTCTTCCATAAACACGGTTTTAACAATGAGTCCGTAAGTGACTGTGGAGGCCAATTCTGGATCCACATGTCCTTCTAATAAGCATTGTCATCATCCAACTGCATAGAGCTTATGAGGGATGGGAAAGCAAATTAACTCTGCCCACCTCCAGCATCATCTAGTCTGTATGTGTTTGACATAGCGCTGGAGTGTTTACACATAGAAAAAATGCATGGAGGCCTAATGTGTGGGATTGTTAACCCTCAAAATTCAGAGTTCAACAGTCAGTCCTATACACTTTGGTCCAGTGCTGTTAAAAGTTAAGTCAAACGCAAGGATGTCAGGCACAGGACTGGATTTTAGAGCCTGATGGGGCTGCTGTATCTTTAAGAATTGCATAGAAGACAAATTGTGCCCATTGTGGCTTCTGGAGTTGCTTCATCATTGTGCTCTGACAAACCCTAAGAGAGCAATAAGAGCCAAGAAGCATTGGAGAATGGGAGACGGATACATTTCACACCTTGGTTTGAGTTAGCTAGCCAACACTTCGGCTGTAGGCTTCTAGATCGAAAGGTAATGGGCTCCTATTGTATGAAAACACTAAGGTGTTGCATTGAGAGTACTGGAACACCTTCTCCCATTTAAATTCTGTGACTGATCGAATGCTAGTCAAGGGGGTGCATAGATTTTGCCCCCCTTTAATGGCCATAATAAAAAATGCCATGAAATTTCATTGCAATGCTATATGCATTTTATTTTTTTTTGCATCAGAAATAAAATGGAGTCATTAACTATATACAAAATATAACAACAATATGAGGGTTTTAATAGGCCATTGTTCTGCCGCTTTCAGTTCATGTCAATGTGCAAAACTCCATTATAAGGCAACGTTAAGACAAATGAACATCTATTTTACCAGGAGTTTGTCCTACAGTTTGCTCTGCGGGATTTTAGCATGAATTACTGTCATTTTGTAAAATACTCCAGTTATTAGCTCATAGCTAATGAGCCTAAGAGTGGAGCCACATATTGAAAGGCAAATCAGTGTTTTCTCCAAGCCCAGCAGGAAGCAGGAATGTGGGATGGGGCAGCCTTGGATGATTGACAGGAAATAATTGATGGGGGTGGGGCGTGGTACAGCTTACAAATCTCACAAATGTCTCCTGAGACTGTATAATTAGTAAATGCATGAGCATCAAACACATGGAAATTAGCAACAATGGAATCTTAATTGGAGTTACCATTGTTGATGACTTTTGTTTGTTAAAAAAATACTAATGAGCATAACAATCAACACAGATTTGTGCAAAGGCTCCAACCCTCTTTGAAATGAATGGTGGGCCTTCCATAGTACATGTAGAAGAAATCATTTTGATGGACTGTGCCCATTGGCTGCTTTTCAATGTATTAAATGGGTTTATTGTCAAATTTTTGCTTCTTGCCTTTGATGGCATATGGTAATAAGGCCTTAAGACTTAAGGTCTAAAGTTGGCTTTTATAAGATGTTGTTCAGATACACCACACTATTGTAAAACCATTCAGCTGAAAGATAGAGGAGAAATGGAATCAAGGAGAATGCGGTTTTTCTGCAACCTGAACATAAGACAGCTGAGGATAATACCATTAGTCTTAATAACTCCATGGCTGTGGGTCTAATAAATGAGCAATGAAGACCGCATAGTGATGTCTTCTGAAAGAGAACCAACTAAGTAGGATTACCAGCATGGTTCTTCCTACAATCTTACTCAACTTTGTATACTTTGTGTCCTTTGCTCCGCAGTCAAAATGGAGCTGTCACTGCTGAACTGCCACTGCTGCCAGTCCTATTTAAAATAGCATCGTAGGATGTATCAATGGTGGCTGCTGATAATAATAATAATAATAATAATTTATTATTTATACCCCGCCCATCTGGCTGGGCCTCCCTAGCCACTCTGGGCGGCTTCCATAGAAACCAAAAATACACTAAAATATCACACGTTAAAAACTTCCCTGAACAGGGCTGCCTTAAGATGTCTTCTGAATGTCAGGTAGTTGTTTATCGCTTTGACATCTCGTGGGAGGGCGTTCCACAGGGCAGGTGCCACTACCGAGAAGGCCCTCTGCCTGGTTCCCTGTAGCTTTGTTTCTCGCAATGACGTAACCGCCAGAAGGCCCTCAGCGCTGGACCTCAGCGTCCGGGCAGAATGATGGGGGTGGAGACGCTCCTTCAGGTACACTGGGCCGAGGCCGTTTAGGGCTTTAAAGGTCAGCACCAACACTTTGAATTGTGCTCGGAAACATACTGGGAGCCAATGTAGGTCTTTCAAGACCGGTGTTATATGGTCTCGGCGGCCGCCCCCAGTCACCAGTCTAGCTGCTGAGCACATTGTCTACCACCATGTGTCCTTTATCTGAATGTGCCTAGCACATTGCCAACTTTCATTGCAGATTTAGCACATTGTCAGTAACACCAGTGCATAGTACAGTATATTTGTCTGAATTTGCATTTTTAAAAGATCCTGGCAGCTGATGCTCAGCTAAGAGAAAATACAGTGTTTGGCTTAGAAATTTGCACCCCCAGTAGGTTCAAACTTATAAGGGCCTTAAACTTTGGAGTACTAAACCAGCCTTATATGCCCGTGCATGAGTCTGAAACACACAAACATATGGCCATACATTATTCAGGATCAGTCTGTTGGTCCATCTAGTCAGGTACTGTCTCCTCTGATGGATGACTGCTTTCTAGGACTTATGAAGCAGACCTTTCCAACACCTGCCACTCAAGGTCCTTTTTAAATTGAAGCTGATTGAACTTTGAACCTTCTGCCAGCAGCACATATCATTGAGCTAGGGGACAGCTCATAGAGTCACTTTGATACAGACTTACTGTGGAGGCAGTTGCTATTTCAATATTCTTTTATCATCTCCCTAAAATGCAAACCTTGATGCTAGGTAATTGACAGAGTTTGCCTGGCGAGTTCCTGCCTCCCTAGGTGAAAATAAAGACACATGACACAATTATTAAGGTTAATGGGCTAAAAAAAGGCCACAACTTTATTGGTTACAGGTGATGAGCATTATTGGCCTAGGCATTGGTTCTAACTGACTATATCCAACTTCAGCCCGTCTGCTTGAAGTCTGGGAAGGGTTAACCACCAGTAGAGAGAGTCCTGCTGATGCACATCAACTAGGAACTCCCCCGGGGTCAGAGATAGGGGGCGTGCCTTGGGGGAGTGGCAAAGAGGGAGAGCCTGCTTTTATAGGGCAGGCCATGCCCCCTGAGCTGGCTGATTGGCCGGCCAGGGGGTGATGCGGCCTGGAATCCCCCCAATCACGCGGGGGCTAGCCTCCACCCCCTGCATGCATGGAGAGGGCGTGAAGCCCGCAACCCCACCTCCTCCAAAGAGCCAAAGTGGCTATGTGGTAATGCTGTGCAAAACATTTGTCTGTACTGAATTAGACGTTGGTAAACCTTTTTTGCCATAGATGACCATTATCCTTTCAAACGTGCATTTAAAATAAGTTGGTTTCAATCTGTTTTCAGAAATGGCAGTGTATAGACAATCCACGCTATCAGCTTGCTGCAGGTGTAATGTAAGCCTACATATGGAAATGTGTGGTTCTTTCAAGCCCTGCTTTTTACAGGCCAGCCTGCTTTGGGACTTGTTGGCACGGCAAATGGGAAGGAGAAAGACAATTCTCACATCCCACTTCAACAGAAAAGTAAAGCAATTTCAGGGACCTCTCCCCCCCCCTCCCAATTCCTACTGGCAGCTTAGACATGTTGAATTATAAGGCTGGCTGCGCAAATGGAAAATGTTTCATATCTACTTCTATACAGATGTAGTTCCGTCAAAACAAAAAGTTTTCCATCTGGAGCAAAACAACTGATGTGTCCAAGCGATATGGATGCATTTCTGTCAATATAAACTCTGCTTTATAGGGAGAGCTGGTAAAAGATACTAGCCATAGAGCCATAGAAGGGAGCTCCTAGGAAGAAGCTGCAGTTCAGAGAACCTGATCACAAAATGGGTTCAGGCATCGTATACATAGGTAAAGGTAAAGGACCCCTGACAGTTAAGTCCAGTCGCGAACGACTCTGTGGTTGTGGAGCTCATCTCGCTTTACTGGCCTAGGGAGCTGATGTTTGTCCACAGACAGTTTTTCGGGTCATGTGGCCAGCATGACTAAGCTGCTTCTGGCGAAACCAGAGCAGCACATGGAAACACCATTAACTTCCTGCCGGAGCGGTACCTATGTATATACTTGCACTTTGACGTGCTTTCGAACTGCTAGGTTGGCAGGAGCTGGGACCGAGCAATGGGAGCTCACGCCGTCGCAGGGATTTGAACCACCGACCTTCTGATCGGCAAGCCCTAGGCTCAGTGGTTTAGACATAGCATGCTCTATTTTCCATAGGCTTTGGGCTCACAAATGTTTCTGAAGTTTCTTGAAACTAAAGTTACCGCTAAACGTTACAGAATGTGCATGAATGTCATTGAAAGGTTTGCAATTTGAATTAGCTCTGGAAATTGTTGTGAAGTTTGCTGAGAGCGGTGGGGGGGGGGGACACCAAAAGTGGACTCCACAAGTTCATGTAGTTCTAAGGAGACAAAGGTCATCTAGCCAAACCCCCTGGAATTTGCAGGAATCTAAACTAAACCATCCATGACAGATGCCCATCCAACCTCTACTTAAAAACCTCCAAGGAAGGAGAGTTCACAACCTCCCAAGGGAGACCGTTCCACTGTCAAATGGTTCTTACTCTCAGAAAGTTCTTGCTGATGTTTAGTTGGAATCTCCTTTCTTGCAACTTGAAGCCATTGGTTTGAGTCCTGAGTATCCAGTCTGCTCCTGCCTCTGAAACACCCCATCAGTTCAGTCAGTTTCATCTCAGCCGGCTAAACCAGGACAAACCAGTGCATCTGTGTCCAGGGCAGCTGTTTATCAGCTCCATCTGGTATGCAGGCTGAGACCCTACCTGCCTGCAGCCTGTCTTGCCACAGTGGTGCATGCTCTGGTTATCTCTCGCTTGGACTACTACAATGCGCTCTATGTGGGGCTACCTTTGAAGGTGACCCGGAAACTACAACTAACCCAGAATGCAGCAGCTAGACTGGTGACTGGGAGTGACTGCCGAGACCACGTAATACCAGTCTTGAAAGACCTACACTGGCTCTCAGTACGTTTCCAAGCACAATTCAAAGTGTGACTGGGAGTGGCTGCTGGGACCATATAACACCGGTCCTGAAAGACCTACATTGTTTCCCAGTACACTGCCAAGCATGATCCAAAGTGTTGGTGCTGATCTTTAAAGCCCTAAACAGCCTTGGTCCAGTATACCTGAAGGAGCGTCACCACCCCCATTGTTCTGCCCAGACACTGAGGTCCAGTGCCGAGGGCCTTCTGGTGGTTCCCTCGCTGCAAGAAGCCAAGTTACAGGGAACCAGGCAGAGGGCCTTCTTGGTAGTGGCACCCACCCTGTGGAATGCCCTCCCACCAGATGTCAAAGAGAAAAACTACCAGACTTTTAGAAGACATCTGAAGGCAGCCCTGTTTAGGTAAGCTTTTAATGCTTAATATACTATTGTATTTTAATATTCTATTGGAAGCCGCCCAGAGTGGCTGGGGAAACCCAGCTAGATGGGTGGGGTGTAAATAATAAATTATTATTATTATTATTATTATTATTATTATTATTATTATTATGCTCATCCTGGTGGATCTTGTCATAGGATTTCCCCCTGATTTAGTAAGGAAAACCTAAGATAGCAACACCACGACACTGTGGTTTTAGAAGACCAACTATTGTTTTAATCTTTTTATTGAGTCAGCTCCTTTTACCTTTCCAGAAATAATGGGTATCTTTTAGTTTACATACTGATTAAATATCTTTTGTGACTTTCTAAATTATTCCTAATTACAACGGCTGTTTCCATAGTTACAATTTATATCTCCATTTCATACAGGATTTCTTTCCGTTTGCGTCGCTCCCTCCATTTATCCACCTTATTTGTTACCGCAGCAGCCCATAAACGACACGGCACCTTATCTTTTTTACAGTTCTTCGGGGTGGGGGAACAAAGTCGAGTCTTGAAAGGGGGTAGATTAAAGTGTTTAGTATGCAGCCAGTTCAATTACCAGGAAATATCATTTAGAAGTCTTGTCTTTTTATGAAACTTGCAGCTCTTTGAAAAAGGCTGCATAGGAAAATAAGCACAGAATCAATTAGGCCTCCCTAGAAAACTCAGTCCAGAACACAAAGCCCCATTTAATACGTGTAATCATTTTTAACTAACAGCTATAAATTTCACCACATAAATGAGAGATGAATAAGTAATAAAAGACTTTTTTATATATAACTGGCAAATGAATTCTAAGGCTAAAAGATCATTACCATTTTAATTACATTTTCAAAATATTTGTCTTATCTTTCTCCTGCCTTTGCAGAAGGGATTTTTTAAAGTCAAAGATCAGTTTCATGAAGGTTGCAAGATTTCCTGTACAGCTTTGTATCTATTTTGCGTACCAGTTGTATCAATAAGGGAGCGATCCTATAACAAGATCCACAATGGCTTAGGATCCTGTGGGTCTCCTGCTGAGCCGGGAGATTCCTGGCAAAGCAAGGCTATCCTCGGCTCAGCTAGAGATATGCTAGCTCCATCTTAGGTCAGCTGGTTGACATATTTCAAAAAGTAAAAACCAGGACACCCCTGAGCCAGACAACGCAATTTCCCAATTGGATTCTAAGCCTGTTCAGTTTGGCCACATGGGAACCCCAGTGTAAGTTTAAATCCAACTGAGCAGCAGACTGGGGCTTAGATCTAGCACACATAACCCTGACTTAATTTTACACCACTTTATTGTGCGTAGGATTGCCCTGCCTGTCACTTACACAGGTAAAAGTTAAAGGTACCTATTTAACTTCTTGCACCGGTGTGCTTTCGAACTGCTAGGTTGGCAGGAGCTGGGACAGAGCAACAGGAGCTCATTCCACCGCGGGGGATTTGAACCGCCAATCTTCCAATCAGCAAGCCCAAGAGGCTCAGTGGTTTAGACCACAGCGCCACCCGAGTCCCCCTGTCACACAATCAGGGGCCTGTCCACACTTACCATTTATGGTGGTGTAGTTGCTGTTCAGTCCAATATTTTTATTTTTTAAATTTTATTTATACTTTTCAGATATATACATTTCACTGATTTTACATTCATTTTGACATTTAAGGCTTGACTTCTTCCCACTCTTTCTACAGTTCCTTAAATTTATTTTTAATTTCTTCTGCAAATCCAAATTAACTTAACTTGCTCATTTATTTATCTACTTTATATATATACACTCTTATATAGCTGCAGGTTATTACAGAAATCCTGTCAGTGTTTTTATCTGTTTACAATTAATCCGTAAATATTCAAGAAACCATTTCCATTATTTTGTAAAATGTTTGTTATCTTGATTTCTTATTCTTCCTGTAAGTTTCGCCATTTCTGCATATTCCATATGTTTTTGTAACCATTCTTCATTTACTGAGACTTCTTTTTTCCATCTTTGGGCAAGTCACGTTCTTGGCTAGTACAACATTTTTAAAAGTAAAAAAAAATGTCCCGTAGCACATTAAAGACCGACTAAGTTTGTTCTGGTATAAGCTTTCGTGTGCATACACACTTCTTCAGTTAAGACTTCAAACAAACTTAGTTGGTGTATAAGGTGCTACTGGACATTTTTAAAAAAAATTATTTATTTATTTCAATTGTGTCAGACCAACATGGCTACCTACCTAAATTTATCAGAGTGAATTTGCAGCTAATTGTCAACACCTTTGGTCATGTATTTCCGTTATTAGACAGCGAGTGGAAGGTTTTCCTTTGTACACTAATGATGGTTTATGCCTGAATAGAAAAAAGGCTTCGTGGTTGTAGTCTTTAGGTATCTGTGCATACCTTCAGCTTGTAAATGTTGGAGTTATGAGTATGTACACAGGGATAGCTCTTGTCTGACCTTTTTTTTTTTCATTTAAGGTCTAGTATTCTGGATTCTAGCATTTCTAGAATTCTAATCTTGTGGGAGTATAGGAGAATAGAAGAGGAACTGTGTGTCTGCCTGAGCTATGGTGAACCTGGTTACAGTGATGTTACCTTGTCTGTAGCTAATGCTTTGCTGTCATCCGTGGTACTTTGTCTCAGTACCATCATCTCTTATCTGCAATCTCTCTCCTCTGAACTGAGCTTGCAGACTGACAGCTTGCACCAGGCAGAGGGAAGTGGTGCAAAACAGATGTGTCCCAAACCACACCAAACATTCTGGATCTTTCACAAAACAGATCTTTTCTTTCGCAGTAGAAGAAAAAGTGTTTATTTGAGTACACTGTTTGGGATTACTAGCTGAGTAATGAAGATGCCATGTAGTAGCTTGCAAAAAATAATAATCTTTTTTTAAAAAAAAATCCCACTCACTTCTTTTCTTCTGTGCTGCTGTTTACTCATTTGCACACCTGTCTGTTCTCTGACTAGGGACACAGGTGGCGCTGTGGGTTAAACCACAGAGCCTAGGACTTGCCGATCAGAAGTCAGCAGTTCGAATCCCCGCAACGGGGTGAGCTCCTGTTGCTCGGTCCCTGCTCCTGCCAACCTAGCAGTTCGAAAGCATGTCCAAGTGCAAGTAGATAAATAGGTACCGCTCCGGCGGGAAGCTCAATGGCGTTTCCGTGCGCTACTCTGGTTTGCCAGAAGCTGCTTAGTCATGCTGGCCACATGACCCGGAAGCTGTACGCCGGCTCCCTCGGCCAATAAAGTGAGATGAGCACCACAACCCCAGAGTCGGTCACGACTGTACCTAATGGTCAGGGGTCCCTTTACCTTACTGTTCTCCGACTAAGCAAGGACCTCTCCAGACTGGTATATATTTTCTTTTTAAAAATTGCAGGAGTATTCTACAACATATCAGTGATTGAATAATGGTATGTTGGTGGTAGATTTATATAGCACTGTCCAAACTTCGCTCTATTCATTGTTCTGCAATGCATCCTCAGTGTCACAATTCCATTGCATTCTGGAGGTGCACTTTTGCATTATAATGCAACATATGAGGTACGCCCCTGAAAATCCCCATTTGTGGTATGAAAAGTTGCAGGATTTTAGCTGAAAACTACAGTCGTACCTTGGTTTGCGAACAGCTCAGCTCTCAAACGTTTTGGCTCCCAAATGCCACAAACCCAGAAGTGACTGTTCTGGTTTGCGAAGTATTTTTGGAAGCTGAACATCTGACGGAGCTTCTGTGGCTTCCAATTGGCTGCAGGAGCTTCCTGCAGCCAATTAGAAGCCGCATTTTGGTTTCCAAACGTTTTGGAAGTTGAATGGATTTCTGGAACAGATTCTGTTTGACTTCCAAGGTACAACTGTATGGGACATGCATTGATTGGAAATGAAGCAGTAAGTCTCCCCCAGATTGAATTTGTAACTGTTCCAGTACCGTCACGAGCACATATTATCCTGAATGCACAAAAAAGGACATTGAGTGGTCCAAAGACTGCAGCAAGGACAGGCTTCCACTGAATTGTGCATTGTTCCCCGTGTAAAAGCTGGGAGCTGAGCAGCAGAATCCCAATTTACGTGACTATTCTTTAATTGGGTTAATTGCACAACAGCTTGAGCATCAAGTCATTGTTCCCCGCACCCCAGGTGGCTCTTATGGTTATGTTTGAAAATCTGTTGCTTGCTTAGAACACTTCTTTTTGGCAGCAGGAAACATTAAAGACATTTGCAGTATCCGATCGGGAGCCAGGGCCGTCTTTACCCGGGGGTGCAAGGAGTGTGGGGCACCTGGGTGCCGAATTTTGGGGGCGCCCACTACCCACTGCTGAAGCCGCCTAAGCTCTTAACTATCTACCGGTTATGAAATAATAGATAATTTTGATCAAGCTAGAAAAACAAAATACATATATACCTAGGTATTACTGAAATGTGTACCTACTGTTTCACTAAAGGACTTTTGACTTTGTGCGCTCATTTACCAAAGACACGCCATGCCAGCAGTGGCGCTTTTCATTCACAATGGCAGCACTTGATGCAACAACAGCGCTTGTCATTCTCAATGGCACAGTGCACACAAACTTAACTCTTACATCAAAATATTATGTATTGAGCTGCTATGCGGCAGCAGGGTCAGCGGCACCTTTGACACGAATGATGTTTCTCCTAAGTAGGCGCCTAAACAATGCATCAGCTTAAGTGTGGTGGTGTTGTATACTTAAGTATAAGTGTATTGTAAATAAATGAGCAAATAAAAAAGTTTGTTTCTTTTTCCTCCCTTCTTTCGTAAACAAGAGATATGGCGTAAGCGTGGTGTCTGACATAAGCATAATAGAAGTTAATTTGGGGGTTAAACTAAATTTGGGGGACTGGGCGGATCTTTGCACCCCGGCAGCGCATATGCTAAAAATTGCGCTGTCTGGTGAATGCCCACTCTCCACCAAGCATGGCGGGCTGCCTTGAGATACTGGCTCAAGATCTCAGTATTTGGCTTTGGGAAGGGATTATTAGTACATTTAACCAATGAGAAGTTTGTTAGCCCATGGCTGAAAACTATGGCCAGAAAAGCCACCTCGATTGGACTGCCATCATCCCTCTTATATCATCTGAGTTACAACACTGACCTTGAATCCCTGAGGCAAAGGTTTTGGGACATCTCACATAGTGATTTGCAATCCCAATCTTATGTAATTTGTAGCCTGGTCGCAGCTGGAATCCAATACAGGTACAACTTTCAGATACAGTGGTACCTCTGGTTACGTACTTAATTCATTCTGGAGGTCCGTTCTTAACCTGAAACTGTTCTTAACCTGAAGCACCACTTTAGCTAATGGGGCTCCTGCTGCCGCCACACCGCCGCCGCCCGATTTTTGCTTTCATCCTGAAGCAAAGTTCTTAACCCGAGGTACTATTTCTGGGTTAGCCGAGTCTGTAACCTGAAGCGTATGTAACCGGAAGCGTATGTAACCCAAGGTACCACTGTATCCTCATACCTTAGGAATTTGTACCTACCTATCAGTGTTTATTTACCAAAGCCAGACTAAATGAATTTCCCTCGGAAGTTCTAAATGGCAGATTGAGAGGCATCCCCTATCAGAATAGGCATTGTTTATGTTCCCAGGACGTTGATTGTATGAAGCATATCCTACTGCATTGTGGGCAATATGAGGAAGCAAAGGATCAACTGATGAAACGCTTACTGGCAAATTAGCCAGGAAAATCCGAAGCCTCCCATATTAAACATCTTTTGGAAGACAGGTCAAATGATATTACACTGGCTGTGGCAGAGTTTCTTTCGGAGGTTATAAGAAACAAAGATAATTATGCCCTAGATAAAACAAAATGACTGCCTTGGTTTCTTCGATCTGTCTGTCTGGTCGTTTTAACTGTATCTAGTTTTGAAATTGTTTTGTGGGTCTTTGCACCGCAATAAAGTATTGACTGTTTGATTGTAAAATTTAATTTGGGGGCTAAACTAAATTTGGGGGAGCTGGCAGATCTTTGCACCCCGGCGGCACATATGCTAAAGACTGCGCTGGTGGGAGCTTTCACAATGTGAACAGCTTCTTAGATGGAGGTGGCAAACTGGTGGCTTTGGAACACATGGAAGAACCTTGATGTCAGGCGTTTGCCAGATTGGGAGCGAGAAGTCACACCTCAGAAATGTCATCTTGCCATGAAGCTCAGTGAAGCAATCACACGCTAACCCACTTGGCACAGTTTGAGGAAGACGCTTTCATTCCCATAGAAACAACAGGTCACTGTAGGATCACAGTGAGAGAGTTCAAAGTTGCCTCCTGAGAGATGAACATCCCCACACTGTCATCTTTTCATAAGAATAACGTCTGCAGGTTTCGTTGTATTTTAACTTCAGGTCTTTCAAATCCAATGGACAAAACTATCATTGGCTCAAAGGCAAGAAGAGTGCATATTACATCTATTGTGAAATGAGAGTTGGCTTTCCCTTTCCCTCTCTCTTTCTTGGACTTGTACATAAGACATATTTCATGCTAAACCACCTAATAAATTACTTTGCCCAGTTAATCTTTTTACTATAATATTTTAAAGGAAGTGACATTTAGCGAGTCATATCTCATGTGCCAACAAAGATGAATGGGCTCTGGATGCTCGTTCTGCAGTTCATTTATAAAAGACCATCTGCATTGCTGGAGCAAGCCAACTATGGCCCTACTAGGCTATGTTTCTTGGTACAAGCCTGTGATGATGAACTGCTTTGTGCTCTGTTCACATAACGCTTCAGGTAGCATTTAACCCTAGTGTGGTGTCTCCAGACAGAAGACATGGCACAGAACGGTACTCGCACTGATTGCATTTGGATGGTAATATTATACTGCAAAAATGAGAGAGGTCTAGCATTCAGAGGCTCACATCTAGGTGTGTAAGATTGTTTAGGAGCAGAGGAAGCTGACTTATAGCAGGTCAGACTGTTTCTTCACCTACCCTGGCATTGTTTATTCTGACTGGCAGTGGCCCCTGCAGAGTGCTGGGCATCTGAGCACTCTTAAGATACCAAAACCCAGATTTTGCATGCTGGTTGTTTCTGTTTAGATACAGTTTGATGCCGTTTCCAAACAAGATGGCAAAATGAACATTTCAAAAGTGCAGTTCCCAAGCAGCCCAGGGTATGATATATAAAACGCACATGCACATACACTGGTGAAAAGAGCAAATGGATTTCAGCATTTCTAGGAAAACAACAACCCACCTTTTTTGATATATACATTTATACATGCATGCTCACTCCCACCTTCCCCACACAAAAACAGAGAAGACTTGGAAACGGCTGCCCCTTCCTCATAAATTGCTAGGACAGATAATTACATACTGAGCTATACCATATGATTGCTTTCACTGTGAGAGAGCTGGCCAGTCCTTTAATAACAAATAGTAGCTTTCTTTTTGCATTACTATTGTGCTTTCCATGCAGAAAAATGTTCATTGCTTACGGTTACCAAATATAATTCATTATCGACTGACAGCGAGGCCTATCTATCCCAGACCAGCGTCATTTATTTTATTCATGGTTGTATGTTGTTGCTGAAGTGCTTAATGATAAAATCAAGTTCTTTGCTGGGTGCCATTGATCATGTGATAGAGAGTGATGCTTGCGAGGACTCTATATTAATTCCACTGACAAGCAGACAGTGCTACACCGTGAGTTTGCCAGATAAGAGGCTGCTTCCCCCATATATGTGAATCTGCAAAAAGCAGCATATGGATATTCAGAATAATAAGGCTAACATGCAGCTGTTTTTAAAAGAAAATCCCGAAGCATCCTTATGTGTACTGAAATCCCGTGCACAAAATGACAGCTTTGTTTGCCTTTAATCGAATGCAAAAAAAGCATCACCATTTGCCAGGCTGCAGCATGGTTTGCTGAGAACGATAACCCCAAACCTTTTGCTACATTCCACAGGTGTCCATTTTCAACTGATCCCTTTTCCAACAGATTTGCAGTAGGGGGAGGGAGTGCTGTTTTGTATTCCATACACTGAAGGAGCATCTCCACCCCCCCATCGTTCTACCCAGACATTGAGATCCAGCGCCGAAGGCCTTCTGGCAGTTCCCTCACTGCAAGAAGCCAAGTTACGGGAACCAGGCAGAGGGAACCAGGCAGAGGGCCTTCTCGGTAGTGGCACCCGCCCTGTGGAACACCCTCCCACCAGATGTCAAAGAGAACAACAACTACCAGACTTTTAGAAGACATCTGAAGGCAGCCCTGTTTAGGGAAGCTTTTAATGTTTAATAGACTATTGTATTTTAATATTTTGTTGGAAGTCACCCAGAGTGTCTGGGGAAGCCCAGCTAGATGGGTGGGGTATAAATAATAATAATAATAATAATAATAATAATAATAATAATAATAATATATTATTATTATTATTATTATTATTATTATTATTATTATTAGGTCTGCTGCTGGCTTCTGAGAGGGGGAGGCGCAGTGGAGCAATTGAAGCCATCCCAATGTTCCTGCCACCCCACTTGCACCGCGCTGAACTCCCTGTGCCTTTCCCCTTCCCCTCTTGGCATGCAGCAGCAATGATGTTGGGTAGTGGGAGGTAAGGTGTGCAACCCCCCCCCCCTTTCTGCCCTGCCCTACTGACTGCTGCCTTTTGAATTTAGCATTCTGTATCATCTTAAGCTTTATTTGTATCAGTCAAGTTTTGGTCATGTGAGTCTGACGGTCTCCCCTGTCCCTCAATAAATATGCAATTTGCTGTATGAGCACACACATGAGGGATGGATGAGTCAGTCTATTTCTGATCTGCTTCACTCCCTCCTAAACCCGATCCACCCCATTTCTTCAAAAATTTGCATGCTGACCAATTTGCATCCGATTCAGATTTAATGTGTATACAAATACCTACTTGTAAATGCATTTTGCTTCACTGCATATTTTATTAATGTAGTTAGATCCTTTATCTAAAGCCAAGAACGGTGTTGGAACATTCTGGAAATATGAAAGCTAGTGTAGTTCTGATCTGCATCTTAGTTCAAATGTGGTCAATTTCTGTTTTGTTTTTAAATCCACAAGGAGTAAATTCTTTGAGTCCTTCTAGCTTTTGTCCAAACCTGTTTCACAGCATATACTGACCACTATTTCTATGTTTAGGCATAAAATGGGTCAGGAAAGTCTGTTTTCTGGAGCTTTGTGCATGCCTGCCAGAATCTGCCAAATGGTCAGTGAGATAATAATAATAATAATAATAATAATAATAATAATAATAATTTATTTTTACCCTGCCCATCTGGCTGGGTTTTCCTAGCCACTCAGGGTGGCTCCCAACAGAATAATAATAATAAAGCAACAAAACATTAAACATTAAAAACTTCACTAAACAGGGCTGCCTTCAGATGTCTTCTAAAAGTCAGGTAGTTGTTTATTTCCTTGACAACTGATGGGAGGGTGTTCCACAGGTCGGGTGCCACTACCAAGAAGGCCCTCTGCCTCGTTCCCTGTAGCTTCACTTTTCACAGCGAGGGAACCGCCAGAAGGCCCTCAGAGCTGGACCTCAGTGTCTGGGCAGAACGATGGGGGTGGAGACGTTCCTTCAGGTATACTGGGCCGAGGCTGATTAATTTATGGCACTGTACATGCACATTCAGCAGTCAAAAAACAATACAGAAAGTGCTGGTAAATCATTAAACCTTTATCAGAGAGCATTCAAAGGATCTCAACATCAATCTATAATACAAAAAAGGGGTGAGGAGAAAGATTTGGATAACATGAAACTAAAATACTTATTAAGATCACATTGCAACTCAAAAAATGTTGGGACAGGAGTTGGGCAGAATGCAGCAGAAAGTTGGGTATTATCCTGTCTCACTTGCACATTCCTGACCAGTTGGATTTTTACATTTTACTTGGCATAAGCTAGTTTTTCAGTTGTCTGTCACTGAAGCTTCAATTACATATAATAATAATAATAATGAAAATAAAAAGGATGATATTTCATTGACAATTAGAGTTTGTGTTAACAGCTCCCCCATCTCCCATTTAGAATCCACATTAGAGACATTTTCAAATAAAGCTTAGCAAAATTGTGGTATAAGCACAATGACATTGCTGATGTTTGTTAGCAATTCTCTGGATTGTTTTAATTAGGAGAATGCAGATGGTACATTTGGCATTCAAATACAATTTTCTAATTAACAGTAGGACTTTTGCATTACACATTTACTCTTTTAGATAACAATGAAGATGCGATAACAGTAAGTCAAAGTGGAAATGCCACCAAGCGCTGTGTTTTCATGTTCCCTCCTCTTCTCTAACACGTAGAGCTGAATTGTGCTTTGAAATAATACCATGTTATGCATTTTCTTGTCCGTATCAGTAGCCAATGCTGTGGAAAGGGCAGGGTGCATCATATACATGGATCAGAACACAACACAGTTAACGAATCATAGTAGGATATACTTTAGGATAAATCGGGTCCTCCCTTAAAGAGTGGTGAGACCTGTAAAAATTGACACCCTGTGTTGTGGGTGGGTACTATTGGTCAGCCACAACATCCGATTGGTAGGTCCCTCGAAGCTGGGTACAATCTGGCCAATGAGATGCAGTCCAAACAGTTTGAGGGACCTATTTATGCCCATGCACATGACCCAGAGCTTCCTCTTTTGGCTTGTGCATTTGGAACACCCACCCACCTCTCCCTACTTTTAGGGCTTTGCTCTTGACCATAGCTAAGCCGTTGTGTGTCTTGTGTCATTGGGACAGGGGCACGGCAGGACTTTCCCCCACTTGGCTGATTGGCTGTTGCCACTGGGGTTTCGCCTGCCACGTAGCAAATCATCACAACTTGTAAGGTTGCGGATAGGCTCTGGTTCAGGTGATAGGGATGGGAGAACACTCTCGCCATCCCTATGTGAAGGGTATTCCATTAAAGGAATCCAGGGACTCTATGGCTTGGTCAACCCCTGAGAGGGGGTTGTGCCCGTGCCTGAGTCCAGGGGGACATTTGGGTGGTGGGGATAGCCTGTTCCCAGCTTTCCACTTATCCAGGTGTTTACCCTTGGCTGACCTATGTGGTAGTCAAACCAGAGCCTATAATCAATAAAGTTGTGGCCTAAATTCTGCCAAAAACCAAAACCAAAATTTGAGTCAAGTGTGAATTTATTGAGGGGGGAGGTTTCTGGGTCTGAACACGCAAAACTGTCTAGATGTTGTGAGGTATGAAAATGGCTCTTAGGACCTATGGTGGGGCTTTGGACGAATTTCTGTCAGGAACGTCCCTTCCCAGAGCAACAGTGAGGACTCCAAAGAGGAGGGGTGGCAGGCTGGGGAAAACAGAGGCTTCCTTCCTTCCCATACTGAGGGTGATGCAAGCCCCTCCTGTCCTGGAATGCTGGCTGTAAATTCCCACGATAGCGTAGGTCAAACAGACGCAGGTTCAGAGGAACTGCAGCCTTTAGACATCACTCTGAGGGGGGTGGAGATGACTGCAGAGGGGGATGGACAAACTGCTCCCAAGGCCCCACGGACACGACAAAGGAGTGAGATCCAGGCTTGGCATCAGTCCAACAGGAGGAGAGGTGGCCGAGGGAGGAGATCCTGTTGAAGGAGGACCCACCCTTTAGTGAGATCAACTTCGTCGTTGGCAGACGATTGTGCTGTGAGCTCAGACTGAAACTACTGCATAAATACTAATAAATTTAAGCGCAATTAAACCGCCAGCTTGTCGCGTTCTTGGTGTGAGGGGGACATCTGAAATCCTGACAATTTCTGAAAAATAGCTGAAAGACTTCTTTTGGGCGGAGATTTTGCAAAAAATAAAATAAAAAATTGTGTCACTTCTTGAAATATGGCAACCCAAACCGATGGTGGTGAAATTTCATGGTGTCACTCAAAAATCTTGCCGCATTCTCCATGACGTCATTCCTACAATTATTCAGCAGATAAGACACCCTGGAAGATTCAGTGTAATAAATCCCCTCCTTCAGTAAGGGGGCCAAATACTTATCATATATTTTTGCATAAAAGGGACAATAAAATAAAATGTGTGTGATGGATTCGACCTGTTTTGTGCTACAAGGGCAGTATGCTTCAGAGTATGGGGTTTTGGAGAAAATATCTTGCGAAACTACATACAGTAAGATGTGAAATCTTGCGAGGGAAAGAGCTCTGTGTAGGTGGGGATCATAAAGGTGATATAAATATCAAGTGTCCTAGCCAAATGATGGTGGAATTACCAACCCCAATCAGGAACAGGTTTTCTTGGCTGCGCTACTAAGGGTTTGGAATTCAATCTCTTGGATTCTGTGCTTGGTTGTCTGGAATGTTTCCAATACAGTTGTACCTCAGTTTACAAACTTAATCAGTTCCGGAAGTCCACTCTTAAACTGAAACTGTTCTTAAACCGAGGTGCGCTTTCCCTAATGAGGCCTCTCGCCGCTGGTGCCCTTCCACCATTTGGATTCTGTTCTTAGACCGAGGTAAAGTTCGCAAACTGGGACACTACTTCTGGTTTTGTGGAGTTCGTAAACCAAATCGTTTGTAAACAGGACTGTTCTTAAACCAAGGTACCACTGTATTGATTACAGAGGAGAGGGGTGGTCAGAACTCATAATGGGCTTGATGTTTGTGATCTTCACACAATTTCACCATTTAACAGCCCCCTCGGTAATACAAAGTCTAAGGTCTGAAATCATAAGAATACAAGGGCAAAGAATAAGCTGAAGAAAATTATTATCTTATTAACTTCATGGTTAAATTTTAGAATTGCCAAATTTAAATTCAAATAATTCTGCCCCCTAGACAAGTCCAGAAGTTAAGCTAGAGTGGCAAGAACTACAACAAGTGAGGGGCAGATTTTGGGTGAAACATGGTAGGTTATGGGCCCAGAGTAGCATCTGGTGGGGAGAAACATGGATTTGTTGATAGGATAAGTAAAATGCTTGCTGGTTGGCAATTCTGTTGGAAAAGTGCAATCTCAACAAGACCTCTGTTTTAAGACTTCTTCTCCAAAGGTTAAAATGTTGCTTTGTTCTGGACACATGAAACTTAAGCTAAAGGGACTACTTGAGAGTAAATAAATTGAAGATTAGAGCTCAGATATTAATATGAAAGTGGGAAAATAGAAGAAAATAGCAGCCAATTTCCACTCTGCCATTAAACTTACACAACACCCTGAAAACATAGCCTTTCTATCTGATAGAAACTTAATGTCAATGAAAAATGACTAAATGTCAAGCATTTTCATTGAATTTTCACTAATCCAATCTGGTCTTACTAGCCATGATTTTCCACATGCAGTTTAAATAAATGAAATTAATAGTTCCAATCATTTTGTAAATCATATATGTTCTCTGTGGGTGCTTAATTGGTACTCACTTACAGTACAATCTATGTATTACTTAGATATAGGTCCCATTGTGTTTAATGGTGCTTGCTCTCTGGCATTTTAGTTTAATCATGCACAAATAATAATTAGCAAATAATTCACTTATTGATGTGAAATCTCTTCCAGGCACCCATGGAAACACCGGAGGGAAGAAGAGTAGGAATAGGGGAAAAAAGTTTATTTTCCAAATGCAGCAATATTGAATGGTTTTCACTGGAGATCTCCATCTCGTAGAATTAACAAAATGTCATCTTATGACATTTCCTATGAGTGTGCAGTTTATACATATTTAAATAAAATAAAATAAGAAAGGCTTGTCATTCTGGCAGCGTGAATCTATGCAAGGCTACTCATTGTATTGGAAGCTGTTACACCCAGGAAAGTTTGCATAACAATTCTATGGGGCGATCCAATGTGTGGCAAGGTCTGCCAGAATGAGTAGCTTAGGATGCAGTGGATCTCTGACTGAAAGGAGAGGTTCCTTGGCAGTATTCTTGGCAGTGGTGTAGCGTGGATTGCCGGAGCCTGGGACTGCATGGGGGGGGTGTGGAAGGGAGGGGAAAGGACAGACCGTATGTATGTACTTTCAACTGCCTAACGGCGTCCACGTCACCCAGGAGATTGCAGCTGCAGAGATAATAAAAGAAGAGTAGTTCTCTTGTCTGGAGAGGTCACTTCCTGGTTCGTATGGAGAAGCCATTTTTAATGAAGCCCAGCACAGCTGTATTGAGGCAGCACCGGGTGTTGAAATTTTGTGCCGTTAAAAATTTTGTGCCCAGGGTGGCTGTCCCATGCTCCCCCACACTACTCCACTGGTTCCAGGAGCATTGGGATGTAGGAAAAGGGGCCATGGACTTTTAGGCTGTCATGTGAACTGGCAAAAAGCGTAGTTTAATTCAAGCTCTGTTTAAAAGGCTTGTTTTCCCTCAGAGAAGCTTGAGTCAGTTTTGCTGGCAGCAGCCTTCTGATTGGCATCTGGATCTGGTGTCACTTCATGCCAGCTTAATTTATAACATCTTGCTTTACACCAACTTCTTGTTTACAGCATCGCTCCCAGTGGCACCCAGGCTCTGAGTTCTGGGGGCACCGGGCGCCCGCCGCTGAAGCTGCCAAAGCTCTTAACTATCTACCTGTTATGAAATAATAAATAGTTTTGATCAAGCTAGAAAAACAAAATACATATACAGTAGTACCTCGGGTTACATACACTTCAGGTTACATACGCTTCAGGTTACAGACTCCGCTAACCCAGAAATAATACCTCGGGTTAAGAACTTTGCTTCAGGATGAAAACAGAAATTGTGCAGCAGTGGCAGCGGGAGGCCCCATTAGCTAAAGTGGTGCTTCAGGTTAAGAACAGTTTCAGGTTAAGAACGGATCTCCAGAACAAATTAAGTACGTAACCAGAGGTACCACTGTACAGTACACTTAGGTATTACCGAAATGTATACCTACTGTTTCACTAAAGGACTTTTGACTTTGTGCGCTTATTTACCAAAGACGCGCCATGCCAGCCGAGGCGCTTGTCATTCTCAATGGTGCCGTGCCCGTGAAATTAACTCTTGCATCAAAATATTATGTTACGTATTGTATCGAGCTGCTATGCAACAGCAGGTCAGTGGCACCTTTGACACCTTTGGGGGCAGCTAAACTCAATTTGGGGATGCTGGGCAGATCTTTGCACCCTGGTGGCGCATATGCCAAAGGCTTCCCTGATCGCTCCCTTGGTTACTTTGAGGGGATGTTTACCACCTGACCTTCTGCATCTTTACTCAGAGGCCTTGCTGTGTAGCATTGTGAGCATGGGATTGCAGGGCCAAATTTTCTCTCTCATACACACCCCTATTCTCCTCCACTTATTTTCTACTTCTTTTCAATCTGATCCTATGCATGTTTAGTCAGCTGGTCCCCATACCATGGTTTTGCAGGGATTCTATCTTGAAATTAACTTGCTGATTAATATAACCTAAGAATGTCCAAAGCTCACAAATGTCTCTAGAATGAATGAATGAATGAATGAATGAATGATTAGAATTATCTAATCATTATAAGAGTTATTATTATTAAAACTGGAATATGGATTTTCACTCAATGCTTTGCTGTTGAAAAAAGCAACAAGGAATGTGTTTTTAACTGTTTGCAAGTACAGTGGACCCTCTGGATGAAAATTTAATTCGTTCTGGGGGTCCGTGCGCTCCCTGAAAAAGCCATATCTAGAGGCACCACTTCTGCGCACACGCACAGTGCGATAGAGCACTTCTGCGCATGCGTGAGCGGCGAAACCCGGAAAAATACTTCCAGGTTTGCCGATTTCGGAACCCAAAGTTTACGTTACTCAAGAGTAACGTAACCCGAGTTTCTACTGTATAAAAAATCAGAAATACTAAAGCCATTTCTGAGGGGAGTTATATGTTAGCATTTGAAGTTCTGCAAGTCACTTTGCTTTTATTTAACAATAAATGGAACTGAGACTGCAATTCTAACTCTCTAGAGAGAAATCCATCTGGCTTGTTTGGTTTTGATATGCACAGTTTCTGCTTATATCTCAGTTACATCTATGGTATATATTTTTACAAATTGTTACGAAAAGCAACCAGCAGAGTTCAAATCTTTCTACTGTTTTCTTTGAGAATAGGTGTGGGTTGTCATGTTAGATAAGGTTTGTATTTAATTTAGAGGGGGTGGAGTCTAGGGCAGGAAGGACTGTTATTAGAAGAGGAAGGGGCAGTTCAGAAATCGTGGACCCATTGACACTTTTTCATGTTTGTCCTTCAAAAACCTGGAACAATTGTTGTCTCCCATAACCGTCAATACCAATTTATGCAAATAATGATTGAGGAGGGTTTTTGTGACAGCCTGACCCCCTCCTTTGGTAATCCTCACAGAACTCTAGCCCAATGGTTGCCATTAATTTGATTTGAACTGATTTTATAATGAATTGATTTTAGAATGCTGTGTTATTTTATTGTTGTTAGCTGCTCTGAGCCCAGCTGCGGCTGGGGAGGGCGGGATATAAAGATTATTTATTTATTTATTTATTTAAATTAAAAGAGCTGCCAATTTATTTTAAAAAGTAAAATCTCAAAATAGTATGCAAAAGTTTTGGCACTGTACTATTTCTATTGCAATTTTCAATACTGCTTACATTAATTCAGCTATAATCCATACAATGATGACTTCTGTAGATGAATTTTAACCCAATGTCCCTGCTTTTGTATTTGCATGTGGGTTGTTAGCACAATCCCATTTTGTTAACTAGCTTGAAACCTAAGAAGTACCAGAAAATGTTTAGCTGCAACTCTGTTGAAATTGGTGAAGTTATATTTGACCTTGTGTGTCTACCCACAACTTAATATCAGCAATACCTCATCTAAAATTGCATTTGATTTCTCACACAAGATTTACTCTTTATGAAATCCTCTTCATATTTCTTCAGATATTTTATTATCTCATCTTTCAGTAACATGCCAGGGATCTTGCATAGCAAAGGTTAGGATCATAATTTCCTGCTTCTTCTCACAACTCCTCTTTCTGTTGCAAGATTGGGGTTATCAGTGGTCTCTTGGTGATCCTATTCTCATACACACACACACACACACACACACACACACACACTTATCTTTCTGGAGTATCCAGGGTGTGATCTGCTTATTCTTAAGCACCAAGCACTATAAATTTATCCCATTTTGTGCTTCAACAAAATTTTCCTCCTGGGAGTTTTTAGTAACCTATGTTTTTTTAGTAACCTTTTTTTTTGCTTTCATGACAACTTTGGACTTACTCAAATAACATATCACCCCTCAGTCAGGTAAGCTAGTGTAAACTTATGCCAGATCTAAACTTTGTCCAGCAGTGCGGCTTCTTGGAAATGAAAAAGAGCCAAAATACTGTTTGGCTCACCCCACCCTTGGCTTGATCCTAGGGTTGTCAGAGGAATCTGCAGGAAATGGGTTACTTACACATGTTCTACTTGCACACGACTGCATATAAGCATCGTGTGTATCCATCCTTAACGGCCCTGCTGAATGAACCATGAGCCTATGGCAAGTGTCCTCCGACAAAGAGGGCATTGATTGCCTGGGGTCAGTCCGGCAATACGGCAAATTTGGCAGTTGTTTTCGTTCTGTGTCTTTAAAAACTCGCCTCAACTCAATATTATAGTCCTGTAAGAGGGCCCTGTATTTCAGGAGCTTTTTAGGAGTAGCTGAGTCGGAAAATGCCAGCATGAGTCTGGTGTGCTGGAAGTCCGTGCAAAGCAGGTTTATCGCAATCAGATTGTTGCACTGGATATTTGGTTCTCAGGCAGAGTGGAAGGAGAAAGAACTTGCCCATGTGAAGGCCACCTGCCGGAAACCCTTACACATATGGTTCTTAATTGTAAACGATATGCTGATCTCTGTCAGCAATTTCTACCTGTAGATCAACTCTGTATCCCCAAATGGAAACCCGAGTCAGAGGTCAAACATTTTCTATTACTGGGGAATGATCAGGAGCTCACCAAGTTAGTGGCTAAATATCTCTATCTGGTTTTTTGTCGTCGAAATACACTGCAGACATCTGATCTCCCTGGAGACCTAGAAATGTGACAATAGACTGCTCTGCCACCTTTCTTTTAGCAAATGTTTTGTGCCACTGGGGAAATGGCAATGCTGTATTGATTTGTTTTGGATTTTTGTATGTGATGCCTAAACGGCCTCGGTCCTGTATACATGAAGGAGTGTCTCCACCCCCATCGTTCAGCCCGGACACTGAGATCCAGCGCCGAGGGCCTTCTGGCGGTTCCCTCATTGCGAGAAGCGAGATTACAGGGAACCAGACAGAGTGCCTTCTCGGTAGTGGCGCCCACCCTGTGGAATGCCCTCCCAACAGATGTCAAAGAGATCAATAATTACCTGACATTCAGAAGACATCTTAAGGCAGCCCTGTTCAGGGAAGTTTTTAATATGTAACGCTGTACTGTTTTTAACACTGATTGGGAGCTGCCCAGAGTGGCTGGGGAAACTCAGCCAGATGGGCGGGGTATAAATAATAAATTATTATCATTAATAATAATAAAAGGTTTGATGATGCTGATGCTGATGATGATATAAACATGGCACCATGAAACAATTAAATAGAATAATAGAATTGTAGAGTTGGAAGGGACCCTGGGGCTAATCTAGTCCAACCACCTGCAGTGCAGGGATCTCAGCTAAGGCATCCATGACAGATGCCCACCCAACCTCTCCTTCAAAACCTCCTGAGAAGGAGAGTCCACAACCTCCCAAGGTTGAAACAGCTCTTACTGTCAGAAAGGTCTTCCTGGAAATGGTGGGAGAGAGCTGGAGAGTCCTTGTGGGTTGCGAGGAAACCCTCCCTGGAGTCTGAAGAGGATGTCAGTGAGGGTAGAGGAAGCCCCAAAGAGACTGGAGGTGCAGTGAAGCTTTGTTTAAGCTGCTCAGACTTCCCACCTAACAGCTGATGTGTGGGGTAGTGCAGCCGCCATTTTTCCACACAGCCTCCAGCCTCCTGCCAGCCACAGAGCTTCAATTCTAGTTGTGGAAATTTTTGGACCTTCCCACACACAAATAGCTTACAAAACACCACAGTTCTGCTTAAAACTCTTTTGACTGTACAGTGGTACCTCGGTTTAAGAACAGCCCTGTTTATGAACTCCACAAAACTGGAAGTAGTGTCCCAGTTTGCAAACTTTACCTCGATCTAAGAACAGAAGCCGAACGGTGGAAGGGCACCGGCAGAGGGAGGCCTCATTAGGGAAAGTGTGCCTCAGTTTAAGAATGGTTTCGGTTTAAGAATGGACTTCCAGAACAGATTAAGTTCGTAAACCAAGGTACCACTGTATCTATTTTTAAACCCAGGGAACTTTTAATTGTTCCGAAAAAGTCCTCAAGAACTGTCAGAGAGCAGCAATAGATCAATGCCACAAGAATAGTAGAAATAGCAGCAGCAAAACCTGTTTGCATTCAAAATGTTTACTGCTATAGCTGGCCCTTCTACTGGAAGCAACTCCTTGCAAACACATTTAAATTTCAAATTGTTTTCTGTACATCAGAATTTATGGTTAAATATTTAGAGATCCTTTAATCTGTTGCGGATTGCCCAATTGGCATATAAATCAAAGTTGTACCTTGGAAATCAAGGTACGCGCTGCTTACTTTAAAAAAAAATTGCTAATTTAATCAGAGGCTAGAAATAATAATTGCCACATTAGATGACCAGGGGAAACAATGTTCAGGGACACTTGAAACCCACGGTGTGTACTTAGTACAGCAGTGTTCAACAAAAGTCTGAATTAGTCTTGTGATATGTTTGTCTATGTGATAGTCAGGACTGCAGGAATCTGTACATGTGCTGTCACCACATTCCCAAACATACATATTTGCAGAGGTCACAGTCACTATGGCAGGTCTCACTCCTGTTGGAAGGAGATGGCAAAAGTTACAATAGCTAAGAATGATCGCTCCCCACATCAAATGGGGGCGCCTTTTGTGTGGTCGCGTGCAGCCCCCCGCATCCCAGTGTGGCTCCTGGTACATCGGGCTGGCTTCATCCTCCCCAGGCTGGATACCTAGAGGTCTCTGCCTACCTCAGCCAATTGCCTAATCCCGCCTGGGGAGGCGTTGCCAGGGGATTGGTCAGGTAAGGGGAGGGACCGTCCTGCCTACACAACAGAAGGTGAATCTTACCTGCGAAGCAGCAGTCAGCTCCAGAGCTTCCCCCACCCTCCCCTCCATCAATTAAATCTTCTTTTGCAGGTTAACCTCTTCTCCACAGGTACGCAGGCACTGCTACGTCAGGATCACTGTTGAAGGGCTGGAAAGGAATTTTCCTGCATTGGCAGGTTTTGCCTTCCCCGTAGCAAAACATCACAACTTCGGCGGTTTCAGGCCTTGGGTGGAATCCTTTAGTCTATCTTCCTAAATGGGGGGGTGTGAAGTGATGACCCATGGCCCCCTTGCAGAGGTGATCCCAGAGTTCCCCGTTAAAGGGGCATAGCTGTCAACTTTTCCCTTTTCTTGCGAGGAATCCTATTCAGAATAAGGGAATTTTCCTTAAAAAAAGGAAAACGTTGACAGCTATGTAAAGGGGTCTTGAGGTGAGGCATTGGCCATACGCCGAGAGGTTGTCATTGCTCTCCCCTCCAATGGCAGCGAAACAGGGGTGGGCTTTCTGCTTGAACATATGTTCTCCAGAGCCAGCCCAATCCCCACACATTCTGGATAACCCTGAAGTCTCCCAGATCCCCGGCTGGGGACTGGGAAGGATAAACACCCAGTGCCTGAGCCAAGGTCTCCCTACATCTGAAACTTAATAAAGTTGTGGCCAATTTTAATCCCATAGCACATTGTCTTGAGACATTATTCTGCTCGGGGGTCTCCTGTGGTTGGGGGGACTCCGCCTGCCCACGCAATGATTCCTCTGTGCCATAACACCCACAAGCATCACTTTGGCCATGTTGTGTTCTTACAGGTTCGTATAGGGGGAAGGTGTTCTTTCTGGGAATCTTGTCCCGAGCTGTTCAGGGCTTTATATGTTAACAAGGAAACATTGAATATGGCCCAGTAGCTGATAAAAGCCAGTGAAGTCCCCTCAGTGCAGGTATAATATGTGCATATTCAGATACTGTGCTAAAAAACCTGGCTACACCAGCTTCAGCATCCAGACTGGAGAAACCCCACACAGAGCATGTTACCATAATTTTAACAGCTAAACCCTCCAACTGGGGAGTAGGTTGTCAACATCTGAATTCCACATCCTTCATCTTCCAATGTCGATAGCTGCACCGCTAATTGTGGATGCCATTCAGGGAACATGGTGATGCATGCTATGACAAATAATTCACTAGATACAGGTCTCGAGATACAGCCTTCACATCATGTTTGCTGAAAATTCATGGCAGCCTTCAGTTGGGTCTCTGATTAATTGGATAGGATGGCACAGTATTACAGAAATCTGTTATAAGCAGATGTGGGCTGCATAGACTAACCATTGAAGGGGACAAAGTAACGATATCCTCTTATTAAAGTGAGGACGTCACATTTTAATAAAGAAACCAATAAAAGAAGAACTTAGCACAATTTATCATCTATCATGTCGTATAATTTGTATACAGACTGGCAGACGATTCTTGTAGAAAATATTTGATTACATAAAAGCAATATGATATGCTCTCTGCAAAAATCATTTAATAGTCTGTTTTGCCTCATATCACCCATTGCTACCAGAATGAAGTTAACAAATTGTGTCTCGGCATACTTGATCTAATAACATCATTTAGCTGAATTCATTTTGACTTTTGATAGCCTAAATCAGTTGCAAAGCATGCCTTTATTTTCCTTGTGCGGCTCATTTTGAGGAAGCAGAAAGTCCTTCTGACTGACTTACTGCCATAAGTCTTTATAGCTGTGTCCTTGAGAGTCATTTTTCAATGGGTTATGAAATGTAGAACATAAGTTAAATGTGTTCAACAGACATGTTCATTTAAATTAATTGATCTAATTTGTGATTGCAGTGTACCTTAATGTCCATGAAATAAAATCTTTGGTGGGGGGAAAAAAGCATGTTTCAATTTCCATGTAAGAATATGATATTAATTTCTTTGCCATTCATGGGTGACAATGATGTCGACTGTGTCAGGGAAAGCGTAGTCACTAAAATTAAATCATTTTTACAGTGTTACAGGCAAAACTCACCAAGCGCAATTCATATGCAGTCCTAAGTGAAATAAGTAGTGGCTGAATAGGAATGAATAGTCCCCTTCAATCTAACTGCACCTTCTGTCACTAATTTATCACGTTTATATCTGAACCTCCACTGAAGGAGGTCATGAAGGAGGTCATCCCATTTTATCGACACAACCCTATAAGTGAGGTTATTTTGCAAACGAGCAATTTGTTTAAGCCAATGGAGATTTGCCTCTCGATTTACCCATTGCTTTGGTGGTTCTTGTAAGTTGCTTTTACACCCCTTATCTCCTTCCTTGTTCCCTGGTTTTGAAGCTGGAGATCCAAGATCTTAGGAACCAACTGTGTTAAATCTGCATGCACACAATGTGGATAGTCCCACTTGAATTTTTTGTGACTTTTTTCTTGTGCTTTTTTTTAAACGGATCTCAGGCAATAAACACAAAGCACTTCACAGCTCTCTAGGACTGTTAGCATACATGCTGGAAACCATCAAAACAGGAACTGAAGGAGCCATATTGAATCATTGACATTAAATATTTAAGGAACGGAGAACTTTGCTGGTGTGATAGGATGCCTGCTGTATATTGAAAATGCAGCATATTGGCTCCGTTTCTTGACATACAGGATGTGGTAATAGCCTCGATCTTCATTTGTGGCCTGGCAGCTGCGATGCTACAAATATATCGGGGAAATGGAGTCTATTACAGGATTTCTATCGGGTAAGATGACAAGTTCTTGTTTAAAGTAATCTCTTTGGCTTCTTGGCATCCAAACCCCCACCCTCCAAAGTCAATCACAGTCTAAAATGGTTTTGTAATCTTAGGTAGCTGATTGTCGCCTATGAAATCACATCTTTGGTGGGGGCAAGAGATATCTTTCCCCTCCTTTTTTTTTTTAAACAGCTTCCCCATACAAAATGATGTGGGGTATTTTACTTGTCAGCTGTTTTACACAGAAACTCTTTTTCATGTGACTTCCCCAGCTGTGAGGAGAAAATGTAGCTGCTATTTTATATTGAAGTGTACAGCTGAAAATGAACAATAAAATATGCAAGACCCCCGAAAGACAGAAATCTAAATCTCAGAAGTATGTAGAAGAAACTACAACTGGAGGTGATACTCTAATGAGAATTAAGAGGACCTTTTCTTTCAGGAAGACGACTGTTTTTCTACTTTATGAGACTGAGAATATTCTCACACTTTTTACAATTGTGCCAAATGTTATGAACTGCTCACTGCTTCTCTGAAACAGCTGATACTGACCACTCTGAGAGATTATGCTCAGGAGGATAGACCTCTGATCAATCCAGATAAGGACTCTATTCAAGGTTTGATTTCTTCACAATTGTACCCCCCATCTACTCAAATCTGCCTGCTTGCTTCATTCGCCTTCTCTTGAACTGCTCTGGTGGAGTAGATTGAAGAGGTGCCAAATGCAAGCTAACATGGAGGGTAAGATAACAGATGGTATTTGGGGAATCTTCAGCCTCAAGAGATGGATCATGAACCAATTGGAATCTCGTGTTAGTTCAACCTAAGTTGTTGCTGATCCCCCCCCCCCCTCTCAACTGTGAAGCATTTTTAAGATGCTTCCTGTATGGTCAGAATATCTTACCAATGTCCCAACTGCTGCGCCCAATACGTTGGCATTCCAGTATACACCTCATTGTGAAAACAGTGGAAGCTGTTGGTTGACCTTCCATTACTTTGCACTTCTGCTTCTAGGAAGACCTGTACCTGCCATCAGCACTCTCTGAAAAAATTTACTATGGCCTTCGAAAATACATCAAATGACAATTTATGGTATGCTATTAAGCGAAGATAGCTTTCCGATCCTTAGAAGGGTTTCAGATGGGAACAGCAGCAGCATCAAAAATCCCAGTAGAAGCTTATTAGTACGTAGCAGCCTGAAAAAGTTCACTCTCTTGCCGAAATAACTTGTTCAGTGCCTTCATAGATGGTGGAGTCCGACAATCTACAGGGTGATAGGAAGAATTATGTTCTCGCCGCAATGTCAGACCTTTATCACAAAGCCACATTTTCCTCCATCCCACTGAAGTGTTAAACAGAATTTATAGATCAGTTGGTAGGTGCAGAAGAATGAACATTTGCATCTATCACTGTCAGAGACCACAGTGTTAAGAGGAAATAAGGCCGAGGCGAAGCTTCCTAGCTGTCACTGAGCAATAGTTCCAAAGAAGGCTTTTATTTTCTCGGAATGTCTTGCCTAATGGCAGTTTGGCACTGCTTTGTGTTGAGTTCCTAAAGTTAAACTTCGAAGCCACGTTGCCTGTTCTTTATGGCAATAAAAAACTTAATAAACCCTATGATGAAGTCGCAATGCAAGAGTGGCAGTTCTAATCACATGGAGAACCAGCTATATTTCATATTTTCTCAATAATTATTTTTGGTACAGTTTACCTGTATATTTACTCATATAACTAACTGTGTATGTATGTGTGTGTGTGTGTGTGAGTTGTATAGATATTATTATTCTTTTGTGCCCCCTCAGCTTGGCACCCTGTACAGGAGAGCTGCCCACACTGCCCTACATCTTGCACACAGAGAATTGTTGTCCTGTTGATTTCATGTTGAAAAGTGAGTGCTTTTGTTGGAAATCTCTGTATTGATGCAAGTGTAAGAAGCTGACCTTCATAATTTTTCTACCCAACAGTATTTGCTTCAAGGAAAATTACCCTCTTATATATTTAATGTCATAGTTGGAGGAGGAGGCATTCAAAGAAATGTCATCTGAACTGCAGGCAAATCTAAGCACAACATGAAAATAACACTTAGCAGTTCTTTGTTTACACTGCAGTTAATATTTGTCTCGATTTCTTGACACCCTGTCCTCGGATGGCCTCATTCAGTGCTGCGCTTTCAGCAGCCATATATAGGTGCTGATTGCTTGGAGTTTAATCTCTCAGCATTCAATCTTTCTGACGTGCTGCAGTCTTGTTTCTCTGACTAGTCTCCTTGGTTTTCATCTTGATTCATTTGCCCCAAGTGAAATTAAATGCTGTTAAATTCAAACGCCGTTTGAAAAGTTTTAGCATTTCCAGCCGACTTCATCAAATCCAGTTGCTCAAAAAGCTCTGTATGGAATCAAATCCGACCATCTTTAAAGAGGTTCCATATTCTCTTCATTCATTTGGGATTTGGGTGTTGACAGATAAAAGCAACTACAAATTGGGAAGGCTGTCTGCTTCTTCCATAGTTACGCACTGCATACCTGTACTGGAGACCACTTTCAAGTATTCTGCAAAACCTGAAATTGCTGAGATTTCTTCCAGACCCTAATAACTATCTCAACCCTGGGGATCTCCATACATAATGTTTCCTATATAACATACAGGTCATTATTTGTACTGTTGTCATGTGGCTCACAATGATCTATTGCTATAAGAATATTTCACACCATACTTGGGTTTGCCATGAAGTCCACACTCTGGGGGAACCAAATGTTACAGAAGCCAGGTGACTGCTTCTGAAAACTGTATCTCCATGTCTATTTCTCTTCCCCTGAAACACCTCATGGATGTTTACCATGTGCCATGAGGACATCACATGATGGGTTTCCTGCCCTTGCCAATTATGTGGGCTTGAGAAATCCAGAACAATGATGGATTTGTTGCACTCACACTTTGAAACGTTTAGTTTTACACTTAAACCATCGCCAATTTAAAGCACCTAGCTTCCCCCAAAAGATCCTAGGATGTCAGGGATGTGGCTGAATCAAACGCCTGTGAAGAACCAGACTCTGGAGATGAAGGAATGCCAGTACAGAGGGAGACAGTGTCT
The DNA here is from genome assembly GCF_964188315.1 of Podarcis muralis. NCBI lineage: Eukaryota > Metazoa > Chordata > Lepidosauria > Squamata > Lacertidae > Podarcis > Podarcis muralis. The sequence goes on along the minus strand of NC_135662.1, from coordinate 74,999,708 downwards.
GACTCTGGAGACGAGCAGGAGTGGGTTAGCCCGGCCCCCCTTCATCAAGAGTTCCCAGACTCGGAAAGCTCACAGACAGAGGGAGGGGAGGAAATAGCTGGCATTGAGGGGGTTGCTATGCAACCAGGAGAAAGGAAGTGCTTCGAGGCTTCTTCTTTTGATAGCTGGGGGGGGGGGGGAGTTAACCGACCTTCTCCCCAAACTAGAAGAGCTGAAAGGGTTAAAATGCAGCGGAAGTACAAGAGAGGAAGGACTGGACTTTGGTGCCCTTCGTGCTGTGAAAGGGGTAGAGACTCAGAGTGACCAACTCATAGCAATGGCGGCAAACTCGGAGCTGCTCTCTGGATGCAAATTATAAATAAACGTACATAAAACTGCCAGAAGGGAAGTGGGTGGCACTGTGGGTTAAACCACTGTGCTGCTTGGGCTTGCCGATTGGAAGGTTGGCGGTTCAAATCCCCACGATGAGGTGAGCTCCCATTGTTTGGTCCCAGCTCCTGCCAACCTAGCAGTTCGAAAGCACATAGTGCCAGTAGATAAATAGGTACCGCTCTGGCAGGAAGGTAAACGGTGTTTCCATGTGCTGCTCTGGTTTCGCCAGAAGTGGCTTAGCTATGCTGGCCACATGACCTGGAAAAACTGTCTGCAGAGCGGACAAATGCCAGCTCCCTCAGCCTGTAAAGCGAGATGAGTGCCGCAACCCCAGAGTCGTTTGTGACTGGACTTAATTGTCAGGGGTCCCTTTACTTTTACCTTTTTAAAACTGCCGGAGACTCATTAATTCTTATCGGAGCTTGCTTGCCTGCCTGGGATCATTACATAGGAGCTGTAGAGTTTCCAGAACTATACAAAATATGGTGTCCAGGATTCTTGGGGCTAAGGCATGTGCTTTAAATCGCCTTTAAATGTATGGTGTGGAAGCGACTCTACTGCCACCTGAACACTCCAGTCTCTGGATGTGGGTCTTCTTGGAAAATACAATAAGTGGAGCATCTGTTTCTCCCTCATCATCCTCTAACCCGCTACAGAGATCTTGGGTTGTTTCAAACCAGAGTTCCCCACTGAGGAAGAGCCATAGCTCATGGCAGAGTATCTTGCTTTGCATGAAGAACATCTCAGGTTCAATCTCTGGCATCTCCAAGAAAGGACCAAGTGTATCCCCTCTCTGAAACACCGGAGAATGGCTGCCAATCAGCGTAGACAATACTGAAATTGGTGAACCAATGATCTGACTTGGTATAAGGCAGCTTCCTATGTTCCTATTATGCCAGAAACAGGGGGTTCCCCTTTATTATTATCATTTTTGGTCCTTTTTAAAATTCTTTTTTATTCAAAATTAAAACAAAACATATTATTCAGAAACATTAATCCTTATTTTTCCCCATTTTTCCTCCCTTCCCCCCACAGAACCCACCCACCCCCACCCCCGACTTCCCTCAGTTCCAGTCTTTGATTTCTCTAAAAATGCTGTTTTCTGCATGTTATTCAGTTGTATAGATCCTCAAACTATTTAGCTGATAATTATCAATAAAAAGTTTGTGAATGTTTATTCAAAACCAGCCAAGGAGTCCAGTTTGCGTTGTTGCGTCTTCAAATACTTTGTAAAGGTTTCCCATTCATCTTTAAAGTCACAGTTATCCTTGTCCCGTAGCTTGTATGTCAGTTTTGCCAGTTCTGCGTAGTCCATCAATTTTTCTTGCCATGATTCTGTAGTTGGGGTTTCTTCAGTCTTCCATCCTTGTGCTATTAAAACTCTTAAGGCCGTTGTCGCATACATGTAGATGTTTTTCAGCTTTTTTGGCAGATCTTTCCCTACAATCCCTAATAAAAATGCTTCAGGTTTTTTAACAAATATTAAATGGAACATTTTCTTCAATTCGTTATATATCATTTCCTAATTTTTTAAAATTACCTTACAATCCCACCACGTATGATAAAATGTCCCCTCCTTTTCTTTACACTTCCAACATATATTTGAACTAGTTTTGTACATTTTCCCTAACTGCACTGGTGTTATGTACCATCTGTACATCGCCTTCATGTAATTCTCCTTCAATAGGGAACACTTTGTAAATTTTAAATCAGTTTTCCATAATTTTCCCCAATCTTCCAATCTCCTTTAATGCTAGTTAATGTAACCATGTTGTGGACTAATAGTTTGTGTGCTATGTGCTATGAAATAGTTCCAGCCTTCTAAATTTATATCTACCTTGAAACACTTTGAAACCCATAAATTTTGGAGATTCAACAATTTAGTATATGTTTCGACCTTCTGTATTAGACATGACTAAACTCCCTAACCTTCCTTTAAAAAAAAAAAAAAAATCCACATGAGTGAATGCAGCATCCCAAAATGCTATAACATCTCCTTAATAAACCTTCCTTCTATATAGGTGTGGGAGGAATGGGCAAATAAATATACAGAAGGAAAGATTTCTCAGAACTCAGAAGATTCTGAGTCAGAAGGTTGAGTAGAGTCTGATGGTCTTAGAAATCATGTTATTTTCTAATTACCAGAAAGTCTCCCAGCATCTTTTATTTATCTGACGATAAAGCCATTTAGAAGTTTCCTTACAACCTTTTGAGGGTAAAATTTCTGCTGCTTCCCAACCTGAATAAACTCAAATAAACACAAATTCATTAAGACTGCATTCAGTTTATTATGTTTGTTTTATAAGTTAAAATGCCAGTGCTTCTTTCGTGATTTCTAACATTCCTGGTGCATTATGGAATGGTGGCTTTTTGACCAATCTACCATCATGTCACACTAAATTTTAAATTGCGGGAAAGAACTGTGTGCCAGGTTACTGCCCCAAATCTCCTCAAATGAAATGACAATGCAAAATTCAAGTGAATTGCCAAATTAACGGGGTCACAATCAGATTATTATTATTTTTCTGGAAATGATCAACACAGAAGTGAGTGCTACACTTCCACTAGATTCCGTTAGATTTCTAAGTTTGTCAAGAAAATGGAATAAAGTGCTGTCTGAATAGACATGTATATAATTATTCTATTTCCATTCTATAAGATTTTCACATTCATTTCCCCATTAATCTTTTTTTTAAAAAATTCAACTGAAAACAAACATTTAAAGATGCAGCTAAACACATATGTTTACAATATATTTTCTCTCAACATGTGAAATTAGGGGATATATTTTGACATATTTTTGAGCCAAGAACTGTATTGGAGCTTCCAGGAAATGCAAAAGCCTTGAGTAGCTAAATTCCAATTCACACACTAGTCTGAGAGGTCCAAACTTTACTACACAGGCCCATGTTCTTTTTCTCAGTATAAGGCAACTTCATATACTTCCTCACTATATGGCAACCCAACTGAGATGACACCAGCAGGTCTAGGAGGGTTAAGTTGTCATTGAAGGAGCTGTAGTGGTGAAAGTTGAGAGTTGAGAGATCTCCCCTTATCTTCACTGGCAGCTAATAGCCTTCCTTCAGAATACATGGTAGCCTAGTTTCTGTTTCTGATGTTGTTTCTCTTGCTAAATTAATGTTGCTAGGCTGCTATGTGGCTCCATCTGTTTCCCTGATTGGGAAAAAATAACCAGTATTTGCTGTTCAACATCCTTTTTTTTCCAGTTTGCAGGTGAATTTGATTTGGGGCCGATCCGGAACTTATTGAATTGTATGAGTAATCTTGCAATTGCTCTTGTTTTATTCTGACACAGTGAGTTATGTGATTTATACGGCCTCATTACCAGCAGAGTTTAATACTGGACTTTTGCAGTTCTTTTTTTCTTTTTTATTCATACTGAGCAGCATGTGTTTCTGGAACTGCTGATTTCTAGGGCAATTCATCCGGTCTGCAATGTAGCTTTCCCCCTTAAATCAGAGAATTTAGTATAAAGTATCCCTTCTCCAGTTTGTATCTTATTCCATGTATACAGAGCAGAATGAATAGAATAAAAATATAGTTGTTGTTTTTTTGTGCTGAAGTCTAGAAGGAAAACTCTCTTTCTCTTCCATTTAGTTCAGTATTTTGTTCTCACATTGGCCAACCTGATGCCCGGTGATATTGTCAGGAAAGCAAGCACTGTTTGATCGAAGAGCAGATCTTGTTGACATGATGGGGCAAGAAGAACGGAACAGCCCTGAACAACGCTCACCATACCAATGGGCTGATTTTGTCATCTTATTGTAGTCCATCTAAGGTCTCTTACAGCCTGTTTGGTGAGGCAGAAGAGCAGGAAGTGCAGAGCGAAATGACATTCGGGTATCTGCTATTCACCGTATTTTCCGCTATATAAGACGCACCAGACCACAAGTTTTTGGAGGAGGAAAACAAGAAAAAAAATATTCTGAATCTCAGAAGCCAGAACAGCAAGAGGGATCGCTGCCCAGTGAAAGCAGCAATCCCTCTTGCTGTTCTGGCTTCTGGGATAGCTGTGCAGCCTGCATTCGCTCCATAAGACGCACACACATTTCCCCTTACTTTTTAGGAGGAAAATAGTGAGTCTTATAGAGCAAAAAATACGGTAGGTTTGCTCAAGGCTTCTCAGATCCTCAACTCAGCATTTTTACACATTTCTCATAAATATCATTTATCCCTTTCCAAACCTCACCTTTCAATGCCTGCTGTTGTCAGATGTCAGAGGATCCAACCCCCACGGCAGGTTGCCAGGAATGGATAAGACACGGAAAAGTTGTTACCATCTGCCTTTTATTCAGTATTTACAGAGAGAGGCTTGGGAGTGAACCCTCTTGGAATAATGGTGTTGCCTCGATTAAATCTCCCCTCCCCTTCTCTCCCACTTCCTCATTCGTCATCCCTTCTACAGGTGGCGCTGAGGGCCATTTGCTTCTGGGCCCTTCGCTCTCCTATTTTTAAGGCTCGCTGGGTTCTGGGAGATGGAGCGTCTGGAATGCTTTCTAGTGATAATGTGTCAGCCAGCTGCTCCTGCTCTGCCTCCTCCTCCTCTCCCATTATTTCCCAGCTTTCCCCCTCATCTACCTCTGAGCTGTGATCTCCCTCAAACCCCTGTTGTAATTCTGAACTGTCTTCTTCTTCTCTGGAAGGGTCAGGCTGGGGAGGTGGTCTCCATCATTCCTCCTCTGCCCAGTCCCTGACAGCTGTTGAGACAGCCCTCAGGCTGACTAGGCAGGATGTTGTTCTGATCTAGAACAGCTCTTCTTGGCCTCTGAGCTTGAATAGCCTGTGTGCATGAAACATGGCCTCTGGAAGCCACTGTGAGAGATGGTCATGGGACTTTCTTACTAGATAAAGGCTGGAAACATTGTCATGTGCCTACAGATATTATTTATATTTTGCTCTTTCCCAAATGCTCTTGGTTGTATTCAACAAAGCAATAAGCAGATGGTTCCATAATTGAAAAGATTTCTCCTTGTGCAACACAAAGTTCTCCTCCTCTCCTTTAATGGTGTCACCCCTAAATCTGTTCTAGAGATTCCCCAACCCTCCAGAGCAGATTTAGGGATTGTACACATAGAGGACGAAATCTCATCATGGTAGCATTGATCCAGCACAACTGTTTAGTGGTGTACGTCATTGTTTAGAATTCCACATTTTGTTTAATTTTTAAAATGACAATTTGAATGAGTCCCCTCCCCAAAATATTTCATGAACGCTCACAAAATACCAACAGAACTATGGGCTTATCCAAACTTCTGTTTGCCCCATAGCTTTTCCTGGAGAAAACCTGCTCTTTATCATTAAATCAGAGCAAATGTCAAGTGGGTTTTCTATGGATTAGCATTTGTTCCGATTCAGCAGTAAAGAGTGGGTTTTCCCAGGGAAAGCTGTGGGGCAGATGGAAACCACTCCGACCCACGGTCAGAAAGCATGGGGCAAACAGAAAACCTCTCGAACCCTTGCTTTCTAGGCACGAGACAAGTGGAAGTGTGAATGACTACTATAACAGTCTTTTAGCTACTGATAGTTTTTCATAGAACTGTTTAAGCTTCCTGTTTACACCCTCCACCATTTCCAATCCTGCCACTTGCACCAGCAGGTCTTAATTGGCTTGCTGATATTGCTTACCTCCAAATTATTTTTCTTCGACAAAGAGGAAGGGGTGGAATTATCCTGAATACAGAACTGGGCAAACTACCGCATTTTTCGCTCTATAAGACGCACCAGACCATAACACGCACGTAGTTTTTAGAGGAGGAAAACAAGAAGAAAAAAAATTCTAAAAGAAATAGTGGATATATGATTTTTGTGGTTCATGCTGTGGCCACAGACTTGTGATCTGACAGTGAGTTTGGAGTAGCCCAATGCAAAAATCCTGAGGATCCATGTGGATCCATGCTTTGTAACCACGGAGGAGGGAAGGAAGGGGAACCATGGATCCTCTGCTCATGACTGCAGCAGATCCCCCCCGCCACCCGCAGGCATTCGCTCCATAACACGCACAGACATTTCCCCTTACTTTCTAGGAGGAAAATAGTGAGTGTTATGGTGCAAAAAATACGGTATTTCCTTTTCCATGCCAAGCTAAAGCAAGTGGCAGGGAAGTATCCATTTTTAGAATGCATTGCAGAGGGTTGGATTAGATGCCTCTTGGGGTCCCTACCAGTTCTATGATTCTATGATCTTTTCCCCTTATTCTTTTTTAAAAACTCCTACTCACTCTGCTGAGGCTCACAGGAGACTTGCTTCAGGCGCCATCTTCTAACCGGAAGTCCGATCCTTTCCACATATTCCTCAGCAAGTGGTGATGGTGGAAAATCTGAATCAGGATCCAGTGAAAGTCTGTTTTCATAAATTTATCTCGACTAAATTGCTTAAAAGTCATGTGATTAATTAACTAATATTGTTTGGGCCTCAATAATAATGCTGAATAGCCACATCACAAACTTTGTTGTAAAATTATTATCTCTAGAGACTTCTGCAGTTAACAAGAGGGAAATGCAAAGCTTAATAAGAGTCTTGTGCAAATCTATGTATCTGTATAAATTGCCATTTTACTGATCTTTCTGAGGCTCAAGTACTATTTAAAATATAAATAATACTTATGAATATGGAATTTAAACCAGTTTTTCTCTTATTACAACTCCCAAGACTTGAAAAGATTGCTAAAATATAACAGAGCAATAATTAAACTTTAAACCTTTTCTTTTAAATATATTTCCTCCATGTCTTTGACATTTTAATAAACTCTGATTTAACTTCAGCTTTTTCTACTCACATATTTCCCTAATAGATTTACCCATGGAAGAGAAGGTCAAACAGTGTGAGTTTATCCTATTCTCAGGTGAAAGGGGTACCATTAATTATGATCTATCTTAACTAACAGTACTATGCAGTACTAAAGATAACAGTTCAATACTATACAGGTCTACTCAGAAGTCAGACCCACTGGATTCAATGGGACTTGTTCTCAGATCAGTGTGCCGGGATTTCTGCATGGTCAACAGTAAAATGCAGTCCAAACTTGTTTTAATGTTGTGAATTTTAAGGCAATCTTCTCCAACTTTAGCCATTATGATGTGAACTAAGTATTTTTCAGATCTATGGATTGGAATTGGAAAGAAAAGCATAGGCTTTATTCTCTTCCCTTAAAATCAGTAGGACTTGAAGTTTGGTTTCTTTTAATATTTTTTCCTTTTTAAAAGCCTTTTAAAAACTGTCTCTAGTTCTGATGGGAGGGTAATGGAAATTTATAAGATTTTGGAAAGCAAGAATAAAGTAAATCATCTATCCATCAATTCCGGCACGCAGGGGGCCACCTAAATTGTATAATTTGACTTTTGAATGATTGGCATTATTAATGGTATTATAATTTGGCATTGTTATAATGAGGCTTTTATTGGAATATTGAAATTGAAAACTAATAAATTATTATTATTATTATTATTATTATTATTATTATTATTATTATTATTATTATTAAAAACTGCCTCTAAAGGTAAAGGGACCCCTGACCATTAGGTCCAGTCATGACCAACTCTGGGGTTACGGCGCTCATCTCGCTTTATTGGCCGAGGGAGCCGGCGTACAGCTTCCGGGTCATGTGGCCAGCACGACTAAGCCATTTCTGGCAAACCAGACCAGTGCACGGAAACGCCGTTTACCTTCCTGCCAGAGTGGTACCTATTTATCTACTTGCACTTTGACGTGCTTTCGAACTGCTAGGTTGGCAGGAGCTGGGACCGAGCAACGGGAGCTCACCCCGTCGCGGGGATTCGAACCGCCGACCTTCTGATCAGCAAGTCCTAGGCTCTGTGGTTTGACCCACAGCGCCACCCACATCCCAAAGCTGCCTCTAATTCTTTGCAAACATAGACTTTCGAAAACAGATGAAAATATGAAGGTTGGTGAAAAGCATAACTAATGCTGGGAAAGGACTGGAACCACTGATAGTGATCGGGCTCAATGCTCATTCCATTGCCTGTTTAGCACCCCACCCCACAGGTGAGTTCATCTCAGTTCAGCAATTCAGTGCTGTGTAGAAGAGTTGATCACTTTTTCTAGCAGCAGGGCCTTTTCAGTAATGGCACCAACCCTCTGGAATGCCCCTCCAAGTGAGAGCTGTCACTCCACAACATTGTATTCCTTCAGGTGCTTGACTAAAATCCGGCTGCCTAAATGCCTTGGGCTGATTGTTTTTCATTTGGGATGTGTTTTAATGCTGTCCCCCCACCGAACTCTGAAATGGAGTAGTGAATGCCATAATGACGCCCGGAGAGCAAAAGTTGTTGGGTGAACCAGAAAAACATGAGAAGAAAACGAGTGCGATTCTTTAGCAGAAGTATTTACAGCCAAAAACTTAGAGGTAATTTGGAAGAGCAGACTTCATTGCATTTTTATTGCCATTTGATTTGAGGTGGGTTGGTGTGTTTTTTAACCTGCACACAAAGCAGGTACGTCTTAATTACACTCTGCTTCAGGAACCAAATTAATTTTAGCATCTGTTTTCTTGCATATCATAGAAACATGATGGCTTTAATTTGCCGTATAACTCATCTCTTGCATCCTCTGAAGTATCTTCCATTGCTGTTGTTAGAGTTACTTTGGTGCTTGAGCTGCGTCTAGCTTGTTTATGAAAAATACACTCAAAAGTAAATGTGATGGTGCCCTGTAGGGAGAAGTAAAAAAAAAAAGAGAGACGAAGTCGCAGGAACTCAATTAAAAAGTAATATTGATATAAACAGATACAAGAGATACAAGCTGAGGCCGCAGAGTAATTACATGCAAAGGCCGTGATGTGAACAATAATCCAATTCACCAAACAATACAGGACATGCAGACAATGAAATATTTCATCAAACCATACAGGATGAGATCTTCAGACACAAATGGAAGAATATGTATAGGTGCCAGCTGTTAACTCTTTATTGCCTCAATTTTTCTTTCCAGTCCCCCCCCCCCTTCCTTGCAGGGAAATGGCATAACTGTGAATCCTAAAAGCATATTATTGAAAATATTGAATAATATTTGAGTAATCAGTATGAGACAGCAGTCAATAATATAATTAAAATAGCTGTTGAAATTCTGTTAGGGCTCCTTAACACTGAAAAATACAAAATTAGCAATATGGAAGATTCTATTTTCTACGAAGATATATCTTCTGTTACTGCATGGAGAACTTACAGTCTTCCAGGGTTGGTGGGAGCTGAAAAGCAACACCCTTTCGTCTAGAACAGTGTTACCCAACCCCGAGTCTCCAGCTGTTTTCAAACTACAGTTCCCATCATCCCTGACCACTGGTCTTGCTAGATAGGGATGATGGGAGTTGTAGTCCAACAACGGTTGGAGACCCAAGGTTGGGAAACACTTCTCTAGAGGGTCTACTGTGCTGCTAAAATGACCATACCTTCAGACAATGAATCAGTCACTAATCAGTCATTTGCAGGTTTAGGGCAGTCACTTTGCGATCTCTTTCTAAATATGGCATCTACATGTCTTGGGAGAACAGAAAATTCTCTCCTCCCCTGCACCACAATCATATAATGATGGGTGGTCATGATGAAAATATTGGTGAACGTTTTCCTTTCACTCTCTGGGCATGTCACTATAAGTGTTTCCTGGTTTACGAATTTAATAGGTATTCTTCCGGAGAATCCTGGGAATTGTAATTTGCTGAGGTGAAGTGAATTGCTTCCCAGTTACCCCCATCACCTCACAAACGGTAATTTCCTGACTTTTCTGAGATGGAATGACATAAAATAATGTATTTCTCTATTTTGAAATGTGAGGGACTTTTTTAAATATAAAGCACCATGCACATTGCTGAAGTGGAATATCTGTTTACAAGGGGTCCAAGAGCGTTAGAAGAATAGTTGGCATCTTTATGAGCTGAGCTAATATTTTGCTCAACTTCTAGAGAACGTCAGTGTTTAACTACCAAGAACACAACTGCTCTAAAGTTTGCTCTAAAGCAGGAATAAACCTTAAGAACTAATGAATGTATATTACTGAAACCATATGGACTCTATCAAATGACAAAAGAACCCAATTAAGATCAATTTTGCTACATCTGAGCAGAAGTAAATTAATCTTCTCTCCCTCCCTCACTAACAAATGTGATCCAGATGGTTTCAACATGCCTGCTCACTCTGCCTCTCTCGGTGCAGTATTTTACAAAACCGAAAGCCCATTTCCATTTCTCATCTCTCATTTTCCACTTTGAACGCTTGCACTTTTACTATTTGTGCTGATTACTATTTCTCCTTTTCTCACTGCCTGTATTTTGATCAGCTTAAGAGGATCTCAATACTTTACATAAAATTTTACATACTGTGCCGTTGACAGTTCATGAATAGTCTACAAGTGGGAGCTGCAAAAAAGCCCCAAAAACACACACCACCCATTGCAATGCGGCGCACATCTGTTCATTGTCTCAGCCAACCAGTCAAGCCTTCTCTCAGGATACTCCATTCCAGCATACTGTTTATGTGGGGTGAAGGCCCAGACATCTCTCTAAGGATGCCCCATCCAAATAAGACTGCATGTATAAACCTTTCTAAGTGTTCTTGCTAAAATTGCACAGTCAAATCCTAGACACAGTCTAGGAATAGGCTGTATGAATTTATGAATGCATGGTTGTATTTAATGGGATTGTCCCCACACGGATGACTAGATGAGGACTGCATGCAAACAGACTAGAGATGTCAGGGGAACAACAATTGAAAAGGACCATTGCTTGTGGACTTTCTATAAATACAGTGGTACCTCGGGTTACATACGCTTCAGGTTACAGATGCTTCAGGTTACAGACTCCGCTAACCCAGAAATAGTACCTCAGGTTAAGAACTTTGCTTCAGGATGAGAACAGAAATCGTGCTCTGGCGGCGCGGTGGCAGCAGGAGGCCCCATTAGCTAAAGTGGTGCTTCAGGTTAAAAACAGTTTCAGGTTAAGAACGGACCTCCGGAACGAATTAAGTACTTAGCCCGAGGTACCACTGTATACCAGTAGTGTGCAATCAGTGGACTAGGGGATCTAGGGTAGTCCCCTAAACGTTTCCTTGGCACCTCCTTCCCAAAGTCCAGGAAGCTTCTGCCCAGCATAGGGCCCTCGTATTTATGGGACCGCCTCTTCTGGTATGAACCACAGAGGACCTTAAGGTCCATGAATAACCATAGTTTAGAGGTCCCGGGCCCTAAGGAAGTCAGATTATCCTCCACCAGGGCCAGGGCCTTCTCAGTGATGGCTCCGACCTGGTGGAATGCTCTGTCCCATGAGACCAGGGCCCTGCAGGATTTAACTTCCTTCCGCAGGGCCTGTAAGACAGAACTATTCCGCCTGGCTTTCAATTTGAACTTAGCCTGATCTTTTATTCCCCTTCCTTCCCTCCCCCTCCCCTTTTTATGAAGATTACCTGCTCTGGGATCCCACAGCTAATTCTCCCCTGGTCTCCTCGCTGGCCCAAATAGGACTAACTGAGCCAGCTAGCCCTGGTGATCATCGGATGTTTCCTCCTAAATTGATTTTTGAATTCTGAATTTATTGTTATTCACGTTTTATACTGTATTTTATGCTGTTTTTTTGTTCCATCAATTAAGGGTTTTAAATTTGTTGTTAGCCACCCTAAGCCCGGTTTTCTGAAGTGCAGGGTATAAATAAAAATTTATTTATTTATTTATTTATTTATTTATTTATTTATTTATTTATTTATTATTATTATTATTATTATTATTATTATTATTAGGAGGGAGGTGTGATGCTCTGATGGGTCCAAGACCCCTCCCATCAGCTTCCCAAAACCCACCTAGCTTTGGGAAGGAGGAAGGAGGGCTCCAGCATCCTGTCAGGGGCCTGGCACCTCACAAGCTGGAGACTCTGGCCCTAACTGTTCCCCTATGAAAATTTTCAACACACACCACTGAAATATACAGATAGACACAAGATAGGCCTATCTAGGACTTCCTCGTATGACACACGTTTCACAGCTGAGCTCCCACTCTCCCCCAATGAACTTACACAACAAATGTTGACCTTCTAGACCCCCTCAAGCAGCAAAGGAATGAAATGAAGGCAGGGGGAATCTTGAAGTGCAATGATATGTGTGTGTCTGTACTCTCCTTAGGCCCACATGAGCGTGCATGAACCTTGGATTTGTTTATTTTTATTTGTCAACAGCTTAACATGCTCGAGCTCAAAAGAGCATGCACTATAACAACTGATATATTTACCCCATCTTTTCAACACCCTGCTGTATGAGACTCTGCACGTATTTGTTATTGCAGCTGATTGAAAGGGATTTAACGTTCTTATTGAAAACAAACATGTTTGTCAAATTTCTTTCTTTTGCTAAATGACAGTGATCATCCCCTTGTTAAATTGAATTTGACAGTGTAAATAGAGTTTTGAGTTATGATCTAATTTTCCAAACAATTGGCACCATAACTCATATGTGTAGCCAGGGATGGGGAGATACATTTGTGGAAATTTATGCCTTGGGTGCCAATATAATTTGAATGGCCTTAGGTGCTACATTATTTGGTGGAATGCCATTTGCTGTTTTGCCCTAGGCAGCGAAATACATTTGACCAGCCTGGGCAGGTCTGCCATTAGTGAAGTATAGGACTCAGGGCAGGGATTGTTTGAGGATCCAAACTCCCACATCTCCATGAATCCCACATATAGGAAGCATCATCAGAGAGCCCATGTGATTAGGAGTGTACCAATCATTTTCAAGTTGCAGGAAGAGGGAGATGATAGTGACTTCCCTCATTCCTTCATCAGGCCCACTGTGCAAATCTACCTAGTAGATATGCTTTTATCATCTCTCTGATTTCCTATTTCTTTGTTTTCCAGCCACTCTCTTCCCACTCCAACTGCCACTCATTCTAACTCCACCCAATGTTCCATTCCACTGCCGGTCATTCTTCTACTTGCTCTTCCACTGTGTTGTTGAAATTGATGCACAGAGAAACATGGACCTGGTAGACTGCGCTCTTATCCCATTCTCATTCCTCTTAACATAGCCTATGCTGAAGTCAATGGCCCTGTGGTCTAAACCACTGAGCCTCAAGGACTTGCCGATCAGAAGGTCAGTGATTCAAATCCCCGTAACGGAGTGAGCTCCCGTTCCTCTGTCCCAGCTCCTGCTAACTTAGCAGTTCACAAACACACCAGTGCAAGTAGATAAATAGGTACTGCTGTGGCGGGAAGGTAAATGGCATTTCCATGCGCTCTGGTTTCTGTCATGGTGTTCTGTTGCACCAGAAGCAGTTTAGTTATGCTGGCCGCATGATCCGGAAAGTTGTCTGTGGACAAACGCCAGCTCCCTTAGCCTAAAAGCGAGATGAGCTCCACAACCCCATAGTCACCTTTGACTGGTCTTAACCGTCCAGGGGTCCTTTCCCTTTTTACCTTACCCAGTGTCAGTCCCACTCAGAGTAAACCAATCAAAATTAACAGACATAAATGAATCGTGCTCTTTAATTTCTGTAGGACTGAAATTGGACACAACCCAATATGTGGGCTATGATGCCTTTTGGCTCATGTAAGCAGAGGCATACCTAGGCACCCATGTGCCCCTGGCAAGGAGATGTATCAGTGCCTCATCCCTTCTGCCCTTGGCAAAAAGCTGTATGAGCACTTCCAAAATGGAAAGAAACCATGGACCAGAAACACACAAAAAATTGCTTTTCAGTGCTGAGAGGAGACTTTTCGACTCACCCACCTGCAAGTGTGTGAATGGGCAGGCAGGCTCCTAGCCACTCCAAGCCAGAGTGGAGAAGCATGATTTTTGCACACCCCTTCTTTGGGCCTGTACCCTTGGTGGGGACCAACTTGGCCAACCCATAGGTACACCCCTGCATATAGGAGGAAGTGGCAGAAGTTTACCCCCACTGCTCTCATTTCTTAAAAAAATATAATAAAGCTTAATCTTCTGGCATATTCTCAGGAGAGCAAAAATGCTAAATTGCTAGGCTTTTGAGAGTTGATTTATATCTCTCATACCTTCCCAGTTTCATCCTGATGACTGTAACCTGGCTTATTCATCATTTTTGCATGCACTGTATTAGCTTAGTAGAAATCAAGGTAATAAGGGTGGCCTGCTTTCTGACACCAAAAGATAACCCTCCCGTTTAAAAAAATAAAATAAAAAAATAAAGTATTACATTTGACTCAGAAAATAGCTAAAACCAAAGGTCTGTGGCAGAGAGAATGTGTGAATTATAGTGCAGCCTTGGCTGCAAGGTTTGTTTATTCTTGTCATGCTGTCTGGCAGGCTCTTGGAAGGAATTCTCTGCTTTCCTGAAGAAGAGGCAGAGAATAATATAGAAAAGTCACACACTGAGAGACACACTTGGGATGAAATATCAGTGACATAAAACTCACTTTTGAAGCTAACAATGGGGTGAGTAATGTATTTGCTCTTTGCTGCATATTGTCTTTTACTCCAGTAATTTTTCTTTCCTTTTCATTATTTCTTTCCTGTTTTACATTGCAGAGGCAGCTGACAAATATAAACACTCAAGCAGTACAACAGTGTCAAAGATGATGCAGAGAGCTAGGCATTTACAGAAATCAACCTCGGCTTGGAGTTTTTCAAGCGGTGTGGTGCTACCGAGGTGCAAGACATTGCGTGGACAGGCGGAGTCCCCCAAACCCTGGGCGGCCCCGTGTGGAATAACGACTCAAGACAACGTGCTATGGGATTAAATTGGCCACAACTTTATTATGTTTCAGATGTGGGTAGACCTTGGCTCAGGCAGTGGCCATTTATCCATCCCATTCCCCCGCTGGGGATCTGGGAAACATCAGGGTTATCCAGTGTGGGGGGGGGGAATGGCTGGCTCTGGAGAACATATGTTCAAGCAAAGAGAGCCCACCCCCTGTTACGCCACCGTCGCAGGGAAGAGCAATGACAGCCTCTAGGCATACAGCCAAAGCCTCCCCTCAAAACAACCCCTTTAACAGGAAACCCTGGTATCGCTGCTGCAAAGAGGAAGGGGGCATGGGTCACCGCTGCACACCCTCCCCCATTCAGGGAAGACAGACTAAAGGATTCCATCCAAGGCCTGATACTGCCAAAGTTGTGACATTTTGCTATGGGAAAGGCAAGCCTGCCAATGCAGGAGAATTCCTTTCCACACCTTCAACAGCGATATTGATGTAGCAGCACCTGCATACCTGTGGAGAAAAGGTTAACCTGCAAAAGAAGTCTTAACTGAGGGTGGGTATGGTGGGAGAAGCTTTGGACCCAACTGACAATTCCCAGGTAAGGTCCTCCCCCTATTGTGTAGGCAGGTGGTCCCTCCCCCTACCTGGCCTGATCACCTTGGCAGGAGTTGATCACGGTGAGGGTTTGCCAAGTGTGCCTTCCTCTTAGCATGCTTCTCCCTTTCATCCTGAGTTCAAGCATCTTCAAAACCCAAGACACCTTTGGTAAAGGCTGTTCTCCAATTGGAGCACTCACAGGCCAGTGTTTCCCAGTTGTCAGTGTTTATACTACATTTTTTGAAGATTTGCCTTGAGACAGTCTTTGAACCTCCTTTGTTGACATGGGCAGAAGCAGGGTGAATGCTGAATCTGACCTAAGACTCAAGCTGACAAATGTTACACTGAACATCGGAGGACTTTGTTTAACACAACTGCATGCCAACAGCCGTGCAAGGAGACTTAGGTGAAATCAAAGGGCGTTGAACGTTTTTATGGAAATTTTCTTTCCTGATCACATCCGAAGCCTTAACCAAAGCCATTTTGGTAAAGAAAGACTGCTTGTTCTCTGCTGGTTTGAAGCAACTTGGACATGCTGAGACCTGGAAATGGCAGCCCTCATCTGTTTCTAGATGTGGGAAGACAAAACTCACTTCAAACAGGCTCTTTCCATCAGCAGGGACCCCAATTGCTCCAATAACAGTGGGTAGATACTCCGTTTGTATGTTTCCTTCAGCTGAACATGGCCTTCTTCCCCCCCCAAAAAAGATCCTGTTTCTCCATTTCCTCTTTTACTATCAACCATGCTGTGTGTTTCATTACAGAGAGCTTTGTGTGACACACTGCTTTGACAAAATCCATCTCACAAAGCTCCTGTAGAATTCCCAGGCCTATGTTGTGCACAGCTGGCCTTAACATCACCACCAGCAGCATTTTTGCCATTCCCCGCATTCTCTGGTGGCTTCCACTTGAGGTCTGATCCTCCACCTCTTTGGCACTGTCCAGTTTGATTCTTTTAGAGGGAAAATGTTCTATGTAGCAGGAGCGTTGACCGTAGGTTGTCCTATAGCAGTCTACTCTCAGTCTGCTTGAATACATGGTTTCAACAGAAAGAAAAACAATGGATTAAAATTAAACCATGACCATCTAACATTAAGAATTTTAGCCAAAATATGTTCTTTACATGGGGTGGGGTGGGGGGGCTGACACTTACATAAAAATCCCTGAGTCTATATAGGCTTGCTTGTTCCCAGCCTTCTCAAATGCATCATATCTTCAGCTTCACAAAACCTGGGGTGGGATCTAAGTGGAATCAGCGGGGAGATTAGAGGAGAGGCTTTCTTGAAAATTGTTCACCAAACACATAATGTACAGAGTAAAAATGGGTTTTCCACCTTGCAAATTAGTTTGGGGTTAATAGTAAGAAAGGGCCATGCCCTAAATTTACGATCTTCCAGTTCTATATCAATCCACAGTTTCCCTCATGGATCTTGAATCATAGACTCCAAGTTCCTGGCTTGGAATGCAAATGATATGCTCCCAGACCCCCTTTGTTGCCATTACTATACAATACTCTGCTGCATGACCAAGCTTTATTTCCCCTATGAATGAGTTTCCCCAATAATCTCTGTTAAACTTTAAGTCGTTTGGGCATTATAGTTATCAGTAGGACCAGAAATAGAGAAACTTCAGGAGGATTGACATCTGCACAGCTGCAATGCAGCCCAACCAAGGCAGATTTCTTTTTCTCTCGCTTTTTTTTCTTTTAATTTTTATTGATACAACAAGAAAAAAAGAAAAAAAACACAAATACCAAATTACACACAAGAATACTATAGACACATAATTTTCTTAGCAAACAATAAAATATATATTGGTCTTAACACTAAAGACCCAACCTCCGGTCTATTCCATATTTCAATTTCATATTACTTATTGCTAATACACACTTTTATCATAATTAAACTTATTCTTAATAAATCTAATTTCTTATATCTACCTTGCAACTATTACTGAAGTTCCTCGAATGCTGCAACAGAATTTAAACTACTATATTTATTTTT
Organism: Podarcis muralis; assembly: GCF_964188315.1. Classification (NCBI taxonomy): domain Eukaryota; kingdom Metazoa; phylum Chordata; class Lepidosauria; order Squamata; family Lacertidae; genus Podarcis; species Podarcis muralis. Next base: position 74,982,050 of record NC_135662.1, on the reverse strand, counting down.
CAGATATTCTTTGAAAACCTCCCATTTTGAAACAAATTCCTGTTTTGATTTATTCTTTGATTTATTCTTTATTTTTTCTGATAGACCATCTAATTCGGCATATTCTGTCAGCTTTTGGATCCAATCTTGTATAGAGGGGATTTCATTACTCTTCCACAAACCAAGGCAGGTTTCAATCCTCCCAGGATTCTCCAGCAATTTTCAAGTGGTTCAGGATGAAGAAAGTTTGGGAACCACTGGTCTAGGAAGTGCACAGTTTATGCAGGGCATGGGTGAGACCTGTTGATCCTTGTTGTTGTTGCTGCTGCTGCTGCTGTTATTTAGTCGTGTCTGACTTCTTGTGACCCCATGGCCCAGAGCACGCCATGCACTCTCATCTTCCACTGCCTCCCGCAGTTTGGTCAAGCTCATGTTAGTACCTTTGAGAACACTGTCCAACCATCTCGTCTTCTGTCGTCCCCTTCTCCTTGCTTTCCCAACATCAGGGTCTTTTCCAGGGAGTCTTCTCTTCTCATGAGGTGGCCAAAGTATTGGAGCCTCAGCTTCAGGATCCTTACCACTGGCTTATGTTAATTGAATGTACACCATTAAAAAAAACCCCTCACCCAACATTATCCTGCACCATTATTAGTGATGGTCATTTTTCAGTGCAACTTGTCCACCACTGCTGATTGTTTCATTGAAGAACCAGTGAAGCTTTGAAAGAAGCTGAGTATTCCCTACAATAGGGTTTAAAAACCACTGGAGCTGAGGTCAACCTCTATCCAGTGTTTCATAGGGTGAGATCTGCAGCTCTGTGGCAACACAATGCTTTGCATGGAAAATATTCCAGATTAAATTTCTGCCATCTCAAGTTAAAAAAGAATATGGAAAATGAGTGAGGTCCCAACTAAAGAATGGAATATGCTTGCACTTTGTGGACCTAATATATAGAATAAGAGAACAAGAACACAAGTTTAAAGAAGAATGGAAAATGTTTATTGAAAATATGGGGGGAAATTGTGTACACTTGAAAATGTTGGCAGCATTAAGATACAGTGGTGCCCCACAAGACGAATGCCTCGCAAGACGAAAAACTCGCTAGACGAAAGGGTTTTCCGTTTTTTGAGTCGTTCCGCA